>NC_092773.1:51642450-51978700 GCF_047496795.1 Chiloscyllium punctatum
TGGGTGTCAGGCACAAAAGCTTGAAGTTTGTGTAAATGCAGACAGGTTGTTCAAGAAAGCGTTTGGAATGCTTGACTTCATTGATCAGATCATTGAGTATAGCAGTTGGTCAGTTATTTTCAGCTTGTGTAGTGCATTTGTGAGGCTTCCCCTGGATTACCGTGTTCATTTCTGGTCGCCCTGTTATTTGGAGGATATTATTAAGTTGGGGAAGTTTTAAAAGAGAATTACAAAGTTATTCCCCGGAATGGACTGTTTGAGTTAAAAGGAGAGGATGGATAGGCTGGGGCTTTGTCAACTGGAGTGTACGAGGTTGAGAGGTGACCTTATAGAGGTCTATAAAATGATCCAGGGCATAGTTACTGTTCAATTGCTGACGCCTTTTCCCTCGGGAATAGATATCAAGACGAGGGGGGCAGTTTTATATTGTGAGGAGAAACGTTTTCCAAAACATATAGAGTCATAGAATGTACTACATGGAAACAGACAGTTCTATCCAACTCGTCCCTGCCGACCAGATTTCGTAAATTAATTTAGTCCCCATTACCAATCCTTGACCCATATCCCTCTAAACCCTTCCTAATCATGTACCTATCCAAATATCGTTTGAATGTTTAAATTGTACCAGCCTTCACCACTTTCTCTGGCAGCTCGTTACACATGCACCACTTTCTGTGTGAAAAAGTTCTCTCTTAGATCCCCTTAAATTCTTTCTGCTCCCAACTTCAACCTTTGACCTCTCAATTTGGACTGTGCTACCCCAGGGAAAATAATTTGGCTATTCATTCCAACTATGCCACTCGTGATTTCATAAACTTCTCATGTGCCTATTCAACCTCTAATCCTCCAGTGAAAACATCCGCAGCCTATTCAGCCTCTCCCTAGCTCAAAGTTTTCAAACTGGTCACATCCTTGTAAATCTTATCTGAGCAATTTCAAGTTTCTTAGCTTCATTCCTTTAGTATGGAGGTAAGAATTGCACATAGTATTCCAAAAGTAATGTAACCAATATATTGTAATGATGCAATACGAACACCCAACATTTATGTTGAATGCACTGTCCAAGAAATGGAAGCATACCAAACACCTTCTTCATTATTCTATCAATTTGCAAATCCACATACAAGGAACTCCAAGGTCTATTTGTTCAGCAACACTCCCCAGGGCATAACGTGAATTGTATTTGTCCGACCCTGATTTTGGTGTTTCGAAAGGTTCAATCTCACAATACTCTAAATTAATATCAGATTGAAACTCCTAGGCCCATTGGCCCATCTAAACACGTTTCCATTGTACTCTGAGGTATCTTACTTCGCTGTCCTTTGCATCTCCAATTCTGATATCGACTGTAAACGAACAAACTATACCTCTTACGCTCACATCCAATTGCTTGATATAAGTGACGAAACGTCGTGAGTCCTGCACCTCCTTGCGTCACACCAGTGGTCGCAGGCCATTAATCTGAAAAGCAACACTCCACCATCACCTTCTCTCTTCTACCTTCAAAGCAGTTCTGCATCCAAATGGTTGGTACTCCGTCTATTCCCTTTAATCTAACATTGCATCGCATTCGACGATGAGGGAGGCGTTCAAATGCATTACTGACCTCCTGACAAATATCATCCAGCACTCTGTCCTCACTAATCCTCCTTGTTACTTTGTCAAAAATATAATCAACTTAGTGAGATGCGATTTCCCATATAACTAGCCTAGTTGCCTACCCCTCATCAGCCCGTGACTTTCCAAATAAATGTAAATCCTGCTCTTCAGCATTCGATCCTACGACTTGGACACCATTGACCCCAGACTCCCTGGTCCATTCCTCACTCGCATTTCCTTCCCAGTTTGTTAAATAATGGCACCACTTGAGCTGACCTCATGCATTCCATCACCTCACCTGGAGCAATTAATGATTAAAAAAAAAACATCTTAACAGGAGGTGAATCAAACTTTTCCCCAGCTTCCAAAGAGTTCTCAGGTACAACTTATCAGGACCCACGAGGTGCATTATTTTTATATAGCCCATGATTTATGTGTGGAATGAAGTGCCGGCAGAAGTAATGAATGTGGGGAAAGTTAAAACATTCAAAATACATCTGATTATATACAAGCATACGAGTAATTTTAAAAGCAAAATTTAAATATAGGTCAATCGCAGGGAACCGTGACTGAATTAGTTTGAGATTATGGTTTGCACTGACTTAAATGGGCCGATAAATCTGTAACTCTGTGACTGTATGTGTGTTTGTGTCTCCAAATTCTTATCGGTATATTTCGTCTCGTCTTTGTTTGTTGATGTGTGCCTACACATGTCTCTGTCAACCCCTCTGTATGCATCTCACTCTCTGCACGTGTTATGTGTATTCGAGAATTACTGTGTACATTAACGTTTGTATCTCGGTCTCTGCATCTCTGTACAATACGAAGTCTTTTGTGTTGAGGTGGGTCACTGAAATGAGGTTCAAACGCGCTTTCCCTTTATCCCTCTATCTTTCTCTCTTCACATTTTGTTTCATGTGAGGCAATACCATACTCTACTGGTATGTGTTTGGGCTTTTCAATGCTTTCCCACATGTAACATTATTTCTATTAGTTATCACTAGACATTGCGAATTAACAGAAAATGCAATCAAATTCATATCTATATTCAACTTGATTTTCTCTGCATTCCTGATATATAATTGCAATGGGAATACTCTTTAATCTGTGCATTTAGGAAGTCTGCCCAAAGGCAAATAATTTCGTCATTGCAGAGGGAGCATTGACATTTCTCCACATGAGCATGTTCCACTCTGATGCCCCCAGCAAAATGAAAATCCTCGTGATGGCGTGCGCGTGTGTATGTGTGTGTTTGTGTGCGTGCGTGTGTGTGATTGTGTGTGTCTGTGTGTGTTTCTATTTGTGTGCTTGTGTCATTGAATGTGTGAGTGTGTCTGTGCGTGTGCCCTTGGGCAGTGTTTCAGTATTGCGCTTGATCACACCATCTCGTGTATTAGTATTTCTGCGTGGAGTTTCAATGTTTGCAGGTACCAAATCTGGAAGAATTGTAAAGTTTGCAGATGACTGTGTGGTACTGCAACAGGGCACTAACAAGTTTGTGCAGTGTTCGTGTATATATGGCAAATGAGGATTTATTCAGAGCCGTGTAAGCTCATGCATTTTGTAGGAAGATCTTTGAAGGACAATTGTAAATTGTCTACACAGTTATAAAGGGAATGCAGAAGCATAGGGCAGTTGGTATGTATGAACACAGAATGTTGAAGATGTCAGGAAAAGTGGAGAGATACCATTATATATCGCTAATTAGGTTCATTATCTGAGCTGTTCACAGGAGGAGATTCGATTCGTTCACCTCAACACAAAAGAGAAAATGAATTGGGGCTACAACTTCTAAGTTGTGCGAAGGCAAAATAAACTGTTGGTTGGTTTAAATTGAGAATTGCCCTTCACTGACCATTACACTTTACTTGGATAGTCGGACGTGGACGTTTCAGAAACATCGGACGAGTTGTCCCGAGCCTCTTCAGCCCACGCCCGAGACAATTGTTTATTTCTCGATATCTGTGGGAAGAGGTCAATCATTGCTCAGATAGAGAGTTGCTCATCACTGATGAGTGATACTGTCTCCACTCAGATACTTCCGTATGCAGTTTGTAAAGGGTTACAACTCGCAGATAGAAGACTACAAGACAATACAGGTCGAACTATGAGCGATAGTTTAATAATATCGAAAAAAGCGAATAATACCAATGGTATAATACACATGATTAGTTGAGAAATCATCGCAGCCCGAGCACAGTGTCTCATAGTCTGTGGTTTTCAATATTACGTTGTTTGTAGAAATCTTGTCTGCGAAGGTACTGGTTTACATAGGGTTACCCCAGGACAGGATATCCCTCGGGATTGCTGCTAATGCATGTGGAAGTGAAGTGTCTTTTGAGTTAGAGCATCCCATTCGCTGATTGCTGGTTATCGTGCCTCCTCCGATTCGAAAATGACTTGATCACAGTCAATACTTCTGCATATCTTGAGTCATCTCTGTTATGTTTGGCACGTTCTTTCTCAGCTGGGAATAATAGCTTTCAAACACAAAATGATTTCCCTTTCTCCCACAATAAAATAGTACAGCGAGTGCTGGGGAGCAGAGACAATACGGTGACAATTATGCTTGCAGTGTGGGGAGGATAATTGATCATTTCCCTGTATTGCTGGATAAATCTGCAGATACCAAATTCTGCACTGAGCTGGGTGTTGAGCTGAAAACATGCTTGGTGTGCACCGTGGCGTGGCCCCATTTGGGAAGAGAATAGTCCTCCTCTGTACTAGCCTATCCATTAACGCCTCCTTGTCCCTGCAGACAAATCGTAATGTAATTGCCCCTTATCTGCCATGTAAGGGGAACTCCAAACTAAGAAAGTTCAACCGTCCACACTTTGACCATTTTAAGATGGCACCAGTGACATGGATCACCGAATATTCAGGGGCATCCCGGCGACATTCATTAGCTCCGGCCATGATGGGTGGGAGAATCGGGATGGTGTTGAATGAGTGGGACACGACAGGGTAAGACTGTTAGTGAATAAGTTGAGTTCGAGAAGATGTAAAGAGGAGAGTAGTTAGGCCTTGTGAAGGCGATCCCCCGCCACGCTCAATGAAAGTGGCACTGTGACAAATTATTGATCGATTTAGCACAATAATTCGAGTCTCTGCTGATCCCACTACAATTTACAAAACTTGATCATATGAACTCACACCTATCTCCCGTTCACCAATCATTCCTGGAAATAGTGTCTCATGTTGCAATATGCTGTCGAAATGTCTTCCTTTCAGCATTATTAAACCGTTTGAATACATCCTTCGATGAAATTGCCTCTCAGTCTCCCTTTCTGGCACTATATTCTGTACCCTCTGATTTGTCGATATTCAAAATGATTCCCATGACAACTCTCTCTGGCATTGATGTTTACAATCTCAGATCCCCTTGTTGTGGCTTAATGGAGATATGGAGCTGTAAATGGATGGGATCTGTACATTTCGTCACTCGCAGCAATGGGTTAATATTTTTCCCACGCTTGTCAGTGACCCAATGCTGTGTTAACGAGCTATGCATTGACGTCGTGGACACAGCTCTCCATGCTGTTCAGATACCTTGTCTGGGTTTACAAATAAATGCACCGTTGTTGTTTTCACAACGTTTTAATCTCGGAAGATTGCTGGGTTACTTTGAACAGTACAATAGGTTGGTTGACACAGTGTCCCTTGTGAATACATATCGCCTGTGGGTTTATGGTGTCTGGTTTCCTTCTGTAAGATGGACTGAGAATGTGATACAATGAACCATTACGTGATCTGGCTCTGCCTTTAATTAATGTTCTCATTCTCATGATTGGGCTGTCAAAGTCTGACTGCTCCACCTCGTCCCTTGCCCCCGTCACTCACTTTATTTCAGCCACATATGATCCATTAACTAATCATCCAATGTTGATATGAATAACTGTGCTGTATTTTGACCAGGCGTTCGATATTGCTCATCCTGAGCGTTGGAATCCATAGATGCGCTGTACAGAGACAAAGTTTAAAAGCATAGTTCGCACTTTCGTTCACTTCACTTCCCAGTGTCATAGAACACAGAACATAGAACATAGAAGAATACAGCGCAGTACAGGCTCTTTGCCCTCGATGTTGCACCGATCCAAGCCCATCTAATCTACACTATCCCACTATCCTCCATATGCCTATCCAATGTCCGCTTAAATGCCCACAAAGAGGACGAGTCCAGCACTGCCACTGGCAGGGCATTCCATGAACTCACGACTCGCTGAGTAAAGAACCTACCCCTAACATCTGTCCTATTCCTACCACCCCTTAATTTAAAGCTCTGCCCCCTTGTAAAAGCTGACTCCATACGTGGAAAAAGGTTCTCACGGTCAACCCTATCTAAACTCCTAATCATCTTGTACACCTTTATCAAGTCACCCCTAAACCTTCTTTTCTCCAATGAAAACAACCCCAAGTGTCTCAGCCTTTCCTCATACGATCTTCCTACCATACCAGGCAACATCCTGGTAAACCTCCTCTGCACCCGTTCCAGTGCCTCCACATCCTTCCTATAGTATGGCGACCGAAACTGCACACCATTCTCCAGATGCGGCCGCACCAGAGTCCTATACAACTGCATCATTACCTCATTACTCGGGAACTCAATTCCTCTACCAATAGAAGCCAGTACGCCATATGCCTTCTTCACCGAACTATTTACCTGGGTGGCAACTTTCAAAGATGGACATGGACACCAAGATCCCTCTGCTCATCCACACTACCAAGTAACCGACAATAAGCTCAGTACCCCATCTTTTTGTTACTCTTACCAAAGTGAATCACCTCACACTAAGCTACATTGCACTCCATTTGCCACCTTTCTGCCCAGTTCTGCAGGTTGTCTATATCCCGATGTAACCTGACACATCCTTCCTCACTGTCAACAACTCCTCCGACATTTGTATCATCCGCAAATTTGCTCACCCAACCTTCTAACCCCTCCTCCAGGTCATTTATAAAAATGACAATAGCAATGGTCCCAAAACAGATCCTTGTGGAACACCGCTCATAGGTGCACTCCAAGATGAACCTTTACAATCATCTACTACCCTCTGTCTTTTTCCAGCCAGGCAATTCCTAATCCAAATTTCCAACTCACCCTCAATGCCATACCTCCGTATTTTCTGCAGGAGCCTAAAATGGGGAACCTGACCAAACGCCTTACTAAAATCCATATACACCACACCTACCGCTTTCCCCTCGTCCACCTCCTTAGTCACCTTCTCAAAGAAATCAATAAGGTTTGTGAGGCACGACCTGCCCTTCCCAAAACCATGCTGACTATCCTTGATCACATTATTCCTATCCAGATGTTAATAAATCCTATCCCTTACAATTCTCGCTCTCATACTTTGCCCACAACCGAAGTGAGACTCACCAGCATATAGTAACTAAGGTTATCCCTACTCCCCTTCTTGAACAAGGGTACCACATTTGCTAGCTTCCAGTCTTCTGGCACTATTCCTGCAGTCACGAGGACATAAAAATCAAGGCCAATGGCTCTGCAATCTCCTCCCTTGCTTCCCAGAGAATCCTAGGATAAATGCCATCAGTCCCAGGGGACTTATCTATTTTCACCTTTCCAGAATTTCCAACACCTCTTCCCTACATACCTCAAAACCATCCATTCTACTTAATTGTCACCCAGTATTCACATCGGCAAAAATGTCCTGTTCCTGTGTGAATACTGACGAAAAGTATTCATTCAGTGTCTCCCCAATCTCTTCAGCCTCCACACGCAACTTCCCACTACTATCCTTGACTGGACCTATTCCTACCTTATTCCTACCTTTAAACCATCAGAGTTCGGACCCGAACAGGACAAACAGTACAGACTACAGATTCAAAAACACCAGCAACAGTTCTCCTTCAAGATCCTCCGTTCCACGCTTGCAGCAATGCGCCAGAACCTAACCTCTCTCCAGTCATCCCTGCCTCAGCTGAGGGCCACACTCTCTCAGAATTGCAAAGGACCCACTCTGTACTACATCCTCAGGAGAATTCATACTCTCAACAAACAGTATTTCAATTCCATCTCAAACATCAAAAACTGTAAATACAACAAACTTTTATCCACCCACCTCCATAACCAGCGCTCCTCAAACATTCCAGCAGATTCCCCTGGCCTCGGAAACGCCATTAGCCATGCGGCTGACGCAGCTACCACCCCCATGCTGCGTGATGATGTCTCTTCCGCCCACATCATGGCCACTCCCACAGCCACTTCCGGCCCTCACATCATCGCTGATGCCACACGCTCAGTGACTCCCGCCAGCCCGACTGCCATGATCACCACCACTTCCGCCTCCACCAGCGCCACTCACCTTCATTCTGCTGACACGCCCCACACAGACCCCACTGTCACTATCCCCACACCCCAGAAACCCGAGGGCAGCATCACCCCAGCTCATGCCTCCACCCCCATTCCCCCCACCATCACACCCACTCCAGGTACTGGCTCCGACCCCACTCCCAGCTCCACACCCACACCAGATCCCAGCTCCCGGCCCTGCCGAGTTTTCACCATCCCCCCAGACCACCCCCTCACTGAGGACGAACGATCAGCCCTCAGCAAAGGACTCACCTTCATCCCCCTCCATCCACGCATCAATGAATTTAATACACGACGTGACATCGAACAATTCTTCTGTCGCCTCCGCCTCCGAGCTTACTTTCACAATCAGGACACCCGCCCACCTTCCGAGGACCCCTTCGCCCACCTCCAACACATTGCATCCATCTGGACACCCCGCGCTGGCCTATTACCTGCCCTCGAACTCTTCATTTCCAACTGCCACCGGGACATTAACCGCCTCAACCTGTCGTCCCCCCTCCCCCACTCCAACCTCTCACCCTCACAACGCGCAGCCCTCCAATCCCTCTGCTCCAATCCCAACCTCACCATCAAGCCAGCGGATAAAGGGGGCGCAGTGGTAGTCTGGCGCACTGACCTCTACACCGCTGAAGCCAAACGCCAACTCGAGGACACCTCTTCCTACTGCTCCCTCGACCAAGACCCCACCCCCCATCACCAAACCATCATCTCCCAGACCATACAGAAACTCATCACCTCAGGAGATCTCCCACCCACAGCTTCCAACCTCATAGTCCAGGAATCCCGCACTGCCCGGTTCTACCTCCTTCCCAAGATCCACAAGCCTGACCACCCTGGCCGACCCATTGTCTCAGCATGCTCCTGCGCCACTGAACTCATCTCTACCTACCTTGACACTGTCCTATCCCCCTTAGTCCAGGAACTCCCCACATACGTTCGAGACACCACCCACGCCCTCCACCTCCACCAAGACTTCCGTTTCCCCGGCCCCCAACGCCTTATCTTCACCATGGATATCCAATCCCTCTACACCTCCATTCGCCATGACCAGGGCCTCCAAGCCCTCCGTTTTTTCCTCTCCAAACGTCCCCAACAGTACCCTTCCACTGACACGCTTATTCGTTTGGCCGAACTGGTCCTCACCCTTAACAATTTCTCCTTTGAATCCTCCCACTTCCTCCAGACCAAAGGCGTAGCCATGGACACACGTATGGGCCCCAGCTATGCCTGTCTCTTTGTTGGCTATGTAGAACAGTTGATCTTCCGTAATTACACCGGCACCACTCCCCACCTCTTCCTCCGCTACATTGATGACTGCATTGGCGGCACCTCGTGCTCCCGCGAGGAGGTTGAGCAATTCATCAACTTCACCAACACATTCCACCCTGACCTTAAATTTACCTGGACTATCTCTGACACCTCGCTCCCCTTCCTGGACCTCTCCATCTCCATTAGTGACGACCGACTTGACACTGACATTTTTTACAAACCCACTGACTCCCATAGCTACCTGGATTACACCTCTTCCCACCCTATCTCTTGCAAAAATGCCATCCCCTATACCCAATTTCTCCGCCTCCGCCGTATCTGCTCCCAGGAGGACCAGTTCCACCATAGGACACACCAGATGGCCTCCTTCTTTAGAGACCGCAATTTCCCTTCCCATGTGGTTAAAGATGCCCTCCAACGCATCTCGTCCACATCCCGCACCTCCGCCCTCAGACCCGACCCCTCCAACCGTAACAAGGACAGAACGCCCCTGGTGCTCACCTTCCACCCTACAAACCTTCGCATCAACCAAATCATCCACCGACATTTCCGCCACCTCCAAAAAGACCCCACCACCAGGGATATATTTCCCTCCCCACCCCTTTCTGCCTTCCGCAAAGACCGTTCCCTCCGTGACTACCTGGTCAGGTCCACACCCCCCTACGACCCACGCTCCCATTCTGGCACTTTCCCCTGCCACCGCAGGAACTGTAAAACCTGTGCCCACACCTCCTCCCTCACCTCTATCCAAGGCCCTAAAGGAGCCTTCCACATCCATCAAAGTTTCACCTGCACATCCACCAATATCATTTATTGTATCCGTTGCTCCCGATGTGGTCTCCTCTACATTGGGGAGACTGGGCGCCTCCTAGCAGAGCGCTTTAGGGAACATCTCCGAGACACCCGCACCAATCAACCAAACCGCCCCGTGGCCCAACATTTCAACTCCCCCTCCCACTCTGCCGAGGACATGCAGGTCCTGGGCCTCCTTCACCGCCGCTCCCTCACCACCAGACGCCTGGAGGAAGAACGCCTCATCTTCCGCCTCGGAACACTTCAACCCCAGGGCATCAATGTGGACTTCAACAGCTTCTTCATTTCCCCTTCCCCCACCTCATCCTAGTTTCAAACTTCCAGCTCCCTTACTCTCTCCTTGACTTGTCCGACCTGCCTATCTTCTTTTCCACCTATCCACTCCACCCTCTTCTCTTTGACCTATCACCTTCATCTCCTCCCCCACTCACCCATTGTACTCTATGCTCTCTCTCCCCACCCCCACCCTCCTCTAGCTTATCTATCCATTCTGTAGGTTCACTGCCTTTATTCCTGATGAAGGGCTTTTGCCCGAAACGTTGATTTCGCTGCTCGTTGGATGCTGCCTGAACTGCTGTGCTCTTCCAGCACCACTAATCCAGTATTTGATTTTCAGCATCTGCAGTCATTGTTTTTCCCTATTTCTACCTTAGTCATTCTTTTATTCCTGACATACCTATAGAAATTCTTAGGGTTTTTCCTAATCCTACCAACTAAGTAACTTTCATGTTCCCTCCTTGTTGCTCTTAGCTCTCTCTTCAGGTCCTTCCTGGCTACCTTATAAGTCTCAATTGCCCGAATTGAACCTTCACGCCTCATCTTCACATTGGCCACCCTCTTCCATTTAACAAGGCATTCCTATTCCTTATTAAACCACAACTCCCTCACACGACCCTTTCCTCCCTGCCTGACAGGTACATACTTATCTAGGACACTCAAACGTTGCTCCTTGAACAAGCTCCACATATCAATTACGCCCTTGCCTTGAAGCCTACTTTTCCAAGCCACGCATCCGAAGTCATGCCTCACCGCATCATAATTTCCCTGCCCCCAGCTATAACTCTTACCCTGCAGTGCACACTTATCCCTCTCGATCACTAAAGTAAAAGCCAACTAATTGTGGTCACTGTCCCCTAAGTGCTCACCTACTTCTAATTCTAACACCTGGCCTGGTTCGTTACCCAGAACCAAATCCAGTATGGCCTCACCTCTTGTTGGCCTATCTACATATTGTGTCAGGAAACCCTCCTGCACACATTGGACAAACACCGAGCTATCGAACGAACTTGAGCTAGAGCTTTCCCAATCAATATCTGGAAAGTTAAAGTCCCCCATAACAACCACACTATTCCTTTCACTCTTCTCCTGAATCATCCTCGCAATCCTTTCTTCTACTTTTCTCGGACTATTAGGAGGCCTGTAAAAGACTCCTAACCGGGTGACCTCACCTTTCCTATTCCTAACGTCAGCCCAAACTACCTCAGATGGCGAGTCTTCATCGATAGTCCTTTCCACCGCTGTAATACTATGTTTGACAAGCAATGCCACACCTCCCCCTCTTTTACCCCCACTTCTGACCCTACTAAAATATTTAAACCCTGGAACCAGCAACAGCCAATCCTGTCCCTGCTCTACCAATGTCTCGGTCATAGACACAAAATCGAAGTCCCAGGTACCAACCCACGCTGGCAGTTCACCTACCTTATTTTCTATATTTCTTGCATTGAAGTATACACACTTCAAGCCACTTTCCTTTTTACAGGCACCCTCCATTCAGATTGATGCCATGTTCCTAACCTCCCTACACTCCAGGTTCTGCACCCTAAAGCTAGAGTCTAGGTTCCCATGCCCCTGCAGAGTCAGTTTAAACTCCACCCCCAACCCCAAAAGCACTAGCAAACCTCCCGCCAAGGATACTGGTGCCCCTCAGGTTCAGGTGTAGACCATCGTGTTTATAGAGGTCCCACCTTCCCCAGAAATAACCCCAGTTTTCCAGAAACCGGAATCCCTCCCTCCTGCACCATCCCTGAAGCCACACATTTAACTGTTCTCTCTCCCTATTCGTCGACTCTCTATCACGTGGCACGGGTAACAAACCAGAGAAAACAACTCTATTCGTTTTAACTCTGAATTTCCAACCTTGCTCATTTGAAAACCTGCCTAACATCCTCAGCCCACCTCCTACCTATGTCATTGGTGCCAATGTGGACCACGACATCGGGCTGCTCCCCTTTTGTTTCTTTTGGATTCATTAAATTTGTCGAAAACTCTTGTCCTCAGTTACTTAATAACTTCGTGTAAATTTGTGTACTAAACTTATGTTCATTTATACAAAGAGCTAGTGTTCATTTTTGGAATAAACTTGCGTTCATTTATGCAGAAAAACCTTCAGTTGAATAGCATTGTAACCATGTGTGTGGTCTCTCTGGGTATGAAACTGTAGCATTGTGTCCGTGTGTATTCCAATTCTGGGTCCAGTGTGAATGGGGCAGGGACAGGAACAGACCTGAGCTAAAGCATTGGTTTGCTGAATTCTCCCACACTCGGTCTCATCCGACAAAAGTGATTGCGGTTGTGTTTCATACCTGTGGGAGGTGTGTTCCAATAGTGGGTGCTAGGACCAGAGTGGATGAACTGGGATGTTGGAGGAGATGGGTTTTGAGTGACAGACTCTTAGCCAGAACTCATTTTGCAGGTTGACTGACCGAGGTCAGTATCTGTGTGTCTCTGACTAACAGTGGATAAGGAATTGGTCAGCATGTAGTGTCGTCGAGACTCTGCTGGTAAATGAAATGACCGATCTTTACAAGTGGTTCCTTGAGCATGCTGTCAATACCAACAAACATTAAGACTTTCATTGGGTGGCGGTGAGAAGGACAATGCCTGTAAGATCCTTAGTGTCCACCTGAAATGGAGACAGAGAGAGACGGGAAATAAAGTGTCCACTGCCGTGCACTGGAAAGCCACTGACACTCATGGTTAATTTCCCTTCAGCCCCATATTCCCCATGTCCTGCAAGAACTCCATCACATCCTCCCAGTCCTTCCAACCAGAAAGCATCTGTTGAATGATGCCTCCTTCCATTAGCATTGCTGCTGGCATGGCTTGCTTATTCCATGACCGTGGTTTCCAACCCACTGTGATTGACTAACCTGTATTCGACCTATCACCCGTACTTAACCCCTTGTCCCTTCCCGTCACACAGAGCAGCGTGATCAAGTTCTCTTTGCCATCACGTTTCATCCCACAGGCTTCTGCATTCAAAAGATCATTCCTGATCATTTCCGAAAACTCCAGCAGAGTGCCAGCACCAAGCATATGTTTCCCTCACTTCCACGATCTGCATTTCTCAGGCATCACTCCCTCTCAAACCTTCAAGACCATTCCACAACCACTAAATCCATTCCCCTCTCCATGGCACCTTCCGATGTAACTGCAGAAGGTGTGAAACCTGCCCCTTCACCTCTAACCTACTCACAATCCCAGTTTCTAAACACTCTTTCCAATGAAGCAGCATTTCATCTGTACCTTCTCCAATCTTGTGAGTTGTATTCACTGCACCCAATGTGGCGTACTCCTCCTTGGAGATTACAAAATCAGACTGGGTGACGGCCTTGTCGCACACTTCTGATCGATGCACAAGCATTATTCCAACAATCTCATAAACGATCATTTAAATGCAGGATCCTGCTCGTATGACTGTATCTGTCCTTGGCATGCTGCAATGATCCTGCGAATCACAGCATAAACTGGAGGAAGAAAGCTCATATTCAGACGAGGCACTTTTCAGATTTTTGAACTTAATAAGGTGTTCAAATTATAAACCATTTCTTCACTTTCATTTAGCTTGTGATCATGCCCTCTCTCCCCACCCCTTATCCCAGTGTCTGCCCTTTCAGGTCTGACAGTAAGACATAGCATTGCTCTGTCTTTCTCAGATACTGATCGCTTCATCTGAGCAATCAGCATATTTTCTCCACCAGCTCACACTGCACCCACGAACCTCCCCCAAAATATCATATAAATGCTGCTTTATAGTGCTGATGAAAAGTGATCGCGACTTTAAACGTTCACTTAGTCTCTCTTCTGTGATGCTGCCTGTCCCAGTGAAATCTCCAACATTTTTTCTCAGTAAAGATGTCAGCATTTAAAATAAATTTCTCGTGACATGATCAAGAAGTTTGCAAATCATATGAAATTCGTAGCATCGTCAATAGTGAAGGGGAGAGCGTAAACTGGTGGAGAAAGTCAGTGGATTAGTTAGATGTGCAGAGCAATAGGAAATGGAATTCAATTCAGAAAATAATGAGACGTGATGTACTCAATGTGTTTGTGAACCCAGCGCTTTTAATTCAATGTGGAAAATAGAGTTATTGCACAAAGAACATAGATCCGTCTAGCACAGTACAGGCCTTTCATTCCTCGATGTTGTGCCGATTTTTTGTGCTCCGCTAAGATCAAAGTAACTTGCATACCCTTCATGTTACTATCATCCATGTTACAATCCAAAAGTTGCTTAAGTGACTTCAAAGTATGTGACGCATTTACCATTGCAGGCAATGCATTCCACTCAACCACCCCTCTCTGTGTAAAGAACCGGCCTTTGACATCTCCCCTAAACCTTCGTCCAGTCAGCAAAAATTATGCACTCCGTGATAGTCATTTCCGCCTGTGAAAAAAGTCTCTTGCTAGCCAAACTATCTATGACTTCATCATCTTGTACATAACTATAAAATCACCTCTCATTATTCTTCGCTCCAATGAGAGAAGCCCTAACTCCCTGAAACTTTCATCATAGGATATGCCCTCCAGTCCAAGTAGCATCCTGGTAATTATCCTCTGCACCCTCTCTAAAGCTTCTACATTCTTCCTACAACGAGGCGACCAGAACTGAACACAATATTTCAAGTGGGTTGTAACAAGAGGTCTGCAGAGCTGCAGCACAACATTTCGTATCTGAAACTGAATGTACCTGCATATGAAAGCCAGCACATCATACGTCTTCTCTCCAAATCTCTCAACTTGTTTGACATCTTTTAGGGATGCATGGACGTGGTCTCCAAGATCACTCTAATCTTACACACCGTCAAAAATTCGGCCTTTAATACTGTCATCTGCATTCAGATTCGACCATACAAAGTGAATTATTTCACACTTATCTAGGTTGAACTGCATCTGCGGATTCTCAGCCCTGCTCTCCATTCGTTAAATGTCGCACTGCGACTTACAGTACCCCCCACACTATGCACAACTCCAAAACCTTCGTGTCACAGGCAAATTTACTAAGCCACTCTTCCGCATCCACATCCATGTCATTCACGCAGAGCCACCAATGGTCACTGAGCTTCAGACTGAATACTTTCCATCTACTATCACTCTCTTTCATTCAATGACCTCGGAAATTCTGTGTCCATGTAGCCAGATTTCCCTGTATCGTATGTCCCCTTACTTTCTGAACCTCCTTGGTAATTTCCATATACATAATATGCACTGCTCGACCTTCATTAATGTGTTTGTCATATCCTCAAAGAATTCAGTAAATCTTGTGAGGCATGACCCACACCTCACGAAGCCATGTTGACTAACTTTAATCAAGCAAATCTTTCCCAAATAATAAGAAATCCAGTCTCTCAGATTCCTCTGCAATAATATGCCCATCATTGAGGTAAGATTGTCTGTTCTGTAATGATTAGCATTAAACCGACTTCCTTTCATGTTCAAGGCAATAACATTGGCCATCTTCCAATCATCTGGTACTACTCCAGTGGACAGTGAAGATGCAAAGCCAATCGCCAAAGGCGCAGAAATGTCTTCCGTCGCTTCCCGTAGTAAGGTTGGATATATTCCATTTGGACCAGGGGAATTATCTAACCTCATGCTGCCAAACTTTCCAGCATATTCCCGTTCTTAACATCAACCTGTTCAAGCATAATAGCCTGTTTCACGCTATCATCACAAACGTTAAGATCCTCCTCACGAGTGAATTCTGAAGGAAAGCATTCATTAAGGAAATCGCTGAAGTTATCCGACTCCAGGCACCAATTTCCTCCACTATCCCTGATCGGCACTGTCCTCACTCGGCCATCTTCCTTTTCCTCACGTAAATGTGGAATGCCTTGGGGTTTCCCTTAATCCGAATGGACAAACCGTTTTCATGACTCCTTCTTGCTTTCGTAAGTCCATTCTTCAGTGTTTTCGTGGTTACCTTTTATCTTTCTCGAGCCGTGTCTGATCCTTG
Organism: Chiloscyllium punctatum; assembly: GCF_047496795.1. Classification (NCBI taxonomy): domain Eukaryota; kingdom Metazoa; phylum Chordata; class Chondrichthyes; order Orectolobiformes; family Hemiscylliidae; genus Chiloscyllium; species Chiloscyllium punctatum. The sequence goes on from NC_092773.1 coordinate 51,658,704, forward strand.
CTTCCTCAGCCTTATGTAATCTTCCTTCTTCTTCTTGATGAGATGTTCCACATCTCTATCATCCAAGATTCTTTCACCTGATCATTCCTTCCTTGTCTCATTGGGACAAATCTATGCCAAACAAACAGCAAGTTCTCCAAGAACACCCTTCACATTTATGTCGTGAATTTCTCTGAGAATACAAGCTCCCAATTTATGCTCGAATGTTCCTGTCTAATGGCATCATAGTTTCCCCGCCCACAATGATTTTTTTCCCCATACTGTCTGGTCCTATCCCTTTCCATAACTATATTAATGTTAGGAGAGTTATGATCACTTTCGCCAAAATGCTCTCCCAACGAGAGGTATGACACCTGACCTGCTTAATTACAAATCTCCAAATCCAATATGCACCCGCCCCCCCTTCCCCAGTCGGCCTTTCTTCATATTGAGTCTGGACTCCTTTCTGGCCACACCTGAAAAAATATGATCCATGTTATGGAAGTTAGAGTTGCCCTTGAATAGAACCCCTTTACTTCTGCACCTTTACAAAACTTGATCCTCCGTGTCACTGTTGCTGTTGTGGGCTGTGTGGAAAAAACCCAGTAATGTGATTGCTCCTTTCATGTATCTGACTCAAACTCATACTGACTCAGTCGACAAACTATTCGCGATGACATCCCTTTCTGCAGCTCTGACACTGTCCCTGCAAGGCAATGCCCCTCCCCCACCTCTTTGTAGTCATATATTTATTGACTGGAATGGGCAAGTTGTTCTGAATATCTCCCGGCTGTACAGTTCTTGCTTCTGTGTCAATGTGTGAAACATGCTTCTCAATCTGAAAAACAAATGCAGAAAGTGGTGTAAAAACGCAGTAGATCCGGTGGAGAAAAATCAGAGTTAACGTTTCAGGTGCAGTGACCCTCACCAGCAGTAACCAACAATTTCAAATTTTGTTTCGTATTGCCAGCATCTCCAATTCTTCAACTTTTTTTGAATCTCTCCCACTGTTCCTGGTCTGACGGAGGTGGGGGTGTAGTTTGTGATTTCTGATTGGATAAAGCAGCCGTTGCACTGCCAATCTGATTGATTGCAAGTGCCAATGTCAGAGGTTGACTGCTCTGATTGCCTGAAAGGATGTGAGCCAAAGCGTGTTGTGACATAGTTATCGGATTGGTTAACATAGCTGTCAGTCATTTGTAGGCTGGTCTGATTTGTTGTTACAGCTATCAGGAAGGAGTCAGGCCTCCCGAAAAGGCTGTGCGGTCGTGCAGACGAAAGGCAGAGCTTTCTCAATGGTTCAGCTAGCCATTGCATGTCGGCAAAGCTCACTGATTGTCTACCACAGTTCTCTGGGTGGGTAAAAAACGAAAAACAACCTGCAGAAGTGACAATCTTAACTTAATTTGGAGAAATGTGAAGTGATGTTTTTGGGAAGGGAACAGGCAATCACAGTTATGCATCACGAACAAAAACAGAAATTGCTGTTAAAGCTCAGAGGTTCTGGCACTACCTGTGGAGAGAAATCAGTGCTATCCTTTCCAGTCGAAAGACCATTCCTCTGAACTCGAAATTAACAACGCATCTGAGAAAAGGCAAAGTGACAGGTTGTCTCGAAAGTAAAGGCTGAGGCAGAAGACAATGAGTGAGAGAAGTTTTGTGTTTGGAAATTTGATTCCAAAGCGTCTTCTCAGAGGTTGGTCGTGGTTTCTCTTTTTTCTGTTATCACAACAGACGCAATTAACACATGACATAAAAAATAGCCAGATCTCTGATAGCGAGGATCAATTTCAAGCTTGGGCGACTTTCTGAGGAGAATTTGTACACTTTTCTCGTGGCTGCGTTGGTTTTGTCTGGTTGCTGCGGTTTTCTGCTGCAGTTCAAAGTTGTGCATGCTAGGTGGATAGGCCATGCTAGATAATCCATAGTGTCTTGGGAATTACAAGCAAGGTAGATTCGTCATGGTAAATGCAGGGTTATGTGAATTGGGTGGGTTGCTCTTCGGATGGTCGGTGCTGTTTGGTAGGTAGAATGGCATGGTTCCACACTAAAATAATTCGAAGATTCTGTGCAATGGTCATTCATACAGAGAAGAGTCAAATACAACTCTGTCTGGAGCTGTGTGAAGCTGTGTGTTTGGGCAGAGAGAAAGAAAAACAACACGTATTGCGGCTATGCAAGAATGGGGAAGCACAAATGTGGTGCAGTGCACAATTATTTTGGGTAGCCAGAGTGCAAAACAGATAAAAATAGACAGAAGTAAGAGGTAACGTCAAGTACATGGAATAGGAGACAGATATATAGGATATGCTTGCACAGAGGTAGAGGAAGAGGAACGAAAGATAAAGACAGAAAGAAACACAGTGAGACCTGGCTGGGGACAGAAAAGGAGAGAAAGCTGCTTGACTGCTCTGTGAGGCCACTTTCCAAACTTTGTCATAAACTCTTGGAAGACATTGCAGGTTCAACAGGTCTGTTTCTTGCTTTGTCCTTTCTGGCTTTGTCTTTTCTGTTGCCTAGGTCATGCTCAGCTGTCGGTGCTATTTCATTTGTTTTTGAGACATTGTAGCAATTGATAGAACTGACTGCCTTGCTCTTTCAGAGGGCAGTTAAGGATCTACCAACTGGCCTTGAGATTGGATTCAAATGTAGGCAGACCTGGTGGGGATGGCAGATTTCCTTCTCGGAAGGACATCTGAGAACCAGTTGGATATTTCTGGAAACCAACAATAGTTTCACAGTGATCAGTGTATTCATAATTCCAAGAATTTCTGTGTAAAAGATTCTGCAATCTGCCATGGTGGGATTCGAATCTGAGCATTACTTGAGTTCCTGGATTAATCTGCAAATTAATCCAGACCAAATCAGCCCGTTAACGCGTCACTCACGCCTCGATGACTTCTGACGCCAGCTAAACCCCTCCTTATCTGTTTAACCCTCTCCAGCCCAAACATCCGTCCCCTTCCACCTCTTTGATTTCTCACCCACCAGTTAAACCTTTCCATATCTCTGTAACCTTCCACAGCTCCGAGACCCCTCTCACCTCTGACATCTGCTACACCCCTCCATATCTCTGTCACCTCCTCTAGCCCCAACACCTCTCCACTTCCTTATATTTGTAACAACCTCCAGCCTAACATGCATCTTTGTCTCTGCCAACTCCTTCAGCACTTCCTTGCCTCCGTTTTTCTGTAACGTTCTCCAATGCCTATAACTTGCCCCCTCTCTCTTAACTCAACCTGCCCGGACACGTTTCTCTTTCTTGAACCTCACTAACCCTTAGACACACCCCTATCTCTGTAAAATCTTTACACCTTCACTTATCTATGACTTCATCTACATCAGAGTAGAGGACGTTGAGAGGGTTGAAAACAACAAGTTCCTCAGACCGACGATAACCAACATCCTGTCCTGGACGGCTCTTGTTGATACAATGGTTAAGAAGGCACATCAACACCACTTCTTCCTGAGGCGGCTTAGGAAGTTCGCCATGTACATAAGAATCTCAAGATCTTTTACAGATGCACCATGGAAAGCATAGTATCATGGCGCATAACGGATTCAGCCGGCAACTGTTCCGCCGAGGACTGTCAGAAACTACAGTGGGTTGTGTGCAGAATCGAGCTCATCAGGAAAGTCAAGGTTTCATCCATGGACTCCATTTACGCAGCTCATTACCACTTGAAAGACTGCCAACAAAATCATGCTCCCTCCGACCTCGGTAATATTCTCCTGCAACATCTTCCGTCAACCAGAATATCCAGAAGCATAACCAGGCAACATGAGTTTCAAGAGCGGCTTTCTTCTCTCCCGTTATCAGAATGTTGGATGGACTCCCTAACTTCAAATTTTGCTCATCTCGTTTATATTGATTTTGCTGCATGCATCGCTTGTGCAAAGAAAACATTCTGCCTCACTTTATCGAAGCACTCCATGATGTGTATGCTCGATTATTATGATCCAACAAATGCTGCTCGCAAACAAAGCACTGTACGTCCGTACACCTGACTAGAGTAAATCAAATTAAATAAGTCAGGCTCAAGGCGACACCCAATCCATTCAACACTTGCGAGCACAATCACCCAGCCGATCTCTGTTAACTCCGAGAGCACCTGCATCCTTTCCTATTTCCGTAACTTCTTCCAGCATTTACATCTCTGTCTATCTCTGGAAACCACATACACCCTGACATTTTTCCTTATCGCAGTAATTATCACCAGCAGCTACACTCCTCCATATATAGGGAACCGACTCCACAATCTTCATCATTCTCTATCTCAGTGATATACTCTAGCCCAACAACGCTTCGTTTGTTTCAGCATCTGCTCAAGTCCATTAACACCTTCTGTTACACCCTCTGTCAGGTCCTCCAACCCAAGAGCCTCCCTTCTTGTGTAATTCCACACAGCAGTAATGTCCATTTCTGGAACTTCCGCCAACATCGACAAACGTCGAAATCTCTGAAAACTCCCCCAGCGGTCACACATCTCCCTATCGCTGTCATCTCCTTCAGATACTCCTGCCCTCTCTATCACTGCAAACTCCTCTCATCCTTGCCACTCCGGTCATCGCTAGAAACTCCTACAGTCCCTATACCCTTCAATATTACTGTTATCTGCTCCAATCCCCGTAAATCTACCTCTCACTGCTTCATCGTCCAGCCTGTGCAACGTTCGTTTTCGTTGTAACCTCTTCCAGCAACGACATCCCTTCCTATTAAATGCAGAATCGTAGGCTGATCAATACTACAGGCGATGGCTAGGTCCATGAGCCTGTTCTGGAGGTTGCAAACACGCTTATGGAGAAAAGATTTAAACTTTAATGTCCGGATCCTACCGCCCCCCCTCAATCCCGCCAAATCCCACCCCTCTCCCCCAAACACACACCTTTGGCTATGTTATTTGTAATGTTGCTTTTTTTAAAAATTCTGCCTTTGTAACAAAGTTGGTACCTGAGAATGGGGACATTGTACACTGTTTACAGTTCTCGCGTGTTCATATTCATCAGGACACATGACAGTACAGCCTCATTCTGTTTCTAATTCGAGTATCAAACCTCCAGGTAGCCAAGTGTGTTAACTAAATAGTTCCATTATTTGTAGTCTTTTAACAAGTATTATTAGTTTGTTTTATATGCTTCACTTTGAAAGAAAGTGTTGACAATATCATTACGTAATTCAGTAAGACAATACTTCCAATCGGAAAGTGACATTTTGACGAACTGGCAGCGAACCTATCTCCAAAATATGACGGAAGGGAACACTTCTCAGATGTATTGCCTTGAATCAGCTATTGACCAAGGTTTCGTTCCCATCTCCTTTATAAAACGGTAGAACTCCTACAGTGTAGAAGCAGGCCTTTTATTCCCCAAGACGGACATACCAACCATCTGAAGGGTAACCCTACCAGACCCATTCCCTGACATTTACCCCTGACTATAGCACCTCACCTGGGTATGTTTAGATTGTGGGAGGAAACCGGTGCACCTGAGATAAACACGGACAGACACGGGGAAAATGTGAAAACTCCACACAGACAGTCGCGCGATGGTGAAATCAATAATGTGGCCCTGACATGTGAGGCAGCAGTGCTTCCCACTGCGCCATCATATCCTTGCACTAACAGTAATCATTCAATGTCGGTTTGAATGCAAAACCCCTCACTGGAAAATGTACTCTTCTCTCCCGATACTTGTGTCACCCAACACAGATAACAATACTTTTCTAATCCAACTGCAGCTGATCACAGAACTTCATCATTTCAATAACAATAAGCAATTTGGCATGGACACTATGTTTTATTAATCTCGAGCACAAACACTGACCAATCTTGGATCACGAGAACGATATTTTCATCTGAGACACTAGGACTGGGCAAACATCAGATGATTATTTCGGATTATAAGGAGCTATTTCTGCTATTAGAAGCAGGAACTTACTGACGTGCGACATGTACTAACCACTTTCGGAAAGTCATGTCTGAAAATGCTTCAAAGTGTCGAAAACGTTCAAAGAAAATTCAGCCAGCAGTGGTCTTTGCTCAATGTAATTCATCATAGTCAAAATGACATTGAACTGAGTTCAGCAATTGACATGCCATTTCTTTCTCGCACTATCTCACTTACACTCTCACGCATATTCTCTTACTCAGTCTCCACCCGAAAAAAAATCTGCCAAATGTTTACATATCCAACGATATTACTTGTACATTAATCTGAATTTTCTGGTAGTCATAGTCTTGGCTATCAAAATGGTTTGTTCAGGTATGTTTCATCAATTAATTCAGCGGGATTGTTTTTTAATGTATGGACCAAAATTTATTTCCCTTCAGTATTTTATTGAAGCTGCTTTCCTGTGCCACTACAGTCGCGACAGTGTCGGCAAAAAATAGTTGAAGGTGTGTGAACGGGACAGGAGAGAGGGAATTCCCAGGAATTTGTCAACGGGACACCGAACGAATCGTCTTAGATACGGAGGAGTATTCTGTCAGACAGTGAGATAACTGGCAGCGATATTGAACAGAGTATTACCTCACCTCTCCATACCTCACAGCAGCTGTCAAACCTGTCAAAACTGAACTCCTGCAGCATTGCTGGCTGGATGGCTGTTTTTGCGATGTAGAGTGGCACCAACAGTGTGGGTCACTTCCCACACTGGCTGGTATCACCATGAAGTTCCTACATTCCCACCATCACAACTCACCTGGGACATGGTAACCCTCAAGTTGAACTCACAAACAGTCGTTTATCATTAATAAGTGATCAGCTTTATTGTCCATTGGGGAGATGGCATTTTTTTTTGAATAACGATACATTAATGTCAGGATAGTGAGTGGCTTGTTAGGAAATATGCAGCGAGAGGTGTTTCCATACTTCTCCTGCCTTTGTATTTAGAAATGTGTCAGTCGCAATTTGGAAGATGCAGCTGAAGGAACATCAGCGAATTTCTGCAATGAGTATTGTCAGTCATGCATAATGCTTCCACTGAATATTTGGTGGTCGATGTAATTCATGTATGCAGATATTTTACCAAATATGGCACCAATCAAATTGATGTGTGCCTTGCACAGTAGATGGTGCAAAGGCTTTTGGAGTTATGTGATGCATTACCCATGACAGTTACCTTTCCCTCTGATCTGCTCTTGGAGCCACAGTATTCAATCTGTGAGTCCAGTTCATTGTCTGCTCAATAGTAACTCCACGTTATTGATTACAATTGTTCACAAACAGCAAAGCCTCTGAATGTCAAGAGGTGGAACTTTAGTGATCTCGTATTCGAGGTGGTAATTGTTTTACATTTGTGTGGTACGCATTTTAATTGGCACTGATCAGCACAGCCTTGGATGTTTCTGAGATTTTGTATCATTGCGGCATGGAGTGCTGCAGTATCCAGGAATACTGCTGAAGATTGTGCAATTATTCACAAACAGTCTAACTTATGGCACTTGTAATTGACAAGAGGGAAGTTGTACAGTTACAAAAGACAGTTAGGTCAAGAACACAATCCTGAGGAACTCATTCAGTATGGTCCTTGAGCTTACATGACTAACCTCCGAAAACAACATCAATTTCTGTGAGCATGGAGATACGTGGAGCCCAGTTTGGCTGTGGACAGCAGTTTTCTTTCCCTAAAGGACATTTATGAATTCGATGAGTTTTTACTACAATTGAACATAGCTTTCTGTCAATATTAAAAGTCATAAAATGAACTGATTCAAAGCTGGCTTCCTGCCTGAATTTGAGACCAACTTGAAAGTTTTGTGCCAATTATTCAATAAAGATATATGTTTTATTATTATTTAGCGAATTATTAACTTGCTTCTACTTGATCCCGAGACAATGTGAATGCATTCAAATTAAGACCAGGCAATGGCATTACCATTGACTGCGAACTATTAAGACAATATCAAGATGGCTTAGTGTATTTGCTCAGTGAGTAAGAAGCAAATTTTGACGATCAGTGGAATTGTTTCCCCATGCAATGGAAAGTGTTAAGTAGTGAAAGAAGAATGTAAAAATAGATTTCATGTACTGTGTGTGTGTGTTTGTGTGTGTGTGTGTTTGTTTGTGTGTGTGTGTGCACGCGCGCGCGAGAGAGAGAGAGGGATGTTCTATACTGCCCACAGTGTCCAGTGATGTGCAGGATAGCTGGATTGGACAAGGGAAATGAGAGGTAACAATGATAGGGCAAAGGGTGGGTCAAGTGGGATGCTGTACAGTGAGTCGGTGTGGAATCGTTTTACAAATTGCCTGCGTCCACAGTGTACAATTCTCATGTTCGACAATCGGCTTTTACTTAGTCTGAAAGGACTTCGCTATGTGTATATGCAAAAAAATACAATTCGGAAATCAAGGTGCTTGGAACACATTTTGTCCTCCCTTTATATGGTTGGGAAACCGAATGGGAAGTGAAAGAGTTAAAAGAAAACGAAACTCGCTCAATCTCTCACCATTTATATGATGCGAGCAGATATTGCAGATTTTGGAGACCTTAAATGTGTAAAGATTCTGATATGCGTAGGATTTATAACCAAGGGAACAATGGAAAATATTACAGGGACTCTGACTGAAGCATTCAATTCCTCCTCAGCCACGGTGGGGTGGGTCGCGGAGAGGTGGCGGGGATGCCAGAGGACTGGAGGACAGTTGGTGTTTTTCCATTTTTCAAGAAAGAGGTGGAGATCGAACAGGAATAACAGGCTACTAAGTTTCACATCAGTGTTCAGGACACGATTGGAGAAAAAAAAAACAAAGGATAGAATTAATCTGCATTTAGTGCGGAATGTTTTCAGCATGGAGAGTCAGGACGGTTTCGTCAGAGAGGGTCATGCCTCATCAATCTGGTGAGGTTTTTCGATGAGGTGGCCAGATCTTTCGATAATGGTAAGGCAGTTGAAGTACTTCATAGGTATTGAGCAAAGCCTTTGACAAGTTCGCACATGGGGGACTGAGAAAGTGTGTGTGTGTGTTTTACGGAGTGGGTGTGGCTGGGGATTGGGGAGATGCAGTTGATGAGGTTGGGAATGTGAAATAGGATTTTTGATGATACTATCATTGTCTGGGTCGTTGTGAGGGAGGTATATTTTCTTAGGTGACAGATAGAAATATATAGATTGTTCAGATCGGCAGATGAGTGGCTGATGAAATGGAATCCTTCTGAAATGTTAGATGATGCACTTTAAAAGAAACGCAGTCACCAGAAAAGGGTGTACTCAATGAATCGTCCGACATGAGGAAGGTCAGAGGATCCCAAAGGACTTGTGGTGCTGTTGACAGGTCTCTGCAGGTGGAATGACAGGATACTGGGGTAGTTTAGAATGCTTATAGGACACTCGCCTTTTTCAGTCGATGCATAGATTATAAGGAGAAAGTGAGGACTGCAGATGTTGGAGATCAGAGTCAAACAGTGTGGCGCTGGGAGAGCACAGCAGAACAGACGGTATCCGAGGACTTGGAAAGTCGACTTTTCGGGAATAATACCTTCATCAGAAATGTGGGAGGATGATAAAAGGAGAGGGCATGTTGAAGCTGTACCGAACTTTGTTTAATCCACAGTGCAGTATTGTGTGTAGTTCTGGAGAGTGCACCATAGGAAGGGTGTGATTGCACTGGAGGAAGTGCAAAGGAGATTCACCAGAATGGTGCTCAGTTTGCAACAATTTAGCTGTGCAGAAGGAGGGTGGATAAGTTCGGAGTGACTTATCTAGAGCAGGTGTATAACTTATAAGGGGCATGGACAGTGTGAATCCAAAGGAGCTGTTTCTCTCAGTCCAAGCGTCAGGAACAAGGTTGCATAATTCTATGTGAAAGGCAGGAGGTTCATAGTGGACATGAGGGAAATTCGTTTCTTCCAGAGGATGGTATTTGCCTGAAATGCACTGCCTGAGATGGGAAAACATACACACTTTTAAAATTACTTGGATGAGCTTTTGAAATGTCATAACATACAAGTCTATAGGCCAAGTGGTGGAAAGTGGGATTAATGTAGATTTAGATTTATTTTGGTGGAATGAACACGACGGGTTGAAGGGTCACTTCTATTATGTATCATTCTGTCATTCTGGATTCTGAAGTCAAAGGTATATATCTTTTCTGTTTAGTTTTTGCATTTATTTTGCGAACTATATCGCTTAGTACACGTTCCAGCCGTTGTGGTTTCTATCAGCTTCAGGTTCTGATTGAGAGTGCTCATTCACAGATAGAATTTCCCAAATGTGTTGTAAAATTGGATTAACAAGAAAAATAGGGATACAACAATACGCAATAGACTGCTCTTAAAAAGGTCCACCGCGCGAACTATTGAATGACTGTAAAGCCTGATCAAAATGCATGCCGTCACTGAAAAGAATATCGAAAAATATTTTGGTCTTGATGGGACGAACTATATATGATTTTGTACAAGCATGGAAGTTTGAAGAAGATTTACAATTAATATTAGAGATCTAACAGGATCAGATTAATCTAGTCTTTGGGGTATTTCAATTACAGGCTTAAATCTCAATTACATCACAAATTTAAAATAAACCTTCTGTCATACGTTGTTTGTTAAAAATCTTGAATAAAAATTCAATGTTTCCCAGTGGAGCACCACATGGTATAAAATAATATCTTTTGAACTGTGTCAGCGCCAGGTAATTCTCCACATTCAGACAGACTCTCAGCAGCAGGACCTCAAAGGCTATTTCACAAACAGCAAAATGTATGTTCCAAGGCTAATGATCGAAAAAATTTACTATACCATCTTGGCCATTTTTGGTATTCCTGGTAAGTCTTGAAACAATTTAGTTTTAAAAATCTCTGCATTAAATCAAACTTACTTCCACTCTATGATTAATAGTTATTTCCTTTCCATTTAGCATGGCAAATACCGATGGCAGATGACAATGTCCCCACTTACTGATTTTAAAGTGAATAGTTTATTGATTCGGAGGCCCCTCAGTAATGTGCAGCATTACCTTTTGTCTATGCCGCGCAGAATGGGTTGGCACTGAGGCCACACTGATGGAGTTTGAATGAGCACTGACTTTGGAAGGTCGAGAGAGTGTTGAGGAAGACCGATCTCTCTCCGTGGTAGCTCAAACCTGACTATCAGTCAGATGGATTTTGTAACGGCCGACATCTTAGTGACCTCTGAGTAAGGTGTTTCAATTTCCTTGATGCAAAAGTATATTGTTCGTGGATCTCTCTCAGATATCTTGGTCCAATTGGGAGAGCAGATACCAGGTGGGCAATGTTTTGTTTGAGTCATTACGGAGTGATAAGTGATTGTCAGCATCTTGTGTGTTTTCGTCACGATATATGTGAGGACAGATTGCTTGGAGGGGTGTTGAGCACAGGGTTCCAAATATGATGTGTATTTCTTGATTGTTTGTTTCCACAAAAGACATGTGAGTAGTGCCATTTGTAAAAAGAGGCACAGTACTGGAGGGCGGAGTCGAATATGAAAAATATTGAGATCTTGAATTTTATGACAGCAGCAATCCAACAGTGATGAAACAGGTTTTTCAAACAAGATATTTCCCAACTTTCCCTTTGTTGAGTTATATTTCGATGTTCGCTTTACGATACTGGTCTATATGAATGGTATATAAGGGCATTTGATTGGGATTGTTACTCCGTATTTGGATCTGAATTTACGTTTATATTTATTATTATTTTTATTATTGTCGCTGTCATTTCTCCGGTTCTGACTTTTTGGAGATGAACATCCTGGATACAGTTTAGACCAATTCACTGTGAAACCGTCGTGTTATACGTTGGACTGCAGTTCTGTGTCAATTTTGAGAAATTTCTGTTATTGTACCCCATCTAGAGGACTCAGAACTTTGGAGATTTTGTGGTAGAACAGATTTTCCCTGATGGAAGAAGTCGATTTGGGGTGACTGAAGTACAATTTAAGATATTTCAGATTATTTTACTGTTCCAAGGTTCCAATAAGGCTCAAAAATATCTGGCAAAACGGAGTAAAATGTAGCCCTGATGCGTGTGCCGATGTTCAGAATTAAGGGGATTGGTGAGTTAGACAATGTATCAGGGTCACCAATTGATTTCTAATCCATCAGCAGTGCACTGCGAAAATAATCTGTACCGTTTGTCCACCCAGCTTTGAATGACTTTCTTTGCCACATGGTGTGGGGTATCAATGCCGTTTTCATGCGCCGTGTCTGTCCAAGCAGTGATTTCGATTAACACCACACAGACAAATATATATAGGGGTATATATTGCCAACAATTTTCATTGCTTTTTAATATCGATGCCATATCGATGTATTTCAATATCTTGTTTTCCGATATGAGCTAATCTACTTGTTAATAACGTCACATGTTCCTTATTTTCTGAATGATCGGAAAGCAGAGGTGGGTGGGAATGACGACTCACCTGTGTTTACTCTGCGGGAACTTGTTTATGACTAAACCTGTGCTGGGTGTGGATGACCATTCTGGGCATTGACCCCCCGCAGGGCAGTTCAGCATGTTCAGCTCCTTCGGCTTCGATGAAATGTTTCATATTTTTCGAATCACTGTTTAAAGTGAGGTGATTTATTGATGATCACATTTAGGTGCTGAGCTATCCCGGAATGTTTTGAGGCAACTGAGGATTGAGATTATCTTGATGGTGAGAGTGAAGTAAGAAGACAGGGACCTGCTGTTTTGTCCAATTGTAAGGGTTGCCACATCAACACTGCTTGCTGGAATATATCTGGCACAGCGTTTGTTGCATCACGGGAGTGGATCAGGCAATTTGATGCAATAATGGCCTGTCATCTTCCATTCCAAAATGGTTCATTTGAAGGAAAATGGAGACTTGTTAGTCAAATAAATTTCATTTTGTACCCAATAAGCCTCTGTAAGTTTCAGAGAACACAGATTACTATCATCATGCCAAGGTTAGCACAACACAGCACACTGAGAGTTCGGGGGCAACATCATTCTTTGATGTGCTCTTGGAGTAGAATCGTGTCTTAAAGTTTTGTCTTTACTTCGCCAGAGCATCTTACACCCTGATATGGAGTGCTGTCTGAATGCTGATCCATCGACATGCATAATGGTTAAATTTAACCCTCCACTTAATGGGCACTGGCCTGGTTCTTCATGTGAAATATTAATGTTTGCGGTTAATATTTCCAAACCATCACTGTCGTGTAACTTCTCAATTGGAATAAAGAAAACCTTTTGTCTGCAGCTTTCAGGCACTCTATATTATCCCGTGATCGACTGGAATGTTGTGTCCAATTGATCTAGATGTCCAGGAATTACACTGTTTGCAGTGCTTACTGATTGTGTAATTGTACTGAACAAGGATCACGAACTTCAGTCCGGATCCTCTGGCTCCAGTGGCCACATGGTACTCGGAGGATATTCCATTGTCGAATTGCACTGAGTGTGGGTAAATGCTCAAACAGAAACTTATGACGCAGCATTCTTGCGTTTCTGTGGTGACCTGTAAATGCAGCATTGTCGTAAGTATGGAGTACTAAGAGGAGACGACCTGTGACTCCAATTGTAAATTTTGCAAAGAGTATCTTTGACTTAGATGTATATTGCATGTGGGTCAATAAATTGACACCCAGTTCCTGTGACAGAGTGATTCAGTGAGCATCTTCAAACAGAATTTTAGCAAAAATGATTTCCTAACTAAAGAGGAACAAATGACCGGAGTGTGAAAGCGTAACTGGGAGCATCACTCGAAGGAAAATTATGCTGAGTGGGAATTATTAAATGGAGTGGAAGTATCTCTGACTGCTAATTTAGCTGTTTGTGGGGAAAAGAATGGTTTATAATATCTGACTGCAAACGTAATTATGACCATAAGAGTATGAAACAGTGACTTATTCGTTTGGATGCCCTTCCTCATTACTGTTCTGTCCAGTGATGAAGTTCTCAATGCAGTTTGTAAATATACAATGATTTTCTACTCGGAAAATATTCGCAACTGGTTGATTATGTTCGATGCTAAGTTTACAAAGTGAAATGTCCCATTGAAGATGAACAGATGCAATATTTTCTGAGAGCAATAACGATCATTCAACAAAATGCCATTAAGACATATCATGTTGATTCAAGTAATGTTTTTGATGCTGATTAATCTTCCATCAAGGTTAGGGCAAGTTGTTAAACAATGGTTACACTAATGTCTTATCTGAGCATTAATAGGTGTGTATATAGAGTTGGAAATGTTGTCACGAATTGCCATCTGTATGTGGATAGAATAAGATTAACAATTGTTAAATCTGCAATTCATAATCTGCCTACAGTTAATTGTTCAGAGATCGCCGCCGTACACTTTGTGATGTGTGGCTTCATTCGGAGGAAGAGCTCTCGATGAGAACGGTGCATCAATCAGTTTTAAGGCACCATATGAAAATAAAAGTAGGAATAGCAATAGGAAAAAAGTCTGTTTCAACAAATAATAAAATGCAGTAATTACATCACAAAGCGCTGTGTATTCTCCACCCATCTGTCATACTCCATGCCACTTCACAGCTTACAAATCCAATTTCCTGATTTATAAGCATTTCCCTTCTTTTATCGTCATAATGGAAAACATTCCGTCTCTGGGTCTCAACCTCTGTCACTTGCTTGTTGCATTTTTTACGATGACCTCTGACCTTCCCAATATTCACATGTTAAATTTGTCTTGCGCCACACTTAGGACTGTTTGCCTTGCATTTACAGTAGGATTGGCTATCTGTTCATCAATTAATTGTGCCTATTTTTACCGGTAATTTTTCGTTCCTGAAAAGAGATTCAAATCTTTCACATACAAATCACAAATAGTGATTCACAATAAGGCAGCCATCAGAAAAAAAAACTAAATGAACTTACATTCTGGTAATCTCATTCTCCCTGGTTTCATCCTGACCACAGGTGAAAATGGTTTTGGCTGCTGGAACACAATCATCTCAACTGTCGAACATCGCTGCAGCAACTACTCAGTTTCCTAAAATCTGTGTCTGTCTCAGCAATACCTTTCCTTCCACCATCATTTCCAAATAAAATATATTTTCTTGTGATTGCACACTGGTTACCACCATGTATGATGCACTATTTAAGTAAGAGGTCTCTGCCAATATACAGTAAGTTAAAATTTCGTTTAATCTGATAAGTGAGAAACGTTGGATTCAAAAGAAATGCAGAAATTTTGCAATCCAAAATGTATGTAGGGTGTCTCCAATTCTTTGCTTAACTGATCCAAAGTGTCTTTGTGGTGGTTGTTGTGGTCATATGGGAAACCCCAGCCAGTCTGTTTCGTCTATGAAGCATATGAAATCAACCACTGCTGACACCAAAAAGAGAATACATGATCGTCTTTTCATGAGCAATCCGCTGATCATGTTCTTCCCTGTGTCTTTTACAAGTGCAAATGATCCATTTGGAACTCGTTTTCTGTTATATGGTTCAGATCCTTTAAACTTTATATTTCAGAGTGCAACAATCATCTTTGTGCAATTACGTACAGTCTGCATGAATAATGCTCAATCAGCAACTTGAACTCTCTTCTTGTCCTTTCTCTTACAGTTAGTCTAGTGGTGATTGTAATTTTAGCTCGGGGAAAATGTGGTCTTTCAACATGCAGCACTATCTACCTGGTGGCCATGGCAATGTCTGATCTACTGTTCATTGTTATTTATGTCGTATTTATCCGATTTCAACAATTTTATTATCCACGGTGTTTCCTGAGCATCACTCCGGTTTGCAGTCTTATCAATGTCCTCTGCCACCTGACCATTGACTGTTCTGTCTGGTTCACTGTTGCCTTTTCTTTCGATCGATTTGTCGCCATTTGTATTCATCAGATGAAAACTACGTATTGCACAAAGAAAACTGCAATGAGGGTTCTAGCGATCATCTGTATTTTCTTTTCGCTAAAGAACATCCCTCCGTACTTTCGATTTAAACCTGGAACGATTATCAACAACATTCAATGGTATTGTCATGTCTGGTCCAGTTATTATTACGACCGTCGGTGGATAAGTTTCAGATATTTTGAACAATTTTTAACACCAATGTTCCCATTTATTTTTATTCTCTTTCTCAATGTTCTGACTGTCAGACACATCTTCCAGGCTATTAAGGTGCGTGAGGGATTGGGGAATCAGAGAAAAATACAGAACGATCCAGAGGTAGAGAGCAGAAAGAAGTCTGTGATTTTACTCTTTGCCATATCTGCCAGCTTCATACTGCTCTGGTTGGGCTATATTTTATATTATTTTAATGCTGGTTATTCATTGGATTATGCTGTTCGTCGTTTGTTTGAACTAATTGTATTTATGCTGCGGAACTTAAGCTGCTGCACAAATGCATTTATTTATGTGGTGACACAGAAAAAGTTCAGAGACCAGATAAAGAATGCTGCTAAATATCCAGTTATGAAAATAATTCAATCAATGAATAAATCCAAGAAATTGAGGAACAAGATTAGATGCAGCAAATAATGAAACGAGGAATCCACGTGAGGAAAGGACTGGAAGGATAAGAAGGAGTAGAAACACGACAATACTCCTTTTCTAATGGGCAAGGAATGATTCCTGCTGTTTTCCTGCATCTGTTCTCTCCATCCATCTGAGGCTATCCAGAGTTTTGTGTTTATTTTTAAACTAAAAGCCTGCAAGAAAGTAAACAATCTGAACGAAAATAAAATTGCCAATAAGGCATTGAGTAACCACATGGAGCAGATGTGCGTTCAATATTTCGGGAGAATAAACTTGCAGTGCAGCTTGCTCAGCATCACAGCTACAAACTCCCTGTCTACACCACTGGTAGCAGCAGTGCGTACCATAGACAAGATATACAGCAGAAATTCCATACTAAACAACTTCTGAAAACACAGCACTCTTATCTGGAATGTAAAGCTCATCAGATAAATAGGAAAAACCCCAGTTGAAAATTTCACATCAAACCATTCACCACCCTGGTTTGAACAAACATTTGCTTCCAAAATATGCCAATTTTTGGAAAATCCTGGAATTCCTTCCTTTACAGCACTTTGTATTTAACTGCACAAAATGGAATCCAGCCGTTCATGAAGGCAACTACCCACCGCTTCCTCCAGACCTGCTACGTGTGGGGAACAAAAGCCAGCAGACAGCCAGAAATGCCAAAACCCCATGAATAAATTATAAAATAATTTCACTATTTGCTGCCAAGATTGCATGCCATGTGTCCATATCCTCAATTATCAGAAAATTGAGAAACGATTCCATTGAAATATATAAGATCCTGAATGTCAGAAGCTTGATAGGGGAGATGCTGAGAAATTATTCCCGATGGTGTGGTAATCTTAAACACGCGGAAACAATCTCAAGATAAGGAAAAGCTTTTTTAGGAGTGAGAGGAGCTAACGCCTTTTTCCTCAAATCATCTCGGAGTCTTTGGCATTTGATATCGCTGAGGATTGAGGATGCTCCCTCACTTAGTTCACTTCAGACTGAAATAGAAAACTTCATAGTGTCTCAAAGCATCATGGAAAATGGGGAGGACGCTGGATTTGAAGTCTGAAGTCAGCCACAATCATATTGACTGATGGAACGTGTCTTCTCCTGCTCGTTTCCTGGGCTCTTGTTTTCCTTGCTGACCCAGTCAGCAATCCGTTTAGATTTGTTTCCATGAAAACATTTGTCGTTTAAAGTTTGCAGCTTCCACCCTATCACAGACCATTTCATTTTTTCTTCAGCACCACTCCTGGTCCAAATGCTAAAAAAAACTTTTCTAACTTCTGTTACTTCTGCGGAAGTACCCCATAAAACAAATGTTATCCTCTCCCTTCCCCATTTCCATCACGCAATTCCCCGCTCTCTCTGGATGCTGCCCCACCTTGTCAGTTTTCTCATCATGGCCTTTTGAGAGGCAATGGGTCCAGCTTTCGCTCTTTTTGTGACAGGATGCATTCTCCAGCTCAACTCCTTAATATTCTGTTTCTTTAGAGATCACATTGGTGCAATAAAGGAATAGGAGAGACGTTGTTGTCACGCAATACGTGGGACGGGACATGCCTTACAAGGGGGAAAGGCCAAAATAACGAGTCAACGTACTTGAGCGCTCCGTTCGTGCCATCTCCTGGCAGAGACGTATTGAATCTGCAGTCTGCAGGCAGACCTGTGAAATGTATGTACAAAAAAGTAGAAAAACGGATGAATGCACCTTCAGCATGCATTGCTACCGTCTCCACGGACAACAGGCTGTATAATATGAAAGGGCAAAAATAGCTGTGTGGAGGTTATTTGGAAATGGGTGCACCAGTACAATCGTTGTAGGTTGGCTTTTCACTTGCCTCACGCACACCACATACTTCTTCCTCTGAAGAAGCCGGAGGGAAATAGAAATGACCAATCCCAACGAGAAACCGGTTCATGGAATAGTGCTATTAAACATAGGTGAGAGGTTTTGGCCCAGTTCTGACCTCCCTCCACCGACAATCACGAGCCACGCGACGTCTGGATGAAGAACGGCTCACCTTCCGACTAGGCATCCTCCTACCCAACAGTATCAACATCGATTTCTCCGGTTTCCTACTCTCCCTCCCCTCACTGAATTCCAGGTCCAACCCTCCAACTCAGCACTACCTTGTAGAACTCTGCCACTAATCCATCTTCCTTCCAACATATCCGCTCCAACCTTTGCTCCGACCTATCGACATCACCTCCAGCTCTATCTTCCTATTGCATTCTAAGATACTTTACCTTAGCTCCACAACCCCCTCCCATTTACTTTTAAGCTCCGTTCTCCATCCTCACATTCCAACTGAAGGGCTTCTGCCCAAAACGTCGAATGTGTTGCTACTGGGATGCTACTTCACATGCAGTGATTTTCCAGCTCCACAGTTTTTGACAAAGGTGAGATGTCAAATGATAACGTGAAACATTCAAACGCCAGAATATTTCTCGTTCGATTGAAACAAATGCAACACATGTTAACCAATGCCATGGTGCACAAAGCAATTGATGCCACAGGGGCCACCAAATGTGGGGAATGCCATACTCTCGCTCGACACCAGAAGGAGGACACTGTCACAAGGGTCAATGCTGTGCCGTTCCTCGTCAATTTTTATTGAACATACAGGGTATGAATGAGAACGTGCAGAGGGTTAGACAAACCATGAAAGAATTAACAGTTTAAAGTGAGGAAACGCTCAAAAACCAGGCAGGGCCATTTCAGAAAGTTGTGGAAATGCAGTTCGAGGGGCTGTTGGCAAAGGAGGCACGTGCTAAAACAATTAATCATTTAATCGATAGGGAATGAGAGTGTACTAAGATATACACTACCCCATCACACACCTCAATTTCTGCTTCAGCCCCCAACATTAGTATTGATCAAGCTCGAAAGGTGCACATCAAACAACGTGAGTGAAAATTGCTCATGGGATCTGACATGTGTCATGACAATTTCATGGATTATGAAGCGATCATATAAAACATTATTCCAGGTAAAAACAATGACTGCGGATGCTGGAAACCAGATTCTGGATTAGTGGAGCTGGAAAAGCACAGCAGATCAGGCAGCATCCGAAGAGCTGTAAAATCAACGTTTCGGGCAAAAGCCCTTCATCAAGAATACAGGCAGATTGCCTGAAGGGTGGAGAGATAAATGAGAGGAGGGTGGCGGTGGGGAGAAATTAGCATAGATTACAATAGATGAGTGGCGAGGGAATGAAGGTGATCAGTCGGGGAGGAGGGTGGAGTGGATTGTTTGAAAAGAAGATTGGCAGGTAGGACAAGTCATGGGGACAGTGATGAGCTGGACGTTTGGAACTGGGGTGAGATGGGGAAGGAGAAATGAGGAAACTGTTGAAGTCCACATTGATGCCCTGGGGATGAAGTGTTCTCGTTCTGCAGGGATCAGTTATGGAACCTCTGCTCTTTGTGAGTTTTAT
Organism: Chiloscyllium punctatum; assembly: GCF_047496795.1. Classification (NCBI taxonomy): domain Eukaryota; kingdom Metazoa; phylum Chordata; class Chondrichthyes; order Orectolobiformes; family Hemiscylliidae; genus Chiloscyllium; species Chiloscyllium punctatum. Next base: position 51,678,550 of record NC_092773.1, read on the forward strand.
AAATGGCTTGGACGAGGAAGTGGAAGCATAAGTTAGTCAGTTATCAGATGACATGAGTGGTGGTGAAATTGTGGATAGTGTGGAGATTTGTTTTCGGTAGCCACGAAACATTGACAGGATGCAGAACTGAGAAAATAACTGGCAGATGGAGTGAAATCTGGAATAATATGAATTCATTCACATTCGACGATAAAATTTGAACGCAGAATACAGGATTGGAAGAATGATTCTTGGCAGTGAGGAGGAAAACAGGGCTCTTGGGATCCATGTCCACAAATCCCTAAAAGTTGCCACCAAATTTGGTGGGGCTGTTGAGAAGACGTATCGTTTGTTGACTTTTATTCGCAGGAGGATTGTGTTTTCGAACCGCGAGGTTATGCTGCAACTCTATAGAGTCCAGGGTAGATCGCACTTCGAAGTTTGAGTTCAGTTCTGGTCAGCTTATTATCAGAAAGATGTGGAAGCTTAGAGTGGGCGGAAATGAGATTTGCCATGATGCTGCCTGGACTGGAGGGAGTGTTTTACCAAGAAACGTTGAGAGAGATAGGTCTTTTTTCATTGGAGCGAAGAAAGATGAGAACTTACTTGATCGAGGTGTACAAGATGTTGCGTGGCATAGATAGAGTGGATGAACAGAGGTTTTTTTTTTCCCATGATGGAAATGTGTATCATGAGGAGGCACAATTTTAAGGTAACTTGAGGAAGGTTTAGTGGAGATGTCAGAGGTAGATTCTTTTCTCAGAGTGGTGACTGCGTTGGATGCACTGCCAGCAGTGGTAGTAGAGTCAATTACATCAGGGCCAGTTTATCAACTCTTGGATCATCACGTGGTATTAAGTACGATGAATGTTATGTAAGTTTGTCTGATCTTAGAGTAGGATAGAAGTCCAGCACGGCATTGAGGAGCGAATACTTATATTTTACAACACGGTTATATGTTGTGTCACTGACTGATCACACTGCAATATCGTTCCTGGGAATTGGAGATCGATTACAGCAGAGAAAGACGTCACATGGTTTGGCCGAGTGAAACAAAATGGATGTGTTGCGAAAGCCAGCATTGAAACTGGTTCGATCCTCAAACTAACAATGTCTAAACGGAACGATTTCAGTCAGGTACATGGGCACTAATCTTATAATTCATTTGCCCGACCATCACAAGCTGACCTTCATTCGGACATCATCGTCCTTCAAACTAAATCTGTCAAGATCATCAGGCATGTCTATCGTTCAATAACTCCTGCTGCCTCTCCTGGGTTATTGAATCGATTTTGGAATAAAAAAAACAAAAGAACTGATGATGATGTAAATCAGAAAAAAGAACATAATTATTGGGCAAAGATCAGAAGGTCTGTCAACATCATAAATCATCAGGTCGGAAGAACAATTACTGGAGACGAAATGTTCACTCGGCATTTTTCCTAACAGATGCCAGCAGACCTTTTGAGTTTCACCAAGAATTTCTGTGCAGTCTTTCAGATCTCTGGTATCCGAAATTCCTTATTTAAGTCTACCTGATGTTGAACAGTCCAAGTGGATATTGCATTAGGTGATCGTCTATTTCATCCCTTGAGGCACATGTGAAGAGTCATAGGATCTTAAAATCCCAAAAATGTGGAAATGGGTCTTTCATTCTATCAAGTCCACACCGACTCTCTGAACTGTATTCCGTCCAGTCTCAACTCCTTTATCTTGTAACGCTGTATTTTCCATGGGTAATCCTTCAACCCTGCACATCCCTCAACATTATTGGCAAAGTAGCGTGGCCAATCCATACAACCTGCACATCTTTGGACTGAAAGTGGAAACCGGAACACCCGGAGGTAACTCACACTGACACCATAGAAAATGTGCAAACTCCATACAAATAAATCCGTCTTAAATCAGAAACTGGGTATCTGGGTAATTGGAAGGGTTTCGAGATGGAGGACAAAAGTTTAGACCACCGTGTGAATCATACGCTGACAACCTAATTTTAGTGCTGTAAAACATCTAAAATATGATGACAGAATACAACAGGAGCTTGACCAGATGGGCCAATGAGCAGAGAAGTGTCAGATGGAGTTTAATTCAGATAAATGTGAGGTACTGCATTTTGGGAAACCAAATCTTAGCAGGACTTATCCACTTTAGGATAAGTTCCAAGAGAGTGTAGCAGAAAAAAGATACCTTGGAGTGCAGGTTCATAGCTCCTTGATAATGTAGTCGCTGGTAGATAGAATAGTGAAGAAGGTGTTGGTATACTTTCTTCTTTTGGTCAGAGTATTGCGGACAGGAGTTGGGAGGTCATGTTGCAGCTGTGCAGGACATTGGTTAGGCCAAAGTTGGAACATTGTGTGCAATTCTGGTCTCCTTCCTAACGGAATTATGTTGTGAAACTCGACCAGATATCCCAACCCAATCTAGTCCAACCTTCCAGCACCTGGCACATATCCCTCCAAAGCTTTCCTATTCATATACCCAGCAAATTCCTCTTAAAATTTGCATTTGTACCAGCTTCCACCACTTCTTCGAGCAGCTGATTCCAATGACATACCACCCACTCTCTGTGTGAAAAAGCTGCTCTTATGTCTCTTCTATATATTTCCCCTCTCACCCCGAACCTATGCCCTCTCGTCCTGGACTCCCTGACCACAGGGAAAGTATTTGCTCTAATTATGCTATTCATGCCCCTTTTAATTTTGTAAGCATCTATAAGGACGCCCCTCAGCCTCCGACGCTCGAGTGAAAAGAGCCCCAGCCTGTTCAGCATCTCCTTATAGCTCAAATCCTCCAACACTGGCAACATCCTTGGAAATCTTTTCTGAACCTTTTCAGGTTTTCCATGCTGTACTTAACTATGACATTATTACTCTATGACTCCGTATATTCATTTTTATTGCAGTTTCCCTTTCATTTTGATTCTGTATATGATTAACCTCATTCTGAATGTAATACTGTCACAGGGTCATCGAGATGGGCAGTATGGAAACAAACCATTCGGTCCAACACGTCCATGCCGACCAGATATCCCAACCCAATCTCGTCCCACCTGCCAGCACCCGGCCCTATTCCCTCCAAACACTTCCTATTCACATACCCATCAAAATGCCTCTTAAATGTTGCAATTACGACCATAAGACATAGGAGCAGAAGTAAGGCCATTCAGCTCATCGAGTCCATTCCGCCATTCAATCATGGCTGATGGGCATTTCAACTCCACTTTCCTGCATTCTCCCCGTAGCCCTAAATTCCTTGTGACATCAAGAATTTATCAATTTCTGCCTTGAAGATATTTAGCGTCCCAGCCTCCACTGCACTTGCGGCAATGAATTCCACAGGCCTACCACTCACTTGCTGAAGAAATGTCTACGCATTTCAGTTCTGAATTTACCCCCTCTTATTCTAAGGCTGTGTCTACGAATCCTAGTCTTCTCGCCTAACGGAAGCAATTTCCTAGCGTCCACCCTGTCCAAGCCATGTATAAACTTGTAAGTTTCTATTAGATTCCCCTTAACCTTCTAAACTCCAATGAATGCAATCCCAGGATCCTCAGCCGTTCCTCATATGTTAGACCTACCATTCCAGGGATCATCCGTGGGAATCTCCGCTGGACACACTCCAGTACCAGTATGTCCTTCGTGAGGTGTGGGTACCAAAACTGGACACAGTACTCCAAATGGGCCCTAACCAGAAGTTTATAATGTCTCAGTAGTACAACGGTGCTTTTATATTCCAAAACTCTTGAGATAATTGACAACATTGCATTTGCTTTTTTAATCACTGACTCAACCTGCATGTTTACCTTTAGAGAATCCTCGACGAGCTCTCACAGATCCCTTTGTACTTTGGCTTTATGAATTTTCTCACCGTTTAGAAAGTAGTTCATGCTTGTATTCTTTTTTCCAAAGTGCAAGACCTCGCATTTGCTTACATTGAATTCCATCAGCCATTTCTTGGACCACTCTTCCAAACTGTCTAGATACTCTGCAGCCTCCCCACTTCCTCAGTACTACCTGCCTGCCCACCAAACTTTGTATCATCAGCAAACTTCGCGAGAATGCTCCCAGTCCCTTCATCCAGATCATAAATATACAATGTGAACAGTTGCGGCCCCAACACTGAACCCTGAGGGACACCGCTTGTCACTGGCTGCCATTCCGAAAAAGAACATTTTATCCGAACTCTCTGCCTTCTCTCAGACAGCCAATCTTCAATCCATACCAGTAGCTCACCTCGAACACCATGGCTTCTCACCTTGCTCAGCGGCCTCCCGTGTAGCACCTTATCAATGGCCTTTTGGAAGTCTCGGTTGAACACATCTACTGGGTTTCCCGGTCTAACCTACTTGTCACCTCTTCAAAGAACTCCAACAGGTTTGTCAGGCACGACCTCCCCTTTCTAAATCCATGTTGACTTGTTCTCATCCGACCCTGCTCTTCCAAGAATTTAGAAAACTCATCCTTAATTATAGATTCTAGAATTTTACCAACAACCGACGTTAGGCTAATTGGCCTATAATTTTACATGTTTTGCCTTGATCATTTGTTTCACAAGGGGGTTACGACCGCGATCTTCCAATTATCCGGGACTTTCCCTGACTCCAGTGACTTTTGAAAGATTTCAACCACTGCCTCCGCTATTTCCTCAGCTACCTCGTTCAGACTTCTAGGATGTAGCCGACCTGGGCCAGGAGATTTATCAATTTTAAGACCTTTTAGCTTTTCTAGCACTTTCCCTTTGTAATGGCAACCCATACTCAACTCAGCCCCCTGACCCCCTTTAATTGTTGGGATATTACCCATGACTTCCACTGTGAAGACTGATACAAAGTACTTATTAAGTTCTCCTGCTATTTCCTTATCTCCCATCACTAGGCTTCCAGCATCAGTTTGAAATGGCCAAATGTCTACTCTTGCCTGTTGTTTCCTTCTTATGTATTGAAATAAACTTTTACTATCAATTCTAATATTACTGGCTCGCCTACGTTCATAATTGATCCTCTCCTTCCTTATTTTTCTCTTTGTAATCCTCTGTTTTTTTTGTAGCCTTCCCAATCTTCTGATTTCCCAGTGCTCTTGGCCACTTTATAGGATCTCTCTTTTCCTTTGAGAAATTTCCTGACTTTCTTTGTCAGCCATGGCTGTCTAATCCCTCCCCAGATAATCCTTCTCTTCTTGGGGATGAACCTCTATGCAGTGTCCTGAATTTTACCCACAAACTCCTGCCATTTTTGCTCTACTGTCTTCCCTGCTAGGCTCTGCTTCCAGTCTATTTTCGTCAGTTCCTCTATCATGCCCACATAATTACCTTTATTTAACTGTAACACCATTACATCCGAATTTGCCTTCTCTCTTTCAAACTGCAGACTGAACTCTGCCATATTATGATCGCTGCTTCCTTAAGTGTTCCCTTACTATAAGTTTTTTTGTCAAGTCTGGTTCATTACATAGCACTAGGTCCAGAATAGCCTGCTCCCTTGTGGACTCCATGACAAGCTGTACCACAAAGTCATCCTGCAAGCATTCCATGAATTCCCTTTCTTTGGATCCACGGCAACATTATTTACCCAGTCCACCTGCATATTGAAGTCTCCCATGATCACCGTGACTTTGCCTTTCTGACATGCCTTCTCTATTTCCCGGTATATGTTGCGCCCCTGGTTCTGACCACTGTTCGGAGGTCTGTACATAACTCCCATTATATTGTTTTTTGCCTTTGTGGTTCCTCAGTTCCACCCACACAGACTCCACATCATCCGACGCTCTATCATTCAGTGCCATAGATTTAATTTGTTCTTAATTAGCAAGGAAACCCCGCCCACTCTGGCCACCTCCCAGTCTTTCCGAAAGTTGAAAACCCTTGGATATTTAACTGCCAGTCCTGACCCCCCTGTAGTCACGTCTCTGTGATGCCTACCACATCGTAATCATTCACGATGATCTGTGCCATTAGTTCATCTGCTTTGTTATGAATGAACATTCAGGTAAAGTGCCTCAATGCTATCTTTCTTATCATTAGAGATACTGGAAGTCATAAGATGTCCTAAGTTATCCTTCCTTTTTGCTGCATTCCCAGTCTATCTCAAGTTTAAATCTGCCTGCACATATGGTATCCTGCCGCTTATCTTTCCATTTAACTCCACTCTCCCTGTTGCTTTCACTTTTCCTTCCCCCCACCAACTCAGAAGTTTAAAGTCCTACTGACCACCCCACTTATCCTCTTCGCTAGAAAATTGGTACCTGATCGGTTCAGGTGGAGACCGTCCCAACGGTACAGATCCCCCCGGTTCCAAAACTGATGTCAATGCCCCATGAAGTGGAATCTCTCTTTCCCATACCAATCTCTTCACTACGTGTTTACTTCCCTAATTTTCTCATCCCTTTGCCAACTATCACGTGGCTCGGGCAGTAATCCAGAGATTATGATCCTTGAGGACCTGTACTTCAAATTCCTTCCTCGTGCTCGATAATCCCCAAACAGGTCCTCCACCCTCGCTTTGCCCATGTTGTTAGTCCCAACGTGGACCACAACAACTGTATCCTCCCCCTCCCGCTCCAATATCCTTTCAAGCCGATCAGCGATGTCCCGAACCTTTGCACTGTGTATGCAACACGCCATGCGAGACTCCCGATCTGGCTTGCAAATAATACTATCTGTCCCCTAATTATAGAATCCCCTATAACAACTACTTGTCTTTTTGCTCCCCTCTCTTGAATGGCCTTCTGCACCATTGTGCCGTGGTCAGCTGGCTCATCCAGTCCACAGCACTTTTCCTCATCCGGACAGGGAGTAAGAATCACATACCTGTAGAACAGGGTAAAGGGCTGAGGCTCCTGCACTCCTGAAATCACGTTCCCCGTACCTGCTTCACTTACAGTCACATTCTGATGTCTCTGATCTCGAACTGTATGTGAATTACTTAATCTTCCAGGTGTGACTGCCTCCTGAAACAAAGCGTCCAGGTAACTCTCCCGCTCCCGGATGTGCCGCAGTGTTTGAAGCTCAGATTCCACATCATCAACTCTGATCCGGAATTCTTCCAGCAAACAACACTTGCTGCAGATGTGGTCACTGCTGTTCACAATGGGATCAGCCAGCTCCCACATCCAGCCTCCACCACATCCACTGCCAGCTCATTCCATACTGAAAATGTGTTGCTGGAAAAGCGCAGCAGGTCAGGCAGCATCCAAGTAGCAGGGGAATTGACATTTCGGGCATGAGCCGTTCTTCAGCGCTCAGTCCCGAAACGTCAATTCTCCTGCTCATTGGATGCTGCCTGACCTGCTGCGCTTTTCCAGCAACATATTTTTAGCTCTGATCTCCAGCGTCTGCAGTCCTCACTTTCTCCCAGCTCATTCCATACATGTACCACCCTGTGCGTGAAAACGTTGCCCCTGAGGTCTCTTTTATATCTTTCCCCTCTCACCTTAAAACTATGCACTCTAGTTCTGGACACCCCGACACCATGGAAAAGACTTTATCTGTTGACCATATCCATGAACCTCATATAATGCAAACGTCTGTAAGGTCACCCCACAGCCACCAACGCTGTAGGGAAAACAGATACAATCTGTTCAGCCTTTCCCGGTAGCTCAGATCCTCCAAACCTCGCAACATCCTTGTAAATCTTTTCTAAACCCTTTCAATATTCACAACATCTTTCCAATAGGAAGGACACCAGAATTACCCGCAATATTCCAACAGTGGCCTAACCAATGCCCTGTACAACCACAACATGAGCTCCCAACTCCTGCACTCAATACTCTGACCAATAAAGGAAAGCATACCAAACGCCGTCTTCACTATCCTATCGACCTGCGACTCCACTTTGAAGGAGCTATGAACCTGCACTCCAAGGTCACTTCGTTCTGCAACACTCCCTAGGACCTTACCGTTCAGTATATAAGTCCTGCTAAGATTTGCTTTCCCGAATTGGAGAACCTCGCATTTATTTGAACTAAACTCCATCTGTCACTTCTCAGCCGATTGGCCCATCTGATCCAGACCCTGTTGTAATCTGAAGTAAGATTACAGAAGAATGGAAGAAAATTAGGACGGTAATGAAGTCTGAGCAAAAGGAATGGGGCTGTTCCTGCAGTAAAAATGAGATCATTAGTAAAAGGTTGGAGACTGCCAAGACTTAATAACAAATAGTCTCATGGAACTATATCGCAATGATTGTTCATGCGTTCATAATAGTAATGAAAGCTCAGGAAACTGTAGCAGGCGGAGACTGTGCAGCCTGTTCAAACCATTTAGGCTACTCTGGCAGTAAATCCAATCATTGCTGGATTTATTTTTCGAAATCAGTTTCCTGTCCACTCCACATGTCCGCTGATTCTCTGTGAAACCGCCAATCTGTCTATTCCAATCCGAAATGTACTCAATCAGGAAACACGCATCGTCCACAGTGATAGAGAATATGAAAGAATCAGTGTTGACTCCTCATTTATGTCAGAAATAATCTGTCTCTTTTGCCGACGTTGTTTCAATGAAACCGAAGGAACTGAACCTGTTGTAAATAAGAGACAAAACCATACGTTGGTGGAAAAGGTCAACATATCTGACAGCATCTCTGATGACAAATGAAAGGTAATGTTTCGTGTCCGGTGACCTTTCAATTACCAGACCTGAAACGTTAACTCTGATTTGTCATGACAGAAGCTGCATGATCTGCTGAGTTTTTCCAACAGCTCCGTGGATTGTGCCCTTGTATTTCAGATTCCAAAATTCACAGGAATACGTTCTGAGCAGAGACCCTGTCAATTTCTGCCTCTTCACAATCTGATACATTCCAAGGAAATTGATTTTCAGTTTTCTAGAATATATTCAGAAACTCAGCAACCGAGATATTTTTCTGAGCAAGGGTAGCGAGTTGCTTGATGTTGAATTGGCAACAGGTGGTGTTCCTGTCTATATGCTGTGCCTTGCGTTCTGGACTATCGATCCATAGATCTGGAAGCTGTTCTGAAAGGAAGTTTGGCGAATTTCTGCAGTACGTTTTGAACAACGCACAGCTGCTACAGACTGTCGTTGGTGGGGACAGGGGATATTTCTGGCTTTGGTGCAGAACACTAGTGCTCTCCATCATCATCAATCCATTAGAAAAAAGGACATCTACTGTTTACACGGATCTGCTGTACGACCTGGTTAATTGTAAAAATGACCATGGAATGTTAAAGATGTTCACCTCTTTCCCTGACACTTGAGGCATCACGCGACTGTTCGAGCAACTTATCTGCATTTCATCTGTAAAAGTTGTGAATGAGATGATTGACATATGGTGTAATAGATTGGTAAAATCAGGGATCAATCAGTTATTGCTACCTATCCTATGTATTTCTGTGGGTCTGCACGGAGCTGTGAGTATTCTTGTGTGTTCTTGTTCTGTGTCTGTGTCTCGGTCTTTCTTTCTATCCGACTCTCCGTGTCTGTGTCAGTATGTGTGCCAGTTAGTAGGTGTCAGTGTGCATATTACTATGTGTCCCTTTGTTTGTGAGTATGTGTGTCTGTATCGCTGCCATGGTCTCTCTGTTGTTCTGATGGTTGAATCAACTGAAATGTCTGTGGACCCATTCTTCGGGTGTTTCAAGTGTTATGGACTTGGGGAGACAACTCAAAGCATTCTCGAGAAGGCAGACCGTGACCTAACTTTGCAACTTGTTTTGGTAATTCCACAGTGACAATTACCAGGCGCAAGATAATTAGGTTGTCCACTCTATTTTCAAATAGACAAAATTATACAAAAGTACACAATGTAACACAATGGACAGAATAAATAACCCCTACAGAACTCAATGCATCCAATTAGACCTACCTATACTCTTCCCAATACGCACAAGAGTCCAAATAAGCAGACTCCCTTAAAACCCTTGTATAAATGGGACTCATACTTCCAGGATGAAGTTGAAGGGCAGAAAAGAGAGAGTGTTTCCATGCAGCTCCCTGTTGAACTTCCCAATTCAAACTGAACTAAACCTGCTCAGCTCAGCTAGTTCGAGAGCTGACAACTCCCCTCTATTTAAACAGGTCTCTGCTAAAGCATGACGACGTTGACATGAAATCTCATCCATTTATGTAGAAATGGAAGGTCTCAAAAATCCTTTTTATTTCATTTATAAAACAGGCTGACCGAAGGCTGAAAAATGTGTTGCTGGAAAACAGCAGCCAGTAAGGCAGCATCCAAGGAGCAGTAGAATCGAAGTTTCGGGCATAAGCACAGAGGAGCAGATGCAGTGGAGGCGAATGAATAGCTCCCAGGCGGAACAATTCCAATACCGTACAATCCAGATGGCCTCCATTTTCAGAGACCGCAATTTGCCCTCAGACGTGGTTGATGATGCTCCGCACCACATCTCCTCCACTTCCCGCACCTCTACCCTTGAACCTCACCCCTCCCATCGCCAACAGACCCGAACCCCACTGGTCCTCAACCTACCACCCAACAACCTCCAGATACATGGTATCATCCTTCATCATTTCCGCCACCTCCAAACAGGTCCCACAATAAATGATATATTTCCCTCCCCCCCTATCAGCGTTCCAAAAAGACCACTCCCTCCGCGACTCCCTCGTCAGGTCCACACCGCCCACCAATCCAACCTCCACTCCCGGCACCCTCCCCTGCGAATGCAAGAAATGCAAAACTTGCACCAACACCTCCCCCTCACTTCCCTCCAAAGGCCCAAGGGATCCCTCCATATCCATCACAAATTCACCAGCACCTCCACACACATCATTTACTGCATCCGCTGCACCCGATGTGGCCTCTTATACATTGGAGATACAGGCCGCATGCTTGCGGAACGTTTCAGAGAACAACTCTGGGACACCGGCACAAAGCAACACAACTGCCCTGTGGCTGAACACTTTAACTCCCCCTCCCACTCCGCCAAGGATATGCAGGTCCTTGGCATCCTCCATTGACAGACCATGGCAATACGACTCCTGAAGGAAGAGCGCCTAGGAACCTTCCAACAACAAGGGATGAATGCAGATTTCTCCATCTTCCTAATTTCCCCACCTTATCTCAGTCCCAACCCTCAAACTCAACAACGCCTTCTTGACCTGCAATCCTCTTCCCGACCTCTCCGCCCCACCCCCTCTCCAGCCTATCACCCTCACCGTAACCTCTTTCCACCTATCGCATTCCCAACGCACCTCCCCCAAGTCCCTCCTCCCCACCTTTTATCTTAGCCTGTTTGGCACACTCTCCTTATTACTGAAGAACGAATTATGCCCGAAACATCGATTCCCCTGCTCCTTGGATGCTTCCCGACCGGCTGCGCTTTTCCAGCAACACATTTTTTAACTCTGATGTCCAGCATCTGTAGTCCTCACTTTCTCCTGACCGAAATCTGCCCGGTTTATTGCCCTTCTGTCAAGAAAAATCAAGGACAGAGTGTCTGTAAGTCAGGAACCGCTTTTTTGAGGAAAAAGGGACTAGCTTTGTGTCTCCTACCCCCTTAAAAAATTGAACTACCAATGCCAAAAGATGACTTCCTTTTAAAACCTTCAAAACCCATTTCGTAGTCTAAACACACACATATATTGCACTGACTATAAACATGCAAACATGCACATCCACATTGAAAGTGAAGGCACGGCACACCCACTCCATGTCTCATTTGCATTTCGATAACGCATCAGCAATGACATTTCTGCGACTTGTCACATGCACAGTTGTGAAATTGAATGGTTGCAACAACAATAAATTCATCTAAACAGTCTGGAATCTTTGTCCTTAAATTTCTTCAAAAATATCAATGAGTTGCGATCAGTGTATACAATTGTGTCAGATGCATTGTTGATAAAATAAACACTGAAATATTGTAATAACAACAACAAGCTTCATGTCTCTTTTATTCACCGTTGAATGTTTCTGCTTATGAACCTTTTTTTCCTGGAAAACCACGCGATGGGTCTTTTGATTCCCTTGTGATCCTCCTCCAGGAGCACAGAACCAACATCCACATTACTGTCATCGATATCCACCTTGAAATGCTTTGAGTGATCCGGTGTGGCTAATAATTGGGCAGCGGTTAACACACATCTTAGGCTATCAAACGACTTGTGACAGTCCGTTGTCCACTGCAACTTCTTGCCCTATTTAAAACATTTTGATGAGAGGTGTAGCCATACTGTTACGTTTCGGCACAAACTTTCCGTAAAATCCATTTAATTCCAGTAACTTTCATACCTCTTTTATTTTGTCGACGCTGTGGGAAATTCCCACATTATTTTTTTTATGACGTGGGTCCACTTGTCCATGTCCGATAACATGGCCCAGGAAGAATTCAATTTTAGCTAGGTTTACAAACCAAGCCAGACTTCCCAAGTCGAATGAAGAAGTCTGACAGATGCTATAAATATTCGTTCCATGAGTGACTAAAAATCACCACGTCATCAATGTACACCACACAGTTGGGTAATTGAGCAGTACGCTTGTTAGTCACTTTCTGAAATATGGCTGGAGCGTTTTACAAACAAAATAGCATGACGTTGATTTGACATCATCCATTTGGCGTTACGAAAGCCAAAACTCCTTTTGTTCTCGATGAAAGTGGTAGTTGCCAGTAGCTCTGAGCAAGTCCAACTTAGAAATGTAAGTTGATTTACCCGCTTCTTAACATAGTCCACCAATCGTGGAATTGGATATGCATCAGTTTTCGTAACGGCGTTGACTTTGCGACAATTCAAGCATTACCATTGGCTAGCATCTGGATTTGGCACCATGACTGTGGGTGAGCTGGAGTAACTATAACTCATTTCAATTATGACATCCTGGAGCATGCGCTCTATCTTCTTCTGAACCTGTGCTAATTTTAGAGGGATATACCTATCAACATGATGTTGAATTGGAAAAGCATCTCTTTTAACTACATCATGCATAAGTAGATTAATACTTCCCAGTTTATTTCCACATGTCTCCCCATGTGATAGTACTAACGCATTCAGGTAATTTGGATTTTCTTCTGGAAGGTAAGTCAATAACGTATCCCAATTTTTGATAACATCCTCAATGTCCAATATGATTTGAAGAATGTCCAATCCAGAATCCTCTGAAAATGTTTCTTCTTTATGTGCTGTAATCATTAACACCTTCACCTCTTGCTTTCATTCCCGATCAAAATATCGTTTGAGCATATTCACATGGCACACCCTGTGAGATTTCTTCCTGTCTGGAGTCCTTATCAAGTATTTCACTCCCTTCAATTTCTTATCAATTTGATAAGGTTCATAAATATTGTCTTTACAGGCGACTTGTTACTGTAAATAACACAAATACCTTATCCCCAATTGCAATATCGAGCTTTTGTGATTACTCATCCGCATTTTGTTTCATTGTATGCCGTGGTACTTTCTAATGCTGTCTAACCAACTCTGCAGCTCTATTTTATCTTTCTCTACAGATAGTCCAATAGGGTGGTCTCTGATTCCTGATTTATTCATTTCTCCTGAATCAACTTTAACGGTTCAATTCATGCTCAAAAACTAATTCAAACGGACTAAATTTGTTCGATTCCTTCGGTCCATCTCTGATCCCCAAAGGTACAAACGGAATTCCTGGGAAAATCTGATGGACACAGAGATGTGGGTGTTCAGGTCCATTTTTCCCTGAAGGTGGCAATGTAGACCAGTAGTCAAAAAGGAATAAAACATCCTTTCCTTCATTGGACGGGTACTGAGTAGAAGAGTTGGCATGTCACATTACAGATGCATAAGACTTTGTTTCGGGCACATTTGGAATATTGCTTAACTTTATCTTCACGCATCACCAAAAGGATGCGGATGCTTCGGCAAGGACGCCGAGCAGTTTCACTCATGCATTACCTGGTATGGAGTGCGCAAGCTATGGAGAAAGTTTGATTAGATTAGGACTCCTTTCATTGGAAAGACGGAGGTTGAGGCAGGACCTCATTGAGGTCGACAAAACCATGAGTGGTATAGACAGTTTGGATAAAAGAAGCTTTTTCCTCGAGAGGTGAGTCAATTATTCGGGGTCACGAGGTCAAATTCAACATGTAACTGGTAAGTGGAGATATCATTGGAAAGTTCTTTACATAGAGGTTGGTGGGTGCCTGAAGCACGTTGCCAGCGGAGGTGGTAGAGGCGGGCACGTTTGCATCACTTAAGCTGTATCTCGACAGATACATGAATGGGCACAGAACAAAGAATAAAGCCCTTGAGAAAATACGCAACAGGTTTAGATTGCGGTTCTGCTTCGGTGCAGGCTTGGAGGGGAGAATATTTCAGACAGTTCTCATGCTGAATCTTCCTTTATTCTTTGATCTTTCACCCCGTAGGCTTATATGTCAATATGCGTGAATGAGAGATAGATCAGGTTTCGCCCGTGTGTGTGCGTGTGAGTGTGAGTGCGCGTGAGAGAGTGCGTGTTTCCGTGTGTGTATGCTTGCTAAAGTGTGTGCGTGTGTGTGCATGTGATGGGGTCCATGCGCGTGTGCGAGTGTGGTGTACGTGTTCATGAGAGACAGCGTGTGTAAGAGAGATGATCTGCGTGAGTGTGAGCATATGTATGTGAGTATGTGTGTGTGAGAGAGAGACATAGAGTAGTTGTTTCACCCAGAATGTGACATGATCCCATGTTCCCGGTTGAGGCCATCCTCATTGATTTCGAACTTGGCTGCCAGCCTTCGCTCGATCCCTCTCATTGTTGCATCTCCCAAAGTCCGCCCTGGAGGATGTTCCTAACTGCTGAAGTGTTCACCGAAGGGGAAGAAACGCCCCTGTACCACGTTTGTTGCTTGGCTTCCTGTCATTCATTTTCATAATGTCTGCTTGACCTCGCTACAGAATCCTTGCCTGTTGCATATCCTTGCTTCACAATCTCATACATTCTTCATTAAGCATGTAAACACACAACACACACTCTCTCATGTGCACTCGTACTCTCGTGCACACACTCACGTGCATACACAAACTCTCTCTCACATACACTTGTACATGCACATTGGAGCATGGGGAGAATTTGTATTCGCTGAATTATATATGTATACTCTTTCTAATTTGCTCAAAAATGCACAAACTGCAGGCAGTCAATGCATATAATATATGTAAATTCCACATTGGAAGTGGAAACAGTCTGACTCTATATTGGAATACAAACGGATCTGAACCTGACATCTTTAATGCATTGTTTGAGCTGAGAAATCACCTTTTTTGTGAGCAAAACATTACGTTATATCGAGAATGTGACTGAAAAGACTCTCAAATTTACATGTTAATGGAACAAATCCTGAAACTCATTCCAAAAGATGAAGGACATAACAAGATTTGAGGTTTATTTTAAGTACAATTGCAGTTGTGTGACACTGTAATCCTTTGCTATAACTTCTGCGCCTTACGTTCCTGCTCCACAACTTCCTGTAAAAATAGCAGCGTTTCAAAATCTCGTGCTTCCAAATTACTTGTTGGACTATAATATGATATTGTGTGATTTGCAGTTATTATTTCTGACACTTTCACAAAGTCCTGGGTGGCGCCAAGCGAGAAAGGTCGACGCGGTGACGTCGTCCCAAGATGCCCACGCCAGTGTGGGAATGCCGAACAAGGAGGAAAGGAAAGGACAAACGGATGGGGCCAGGGCTGTGAGACATGGAATATCCATGCCTCAGGTGGCGATGAGGAGGAATCAGCAGCGTCGATCGGAATGTTCTTTTCCACAGAAATATCCCACTGGTTCTCTATTTTCCTTTAATACTGCTTAGAGAATCCACCCACGAAAATATCAGCATGAATTACTTCAATGTTATAACACAAGGCATGTGCCACTGTTAGGCACTACAGACGTTTGAAAACATTCAAAATTGTTGATCATATTGTTCAGCGATGTGCAGGGTCTGTGGGTTAGCCATGGGAAACGTGGTGTTACAGGGATCGTGAGAGAAGGTGTCTGGTCGGACGCTTTTCGAATGAGTGTTGTGTCTTCAATGGACCAAATGTCATCTATCTGCCCTACAACAAATGTATGATTCACAGTTTGCTGTTTGGCTGTTTTGTGATGGATAGCGACGGTAACAATACGGGCTGAGGAACATCGACCAGCTGAGGCCACTCTGAACGCACTGGCTTCCAAAACCACAAGTTAAAATCTCTCTGCTTTGAAGTGAGATAGTGACCGTCCAGGGCAATGGCGAATGGGTTAGTGACAGAGTCAGAATAGGGTCAGGTTTCTCTCCGTGCGTCAGTGATAGAAACACACTGGGATTTCTCGATTCACCCCTGGGTCAGTGACAGACACACCTTGGGGTCCGACTGTTCAACATTGAGTCAATGACAGAGACACAGTGTTGTCAGTTTGCCCTTGCCTGGGTTAGCGGCAGAGACCCAGCGTGGTCAGCCTGCTCTCCTTCTGGCCCCCCTCCTGCTGATGCCTTTCCTCATGTATTCGGACATGCTGCCAGGCAGAGTGATGCGCTGGCATGGCATGGACGGGTTCATGGCTGATCAAGTTGAATGCAGGCGAATACAAATCATTGATTCATTGCTTCTGGGAGACTAACTCTTCTTAAAGGACTCCCCAGGATTTGTTCAGACCCTCCAAAAGATATTGGCTTTGGTCTCCATTTTGCAGATTGGAAGCGGATGAGAGACTGTGCTGTATATAGCCCTCACATCACAAAGTCTGACATTAGGCAATTCACATGAACTTCAAAAAGGTCTGACTATGAGAAGGCCAGCGAAGAATGCTATCGTCTCGGGCTAAAATATTAGCTTCATCGAGGGACATGGGTAACGTTCCAGAGGACTGGAGAGCTGCTTATGATCTGGTGTTAAGGAACAGCCATTTAATTATAAACCCGTGAGACTGACATAAATGGTGGGTAAGTTTTGACAAAAGTAATTATGTTAAAAAAAGAGGCGATTATGAGCATTTTTTTAACATATATACTGAGATTGTGGAGAGGCCGACAAATGGACCACTCTGGAGGAATTCTATTTTCATCCGGAGTTTGAAGAATAAATGGTGTATCTCTTTGACACGAAGGTTTTTTTTAGTTTGTTCAAATTTGTTTGATTTCATTTCACGATTTGTAAGTTTATTTGTATTGAGTTTTCGCATACTTCATGTTATATCTGTGGGAAAGGAATGGAACCTTATTTTCAGAAGAAAGCCGATATTGATAGCTGTTCTTTTTAGATTTGTGTCAATGAGGGCATATGGGAGGCAATAAGTGTTATTATTACGAAATTTAGAGAAGTGATTATACAGCAGGAACCGTCAGACGGATAATGGACTGGCAGTGAATGTATGAAGGTAGTTCAGAAATATTCTGTGGAAATTCGTCTCTCAAATACATATCTTATTTTGTTTCCTCTTGAAAGAGGCAGGCTCTCAGAGGAAGGTAGAATAGCAGGTCACATCTGAAGCAATAAAAATGAAACGTATGTGCAACGGGTTTGTCAAAATGTAAAAGATTAATTCTTACTGTGACTCTTCTGTCAGAGGCACAGACAGAGATTCTGTGACAGTGAGCGAAACTCGATTATGGTATGTTGCTTTTCTAGTGTCAGATTGTGGACGTCTCAAAATGTGCTCAGTATATTGTGAAAGTGGAGAGTGAGAAGCTGGAAGTTGTAAGCATTGAGCGGAGTGATTTGGTCAGGAAAAACGTTAAAGCTTTGCAGAGTGTATACAAGACATTATGTCGAAGGTTAAAAAGCGGAACAGGAAATGTAGTAATCTCTGGTTTACGTCTGTTCCCAAGTTCGAAGAAGAGCTATTAAATCAATGGAAGAAGAGGCAGGTCAATGTGCAGGAAATCAGTTTCTTGAATCGTCATGATTTTTTGAGGTAGAAAAGACCTGTTCAAATAGGAAGGTTTACACGTGAAACAGAAAGTAACCAAAAGCCTGGCAGGGAGATTTGCTCGTTCTATTTTGGGAACAAGTAATCTTTTAGAGATATAGAGGGTGCTTTCGAAGCAACGTGAAAATAGACAGAAAGGTGAGGATGATTATGAATCAGAAAAAAGTGTAAGCTAAGTAGAAAAGAGACACAAGAGGTAGTGAGGGAACACAGTAACCTTGAAGAATTAAACTGCATTTATGTCAATGCAAGTGCTCTTTCCGGTCAGTCGGATGAGCCCAGGACATAGATGGAAACATGGGATTGGGACGTCATAGCTATTTCAGAAATTTGGCTGAGGGAAGGGCAGGACTGGAATCTCAATGTTCGCGTTTTCGCTGTCATGGGAAGGGTGGAAGAGAGGTGGAAGGGGAGAAGGTGTGACTTTTTGATTCAGGAACGCATTACGTGAATAAATAGAGTAAACGTTTCTGAGATACTACTTCATGGAAATGTATGTTTCGAAATGTTGTAACTGTACCTGCACTTAGCACTTTCTCTGGCAGTTTATTCCAATAGTCAGAAGGTCTTTACTGATACATTCTGCAAGATTCTCCTTTGAGTTCACTTCAATATATCAAATGTCATGTTAATGCTTTATCACTTTTTCACATTTAGCACAACAGTCGAAGGAATTGCGAAGCCATCATGTACAGATTACAAACACCTCTCAGTGCTCTAAGGTTATAATAGTCGGGGATTTCAAATTTCTAAACACTGCCTGGCACTGCCATAATGTGCAAGGTTTGATGGCGACGAATTTGTTAAATGGTTACAAGAAAGTTTCTCTATCAAAATGTAAATGCTCCATTTAGAGAAGGGACAAAACTTGAACTTCATTGAATGCCTGTGGCGTGGAAGCTGGTCATTGGGCCCAATAAGTCCACATCAAACCATGGAAGAGAATCCCAACCCTCTACCTAATGTTACCCATGACTAATATATTTAGCCTGCTCATCCCTGGACATGAGCAATCGTATTTAATGTCCAATGCACATAACTTGCACATCTTCTGGCTGAGGGAGAAAACCAATGCAAAAATTTGAAGACATTTGGTAAAGTGGCTCAGTGGTTAGCACAGCGACAGCAACACGGGTTCGTCCTTCAAACAGGCGACGGTCTGTTTGGAGCTTGTGCATTCCACTCGTGTCTGCATAGATTTCATCCTACAAGGTGTTCATGTTACGAGGTGTTCATGTTAGGTGAATTGGTCTCGATAAATTGCCCATAATGTTCAGCGATGTGGACGTGAATTAGTCTGGGGTAAATATAGTGTAGTAGGAGAATCAGTGTGGGTGTGTTACTCTCGGGAGGGTCATTGTGGACTTGTTCAGCCGAAGTGCCTGTTTCTGCACGGTAGAGATTTAGGTCTCTCTGCGACAGGAAAGCTATTTTTACATTAGAAAGGTAATAGAAAGTATTATTTTAAAATATTCATTTGTGGAACTTGGACGTCACGGGCTGTCCAGCATTGATAGCCATTCCATATTTGCTCTTGAGAAGGTGGTGGTGAGCTGCCTTCTGAATTCGCTGATGTCCGCTTGCTGAAAGAAGACATCATTTTATCCAAATACTGTGAAGTATCAGTGGTATATTTCAAAGACAGGGTCCGAAGTAGCTAGGTGGGGAACTTGTGGATAGTAGTATCCGGAGTACCCACTGCCTTTGTCCTTCTCAGTGGAACTTGTCGTGGTTTGGAAGGTGCTGACTAATGTTCTACCATGAATTTCTGCGGTGCATCTTGCACACAGTACACACTGCTGCTACTGCGTTCCAGTAGTGGATGAAAGAATGCTTGTAGAGTTCGTACTAATCAAGCAGATTGCTTTGTATTGGATTGTATCAAGCTTCCTGAGTGTTATCGGAGCTGCACACATCCAGGCAAGTGAGGAATATTCCGTCACGCACGTGATTTGTCGTTTGCAGATGGTGGAGAGACTATGGGGTGCCATGAAGTGAATTGCTCGTCGCAGTATCTCTAGACTGTGATCTGCTCTTGCAGCCACTGTTTTTATGTGGTGAGTTTGGTTGAGTTTCTGGCCAATGGTAACCTCAAAGATGTTCACAGAGGAGAATACGGTGATGGTAATACTGTTGAATATAAAGGGACATTGTTTATATTGTCTCTTTTTAGTGATCATTATTATCGGGAATTTGGGTTTTGCAAATGATAATTGATACTTGTGGGCAAAGTCTGGATATTGTCCAGATCATGTTGCCTTTCAGCACGACTGATTCAGTACCTGAGGAGTCGCACATGGTGCTGAACATTACAACCTTCGGTGAATATCCCCACTTCTGACATTATCACAAATGTAAGGCCATTAATGGAGCAGTTGAAGATTGTTCGCAATACCGTGGGGGACATCAGAAGAAATGTGGTGGGTTGTGGTGATTGACCCACCACAATCATAACCATTTTCCTTTGTGCCATGTATGTCCATAATGCTGATATTCATTGATTTTAGTTTTGCCTGTACTCCTTGGACAAATACTCGGTCGAATGTGGCCTTGAAGTCAAGGATTCTCAGTCTCACCTTAACTCTGGAATTTAGCTCTTTTCCTTATATTTGAACCAAGATTGTAATGAGATGAGGAGCTTAATGACACAACTGGGAATCACTTTGTAGGTTGTTGCTGAACAGGTGCTGATTCATAACACTGTTGATGACTTCTTCCATCAGCTTCGTCAGAATGGAGACTGGACTGATTGGACGCCGATTGGCTGGTTTGGGTATGGCCAGCTTTTTGTGGACATGAGTGAACAATTTTCCCCATTATCGGATACATGCCAGCAATGTAACTGTACTTGACGAGCATGGCGAGGGGAGCAGCAACTTCTGGAGCACACGTCTTCTGTATAATTACCGGAATGTTTTCAGGACCATTGCCTTTGCAGTATCCAGTGCCTCCAGCCTTATCTTGTTCTCGCGTCGAGTGAATGGAACTGGCTGGAAAGTGGTGTCTGTGATTCTGGGGACCATACGAGGATCCCGAAATGGATTATACCCTCGGGACGTCTGACTGAAAATTGTTGCTGATACATCAGCCATATCTTTTTCACTGAAGTGCTTGTTCTTCAGGATTTGAAAATGCTGACATTTGCGGAGCCTCTTCTTCAAGTGCCTGGCTTAATAGTCCACCACCATTCACAAATGGATGTGGAAGTGAATGTTACTTGGATTGGAGGTTTGAGCCACGAGAGAGGCGAATAGGCTGGGACTGTTTTCCGTGCGGCATCAAAGGCTGAGGGCTGATCTTATGGAAATTTATAACATCGTGAAGGGTATAGATAATGTTAGTAGGCGAGGGAATTTTTTTTTTTTCATTTGAAAAGCAGTGAACAACGAGGTGGTATAAGTGTAAGTTGTGAGATGAAAGATTTGGAAAGGGCCTGATGGCCAACGTTTTCACGCAGAGAGTGGTGCGTGTATGGAATTAGTTTGCACAGGAAGTGGTGGAGGTTGGTTCAGTTACAACATTTATGAGACATCTGGACAGATATGTCAGTAGAAAGGATTGAGTGAGACGGGCCAAATGCTGGTAAATGGAATGAGATCAGACTGGAGTACCTGCTTAGCATGGATGGTGGGAAATCAGGGTCTGTTTCCATGCTTTACGACTCTATGTCGCTAGATAAGTGCAATAAACAGCTTTTATCATATTAATTTAAATAGAGTTAACGTAGACTCATTGAAGGTAGTCACACGAGAGTAACATCAAATATTCTCAAAACTCGCTGGGTAAGAAATGAAATATTAAAAGAGATTAATTTTATGGAGTCTCTAATTTGGAGAAGGAGCAGGGTAGTCAGGCGAGTGTGGAGGAGGGGACCTGTTCAGAAATGTACACAGCTCAGTGACTTAGGATTGTCAGATTTATTAATGCTTCTGCCGTTATTACCAGCCATTACATTTAACTTATTTCGATGAAATATGTAATTTATTTCATCATCACACCAGCTGGTAACATTTATGTCAAAGCAGAAAATCTAATACTTCCATGGAGATTTTAAAAAATGTTTCCACCAACAAAAGAAAGCAAAGTCGTCAATGGATGGCTTCGGAACTTTATTGAGTAAATGGGTGAGAACGTAAAATTAATAATTTGTCGGACAACGCGCCTTTGACGGGTCAATGTTGTCAGTTCATGATGACAAAATGGGATTTTCTGGGAAAGCAAGCCAAAACAAATATGGACAAAGTTACTGCATGCAGTTTATAAGCAGGTCGACAAAATGTGCTGCAGGAAAAAAATATATACAAAGCAGCATCCAAGGTGGAAGAGAGTTGACTGATGAAGGATTCTGCTTGAAACGTCAATTTGTCTCTTCCTCGGATGCTGCCTGACCTGCTGTGCTTCTTCCAAGGGAAGAATGTTTCGACTCTATCTCTCCAGCATTGGCAGACCTCACTCTCTGCCAGTTTACAACCTGGTATCAGGCAAATATGGCCGTTGGATACGAGGGTCCAGGGGTAACAATGGAAAGAACAACTGATTCACGAGTTATGAACTGAGCTCGAGATGGATATAGGAGCTGTATTGCTGATGGAAGCAATCATTCTTGGTGATGTTGCGAATATCTTTTTGGACTGATCTCAGGACCTGTTATGAGGCCACAAGCAAGCAGGTTTCACTTAGAGACAGTTTACACTGAGGTCAATGCATACAGGGAAAGCTACAAAGCGCTTTCATGGAAGCACTGAGGCTGTTGGCTCAGGTTCCACATCTGACCCCATTCCCAAGCTTCAAATCCCTTCTGGCACTGAGTCATTGTCCTTGGATTTCCCCACCACACAGTAGCTGATTCTTTGAATGAAAAAGTAAAGAAAGGGAGTGTTATGAGTATCTGGCCAGGGGAAGCTGAAAGACAGAATTCAGCTAAACACACATTTATAATCAGAAGGCACAGTATTTACAGCATAGTTTGTTCGCTGTATAACTTCATTTAAAAAAAAATACTTTTGTCCAGATGTTTGGATCACATAATTCTGTCAGGTAGACTCGACAATAGCCTGATGTTGGTCTTCACAATCTGGCCTACAGAGAACAATAATACTTTCCTCCGTGTTATTTATTTTGTATCTGACCATTCAGAGACCGGATTGCTTAGGATGATTTCTCTTTTCTCCATGGGGTGTCTAATTCCTCTTTCGGTTTGTTTCTTGTTCCTCAGCTTTCTCCTGGATGCTGTTCAATGCTATCAGCACTTTCCACTGGCAATGCTCATCCACACTCTAACAATTTGCTCTTCAGTTGGACCAGTTTATTGCCCATGTGAAACCAAGGGTTATCATGTCGCTGCTCGTCCATTTCCTTTCAGACCATTCCACACGTGGCCTCCTCGTTCATCATTTGCTGCATTTCATGTTGTCTCTAAGTTACATGGATTTGTTCATCAATTGAATCATTTATTAACTAGATATTTCACTACATATTTAAACTGGTCTCTAAATAATGTCTTCGTCACCAGATAAATAAAGGCAACTTAGGTTCCGCAGCATTCATGTGACTTATTTTAAGAGATCAGAAGCAGGAGATTCCATCGAATAATTGGCATCAATGAACTATATAGTATACCCCATCTAGAGAAGTACAAACCTTTCGGATTTGGCGAAAACTAAAGTCACAAAATTATTTCTGCTCTTTATCTCTTGGTCCTCTTTGATTTTTCTCTGAGCCCTCGGTCCCTGACGTATCTTACTGTATGTCTGCCAGTAGAAATGCTGATATAGAGAATACATATGAATGGAAAAGTACTGGTAAAACTGCTTCAAAATATTTGAAACTTGTCCTCCGTTTGTCATTACAATAACAGCCACTTGGGCAGCACGGTGGCACAGTGGTTAGCACTGCAGCCTCACAGCGCCAGAGACCCGGGTTCAATTCCCGCCTCAGGCGACTGACTGTGTGGAGTTTGCACATTCTCCCCGTGTCTGCGTGGGTTTCCTCCGGGTGCTCCGGTTTCCTTCCACAGTCCAAAGATGTGCAGGTCAGGTGAATTGGCCATGCTAAATTGCCCGTAGTGTTAGGTAAGGGGTAAATGTAGGGGTATGGGTGGGTTGCGCTTTGGCGGGGCGGTGTGGACTTGTTGGGCCGAAGGGCCTGTTTCCACACTGTACGTAATCTAATCGAAACAGCCACTTGAATAGCAAAACAATGCAATATTGCTCCTGTTACTTCCAGGTTTAAATCGGAAGTAGATGGGAATGTTATTTAAAGAGAAGAAGATGCACATTGTTGCTAGACCCCTGATTGCAGTTTTCTCTGTGCAATAAAATAAAACATTTTCGTTTGATGTAAACAAATGGCAAAAAGTTAATCAAACGGAAAAGCAGCAGTGTACCAGACAGAATCAGGGATTTTTGTTTCAGGAGCAGGAAGAGTGGGAGCGTAGACTAGGGGGTTGTTCAGAAGGTGAATCACTGATTGAAGACTTACCTTGGGCGTCGGGGACTTCTTTTGTTTCAGCAGCAGGAACAGCCGGTGAAGTTGAATTCCTAACGTATTTACAGGAGCAAACGGAGAGGGGATGCCAAGGACCAAAGAACTACCGGGAATATATTTGGTCAGTGGCTGAACGTGCTGAGCACCTATAGTGCCTCCCACCCGCCATCCTCCTCGAACAAAAATAAGAGTTGATGATCTGGAGTCTGAGCTACAAACACATCGCCATATGCAGCATTGGGAGAGTTACTTAGGCGCTTTCTTCAGGACGTGGTTACACCTGGTGCATTAATTAATTGAAATTCCGTTCGTGATCAGGGACGACAGGCAATTGAGGCAGGTAGGGCGATCCTGAGTTCAGGAGAGGAGCAGCCTCAGCTTCTGACCTCATTCAACAGTTATGAGATTCTTGCTCCCTGTATGGATCAAGAAAACGGCTATGGGGTGGAAGTGCCAGCTGACCACAGCACTGTGGTATGCAAGGCCATTCTAAAGGGAAGAATCAAAAAGAGAAGTAGTAGTTAAGGAGATTTTATAATTAGGGAGATATTAGTATCCTTTGTATACCGGATCGGATGTCCTGCACGATGTGTTGCTTGCCTGGTGCCAGGATGCATACATCTCTGACTGGCTTGAAAGGATAATGGAATGGAAGGGGCAAGTTCCAGCTGTTATGGGGCGCGGAGGGACTATCAACGTAAGCAAGTCTGGGATGGAGGACCTGTCTAGGGATGATTAATCACGAGGATGGAAATTAACGAACAGGCCTGAATAATTATTATGTCTGGAATATTGCCTGAGCTAAGTGCAGTTGGAAGAGGGATTATAAAAGGGAAGTGAAGAGGTGACTAAGGAAATGGTGTGTGAAAGAGTGGTTCCATTTTATACAGCACTGGCATCATTTTTTGAAACGGGTGGATCTGTACCAATGGGCCAGTTTCCACCTGAACGATCTGGAACCAGTAGTTTAGCGAAAAGTACAAAAAGGGTTTTCTTTAGGACTATTAATTTGCAAGTGGGGGCGCGGTGGCAAACGGAAAGGGAAAGCGACAGGAAATATGATGATAAATACAAAAAAGAAAAACAGCAGGTTAGCACGTATGGGGGAGGGTTAACGGTCAAGGCAGACTATGAATGAAAGGAAAAGGTGGATAACTCAACAGATATTAGAGATGTGAATCATGTCAGTAAGACAGCACGTTACCTAAATGTTCGGGGCATTCGTAGCAAGGTTGATGAGTTAGTAGCACAAATCATCGTGAACGAACATGAGTTGGTAGCCATTATGGAGACATGGTTACTGATTGGTCATAACTGAGAGTTAAATATCCAGGGATAGCAGGCTATTCATAAGGACCGACAGGAAGGTAAGGGAGGTGGTGTCGCTCTCTTTTGTAGCGATGTCCAGGGAAGTGGTCAGACACAATGTAGTTTCTATGGATAAAAAGTTTGAATCCAATTTGGTGAATATTAGAAATTCTAAGAAGAACTATTTACTGACAGTCGTAATCTACACAGACGAAATAATATCATCACATTGCGGCGGGCAATTAACGAAGAAATAACAAATGCCTATGAAATCGTAGGGCCAGTATCACGGGGGATGATAACCTACATAGAGACTGGGTCGAACCATTTCGGTCTGGGAAGCCTTGAGAAGGAGTTCGTTGAATGTATCGATAACAGTTTTCTTGAATAGTGTGTAATCGAACTGACGAGGGACCAAGCTGTCCCAGATCTGGTCCTGTGTATTGAAACAGGAATAATTAATTACGTCAGAGTTAGAGATCCTCTTGGAAAGTGTGAGCACAGTGTGGTTCAATTTAGAATACAGATGGAGAGTGCAAATTCAAAATTTAATATCGGGGCCTGTCCATGAACAAGGAGAACTACTATGAAATGAGGGAGGAGCTGGCTAAAGTGGACTGCAACCGAACATTTTATGGTGGGACAGTTGACGAGCAGGAGAGGACTTTCAACGCAATTTCTGAAAACTGCTCAACAAATGCATATCGTGAAAAAAAAGTGTTATGAAGATGTGGGTGCACTGTCCCTCTATGAGTGTTGAAAGCTAGCAGAACTTCCTGACCCAGCACCAAGTCTTCTGAAAAAGTTAAAATGCATCATTTTGTCGAACAATTTGTTTAGCTGGTTGCCTGGAAACGACTAAACAGGTTCGAATTCGGCTAATAAGTTTAAATTACAATCCTAAAGATGCCAAACTCCAAAGTCTGAATTGAGTTCACAATTGAGTATGATTGAATTGACAAACTAAAAGCCAATGATATAATCCGATGCTTTACGGGCATAAGATCAAGGAATACTGAACATTTGGTGGAGAATCACGAGCAGTAGAGGATTTTCCCTCCCCGCCTCCGCCACCCAATCAACTTTGGTCTGTTGCTCACGTTTGGATGTGCAACGATTATGATTGAATGATGTAACGAAAAATACATGAGAGAGGAATACGCCAGAGTCGATGGCAAGGGCAGCTCAGGACAGAAGGTTGTGCAACAGCAAAGGCAGGAGTTTCCGGGGATATTTCAGAGGCAGAGCTGATACTCATTTCAATTAATAAGAAACATACTCATGGGAAGACAAGGTGGATAATGGAATTCACGGGCATCAGGAAAGCAAAGAGAACGCACACAGTGTAGTAAAGATTATTGGGAATGCAGAGGATTGAGAAGAATTTAAAAAGCAACCAATGATAACAGAGAATGTCATGGAGGGAGGCGGGAGATGTAATTAGACAGTAGGATTGTTAGCAATATTAAAGAAGATTGCAAGATGTTTTTCGATATATAAAACATAAGAGAGGGAGGTAAATCCATATGGAAATACATGATATTCAATGGAGGAAATTCACATTCACTATTTTGTCCTTTCCTCCCCCCAATTTGCCTTTTCCCCGTTAATAGGAAAAATCAGTTGATTTCAGCCTCCCGTAAATACAAAGAGTTTGTCGCCATAGATCTCTGCGGGAAGGTGGTTGTACCTCACAAGTTAGAAAAATGCCTGAATGCTTTCAAGAAATAAAGTTTTCCGCACAGCCATCCTGGCCTTAAACATGGACACCTCCTTGACAAATGGATTAGTGCGGCATGGGAGGACATGAAACCATCGTCGAAACGATAGGACATTTACACCTAATCCAAAGGGAAACTAACTTTACAGCAATGACAATGAGCTGCAGTCACACGGAGAAGACAAAAAGTGATACGCCTATTGCTTAGCAGAACTGTCTAGACCTTGAATATTTACTCGAGGCACAGGGTGGTCCCGGTGTTGTTATTGGCTCCAACTGTTGCACTTACATACTGGACGCTTCGGACAATATACTTACATCGCAGATAACAGAATCCTGGTGGTCAATATAATACAGCAGATGTGTTGTGATAAGCTAATTTAGAATGAAAGTAAAACTCCTTCAACATTACTCACATGCTAGAGACAGCAAGGGTTTAGCGGTACTCTCTGTTCAGTTTCTAACTGAAAGTAAACTTAAAACAAAGCTACGATAATATTGGCTCCATCACAAAAAAAAACACGCAGGATGCCGATATGATCGGTTTATATAAACAGAAAACACAGCTCATCTCTTTCAATCTGAATGTAAATTACTATCTACAATGTCTCCAGAAAACAATCTCAGGACAGTTAAAGCACTGTACGAAATACTGATCAAAGCTGTCTCTGCTATCTCCCTCTTCAAAACCCCCAGGACAGTTACAGAATACGGTGAGACAGAGGGTAAAGCTTACCCTGTACTTTGCTCATTTATCACTTCTGGGGCTGGTACAGCACAACATTGGGAACGGAATAAAGATCACTCTGTTCAAAAAAAGGAAAGAAAACTGCACATGCTTAAAATGAGACACAAAGGCAGAAGCTGATTAATCACGCAGGCATAATGTTGGCTCATTATATAGCACTGTTGCCTCGCAATGCGAGGGACTTCATTCGATTCCAGCCTCACATGACTGTGTGGAATTTGTACATTCGCCCCGTATCTGTCAGCGTGTCCTCCGGCTTCCTTCCATAATCCAAAGATGTACAGGTTAGGTGAATTGTCAACGGTAATTTTCACGTTATATCCAGGGATGTAGTTTGCATGCATTAGTAATGTCTACATGCAGAGTTATAGGGAAGGGGAATGGGTCTGGGTGGGTTACTGTTTGGAGGGCTGTTTTGGACTATTTTGGGACGAATGGCCTTGTTCAACACTGCAGGGATTCTATGATTCCAAGAATCTCAACTGGTCTGCCAGCCGCTGTGAAGAGAAATCAGAATAAATGATTCGAGTCCAGTGACCCCTCTTCAGAACCCTTCTGACGGAAATATTAAGTCTGTTTTTCTCTCCACCATTGCTCAAAGACCACTGTGGACTGTTCTAATCTATCATTCCAGGAGAAGTAACACAAAAGGTTACATTGAGATTAAAGATCACCCGACACAGGCCCTTGTCACATACACAGGCTATGTTCAGAATGCTAGTTAGATTATTATTAAACCACAATTTACACTGTCTGAAACAAACTCTCCCAGGACATGTACAGCATGGAGTCCAACGTCAAGTGATGATCCTCCTACACTAGCCATTTGTAAATGCATAGAACATATTAAGTATGGAAATATTGATTAAATCAGACCCAACACTGTCCTCATCAAATACCGAAGGAGAGCTATATTAAAGGTTTCTGAAAAGAGTCATATCTCGCTCTACACTGCCCCCATCAAGAAATCTCAGGACCGATTCAGCACAGACCCAGATACAAAGCAAAGCATCATCTTTCCTATTTCCAGAAAATATTCTCAGAGGAGCGACAGATCTGTTAAGTTATAAACTGAAATTCCACTTACATTGGTTCTTATCAAAAGACAGGCAATGTAAACCATGGTTGTGACACTAATTCAATGATGTGTGTCAAGCCACTCACACCCCCGCATGTTGTCACCATCAAACATTCCCAGGAAAAGAACATCATGGTATTGGTTACAGAATGAAGCTGCACCTGCCTCCTATCAAAGACTGATGCGTGCTCGACCTGCCCACTCCACGTTTATAAATGAATGCCTGCTGGATAGACCCGTTCATATTCAATGAGAAATGTACTGGTTAGGTCTGCACAATGATCCCCGGTGGACAAAGTACCTGGTTGTATTGAGCATTGCATTAGCATAGTCTGTACAGTTCACCATGGTGAACAGATATATCATGAGAGTCTATAACGCCTGGGCTCGTTCTATCTGGTGGATCCAGAACGTGTGGTAAATATTTTTTCTGTTGATTCAGCAATACATTTATACATATTTTCATTCCTTTGATTGAACTCGCTCAAGTCTGACTCCTTAACCAATACCCTTCCTCTGTCTACACTAATATTTCTGCAACTTGTTCTCCATGAAGAAACTGTCCTACTATAACAGGAATAACTTCCCTGAATCTTTCCCTGATCATAAGAACATAGGATTTAGGAGCAGACGTAGGCCATACAGCCCTTCGAACCCGCTCCGCCATTCAATAAGATTTGGACTGATCTTTTCGTGGACTCAGCACCACTAAGCCACGCTCTCACCATACCCCTTAGTTCCTTTTTCTAAAAATCTACCTTAGCTTTAAAACCGTTTCCTGAAGTAGCATCAACTGGTTCCCTGGGCAAGGATTTCCATGGATTAACGCCCCTGTGGGTGAATGATTTCCTTCTCAATTCAGTGCGAAATTTGCTCCCTGTCATCTTAAGGCTATGCCCTCTTTTCCTAGCGTCACCTGCGAGATGGAAACGTTCAATCTTCGATTTTACCAATTCCTTTCATAATTTCATAAGTTTCTTTAATAGACACCCTCTTCTGAATTGCAATGTATATAATCCCATTCTACTCAGGGTCTCCTTTTAATTCAACCACCTCAACACCAGAATCAAGCATTTGAACATCGTCTGCAATTGCTCAAATGCAAATTCATCCTTTTTCAAGGAGAACGAAGCTGCACACATTACTCCAGGTGTGGTTTAACAGCTTATAAAGCTGCAAAATTACATTACTGCTTTTGAACTCAACCCCCTAAGCAATGATGGACAAAACTCCGTTTGCATTCCTAATTACTTGTTCTACCTCCAAACCAACTTTCTGTGATTCGTGCAGGACACCCAGGTCTCTCTGCACAGCAGCATCTTTAAACGTTTCACCATCCAATTAATATTTTTAACAGATGCTCCAGTCAAAATCGATTATTTCAAATGTATTCACATTATATTCCATATCCCAGACATTTGCCCACTCACTCAATATATCTACGTTCCTCCATAATGTTTCACAATCCTCTGCACTCTGTATTCTGCCACTCATCTGCGTGTCATCTACAAATTTGGACACAGTACACGTGGTGCCCAACTCCAAATCACCCATGTAAAAGTAAATAAATACAGTCCCACCACTGAACCCTGCGGTATACTACCAGTCACTCTGGCCAGCCAGAATAACACTAATTTATCCACACTCTTTGCTTCCTGTCAGTTAAGCAATCATATATCCATGCTAATATTTGATACTTCATGCCATGCATCCTTCTCTTATGCACTAGCCTTTTGAGCAGCACGTTGTCGAATGCCTTTTGCAAATGTCGGTTGACCACATCCACTGGGTCCCGTTGTCCACATTTATCGACTTGTCTTCGTAGAATTCTAAAAGATTTTTTGAAGCATGAACCACCCTTAATCAACTAATGTTGCGTCTGCCAATTGGGACACTTTATTTCGAGATACCCTACTATTTCTTCCTTGATAATCCACTCAAGCATCTCCCCCACTACAGTGGTTAAGCTAACTGATCTATAATTCCCAATCTTTCTCGACGACCCTTTTTAAACAATGGTGTCACATTTGCTGTTTTCCAATCTGCTGCGACTGCCCAAGACTCCAACGAATTTTGGAAAATTGCTACCAGAGCACCGCTATTTCTCCCGCCATTTATTTTAGTACACTGGGATGCATTTCATCAGGGCCAGGAGACTTATCAATTCTTTGCTCCATTAGCTTGCCCCACACGAGATCTTCAGTATATCATGATTGTTTCCAGGTCCTCATCTACTTTGGTCTCTTTGTAACTTAAAGGCATATTATTAGCGTCGTCCAGTGTAAATACGAATTCAAAATGCCTGTTCAGTACCTCGGCCATTTCATTAAATCCCAAACTTAAATGCCCATTTTCATCCTCCAAATGACCAAAGTTTACTTTAGCCACTCTTTATCGTTTAATTCATTTATAGAAACTGTTGCGCTCTGTCTTTATATTCTGTGCAAGTTTCTTTCTGATGCTCTTTTTTATAGAATCCCGCCAGTGTTGAAACGTACAAGTCCACACCGACCCTCTGAAGGGAAACCCATACAGTCCCCTTTCCGGTACCCTATATTTACGTCTGCTTAATGCACTTAACCTGCACATCCCTGAACACGGATGGACAATTTAGCATGGCCACTTCACCTAACCTGTGCATGTCTGAACCTGGGAGAAAACCGGAGCACCCGGATGTAACCCACGCAGACACGGGGACAATGTGCAAACACAATCAGGCATTCGCCAGATAGTGAAATCGAACGTGGCTCTCCAGTAGCAGTGCTACCCACTGAGCCACCATTCCACCCATTAATCTTACTTTTCTGTATACCACCGTTTGTGACTTTCTGTTGATATTGAAAACTTCCCAGGCTTCCAGTTTCTTTCCGTTTTTGGCCAAATGGTTGCCTTCCACTTCAACTGGATAGCCTCCTTTATTTCCTTACACACCCAACGCAGATTACCCGTCTTCTTGCAGTCCTTCAGTTACGGTCGTAACAGTCATCCTGCTTAATTTAAACTGCCAACAGACACACGATTTAGCCCATGCAATAACCTGTGAAAATTCGAGATGCAAAGCGTTAGATAACATAATTGTAACAGCTTTATTTCTTAAAGTATAACTGAAAATAATTTGCTAAAAACTGAAAAGTACTCTATCCTCGACTAATCATTTTTCTTCCCTTTCTAAAATATTAGTCCGATTAAAAACCCCAATTATGATTTACCAAAATTCAACTTTTCAAAAACGACCAGGACGTCGAATCTCCTTTTCTTCATCATAGCGATTGCTCCTTCACAGGTTACTGATCGATAAGGATACTTTGAAGAGAGCTATTCTCTGGACAGTGTCAGATGTCATTGGCTTTGGATTTCTCCTCCAAATGTTCAGTATTCCCGGAGCTGATGCCCGTAAAGCATCGGATTGTATCATTGGCTTTTATGATTGTGAATTCAATCATACTCAATTGTGAACTCAATTCAGACTTGGTTGGAGTTTGGCATTTTTAGGATTGTAATTCAAACTGATTAGCCGAATTCGAAACTGTTTATTCGTTTCAGACAACCAGCTAAACAAATCGTTCGACAAAATGATGCGTTTTAACTTTTTCAGAAGACTTGGTGTTGGGTCAGGACGTTCTGCTAGCTTTCAACACTCTTAGAGGGACAGTGCACCCACATCTTCATAACACTTCTTTTTCACGATATACATTTGTTGAGCAGTTTTCAGAAATTGCGTTGGAATTCCTCTCCTGCTCGTCAACTTCCCACCATAAAATATTATGTTCCAGTCTACTTTAGCCAGCTCCTCCCTCATATCATAGTGGTTCCCCTAGTTCATGGACAGGCTCCGATATTACATTTTAAATTTGCACTCTCCATCTGTATTCTAAATTGAACCACACTGTGCTCACACTTTCCAAGAGGATCCCTAACTGTGAGGTAATTAATTATTCCTGTTTCAAGACACAGGACCAGATCTGGGACAGCTTGGTCCCTCTTCAGTTCGAATACACACTATTCAAGAAAACTGTTATCGATACATTCAACGAAAACCTTATCACGTCTACCGTGACCGAAATGGTTCGACCCAATCTCCATGTGGGTTAACATCCCCCATGACATTGGCCGTATGATTTTATAGGCATTAGTTATTTCTTTGTTTATTGCGCGCTGCAATGTGATGAAAATATTTCGTTTTTGCAGACTACGCCTGTCAGTGAATATTTCTTCCTAGAATTTCTAATTTTCACCAAATTGGATTCAAACTTTTTATCCATAGAAACCACATTGTCTATGACCACTTCCCTGGACATCGCTACATATGAGAGCTCCACCACTTCCCTTACCTTTCTGTCAGTCCTTCTGAATAGTCTGCTATCCCTGGATATTTTACTCTCAGTCATGACCATTCAGTAACCATGTCTCCATAATGGCTACCAACTGATGTTCGTTGACGATGATTTGTGATACTAACTCATCAACCTTGCTACGAATGCCCCGAACATTTAGATAACATGCTGTCTGACTGACATGATTCAAATCTCTAATATCTGTTGAGTTATCCTCCTTTTCCTTTCATTCGTAGTCTACCTTGACCGTTAACCTTCCCGCATACCTGCTAACCTGCTGTTTTTCTTTTTTGTATTTATCATCACATTTCCTGTCGCTTTCCCTTTCCATTTGGCACCGCGCCCCCACTTGCAAAATTATAGTCCTAGTGAAAACCCTTTTTATACTTTTCGCGAAACTACTGGTTCCAGATCGTTCAGGAGGAAACTGTACCATTGGTACAGATCAACCCGTTTCCAAAAATCATGCCAGTGCTGCAGAAAATGGAACCTCTCTTTCACACACCATTTCCTTAGTCACCTGTTCTCTTCCTTTTTTAAATCCCTCTTTCAACTGCACTTAGCTGAGGTAATATTCAAGAGATAATAATTATTCAGGGCCAGTTCGTTAATTTCCTTCCTCGTGCTTGATAATCCCTAAAAGGTTCCTCCATCCCAGACTTGCTTATGTTGCTAGTCCCACCGAGCACCACAACAACTGGAATTTGCCCCTCCCGTTCCAATATCCTTTCAAGCCAGTCAGAGATGTATGCATCCTGGCACCAGGCAAGCAACACATCATGCATGACTTCCGATCCGGCATACAAAGGATACTAATATCTCCCTAATTATAAAATCCCCTTGACTATTACTTGTCTTTTTGATTCTCCCTTTAGAATGGCCTTGCGTCCCACAATGCTGTGGTGAGCTGGCACATCCTCCCCATAGCCGTTTTCTTGATCCATACGGGGAGCAAGAATCTCATAACTGTTGAATCAGATCAAATGCTGCGGCTGCTCTAATCCTGAACTCAGGACATGCCTCACTTGCCTGTTGTCCCTGATTCAGTACTGAATTTCAATTCATTAATCCACCAGGTGTAACCACCTCCTGAACAATGCGCCAAAGTAACTCTCCTCCTCCTGCATATGCCGCTGTGTTTGCAGCTCAGATTCTGGAACATCAACTCTTATGTATGTCCGAGGAGGATGGCGGGTGGTAGGCACTATAGGTGTTCAGCACGTTCAGCCACGGTCCAAATATATTCCCGGTAGTTCATTGGTCCTTGGCCTCGCCTGTACGGTTGCTCCTGTAAATACGTTAGTGATTCAACTTCACCAGCTGTTCCTGCTGTTGAAACAACAAGAGACCCCGACACTCAAGGTAAGTCTTCAATCAGTGATTCACCTTCCGGACAACCCTCTAGTCTACGCTCGCCCATTCTTGCTTCTGAAACAAAGATCTCTGATTCTTTCAGGTACAATGCTACTTTTACGTTTGATTGACTTGTTGCCATTTGTTTACATCAGACAAAAATGTTTTATTGCACAGAGAAAATTGCAATCAGGGATCTAGCAACAATCTGCATGTTCTTCTGTTTAAATAACATTCCCATCTACTTCGGATTTAAACCTGGAAAGACCAGGAACAATATTACATTGTTTTTTTATTCAAGCAGCAGTTATTGTAATGACAATCGGAGGACAAGTTTCAAGTATTTTGCAGCAGTTTTACCAGTACTCTTCCATTTATATGTATTCTCTACATCAACATTTCGACTGGCAGACATACGTTAAGATACTTAAGGGACCGAGGGCTCAGAGAAAAATCAAAGAGGACCAAGAGATATAGAGCAGGAATAAATTTGTGACTTTAGCCTTTGCCAAATCCGAAAGGTTTGTACTTCTCTAGATGTGGTATACTATATAGTTCAGTGATGCCAATTATTCCATGGAATCCCCTGCTTCCGATCTCTTTAAATAAGTCACATGAATGCTGCGGAATTTAAGTTGCCTTTATTTATCTGGTGACGCAGAAATCATTTCGAGACCAGTTAAAATATATCGTGAAATATCTAGTTAATAAATGATTCAATCGATGAACAAATCCAAGTAACTTAGAGACAACATGAAATGCAGCAAATGACGAACGAGGAGTCCACGTATGGAATGTTCTGAAAGGTAATGTACGAGCAGCGACATGATAATCCTTGGGCAATAAATCGGTCAATCTGAAGAGCAAATTGTAAGAGAGTGGAAGAGAAATGCCAGTGGAAAGTGCTGTTATCTATGAGCAGCAGTCAGGAGAAAGCTGAGGAACAAGAAACAAGAAGAAAGAGGAATTAGACATGCCATGAAGAAAAACGAAATCATCCTAAGCAATCCGGTCACTGAATGGCCAGATACAAAAATAAATAATGCCGAGGAAATTACTATTGTTCTCTGCAGGCCACATTGTGAACAACAACATCAGGCTCTTGTCGAGTCTTCCTGATGGAATTCTCTGATCCAAACATCTGGACAAAAGTTTTAATACAAGAAGTTATACCGAGAACAAATTATCCTGTAAATACCGTGTCTTCTGATTAAAACTGTTGTTATCTGAATTCTGTCTTTCAGCTTCCCCTGCCCCGATACTCATACCACTACCTTTCTTTACTTTTTTCTTTCGAAGAATCAGCTTCTGTGTTTGCAGGGGAATTCAAGGCCCAATCCGAGGACTATGTGACAGACGGGATGTGAAGCTTGGGAATGGGGTCAGATGTAGAACCTGAGCGATCATCCTCAGTCATTCCACGAAAGCGTTTTGCAGATTTTCCTGTAGGCCTAAACCTTAGTGTAAACTGTCTCTAAATGAAACCTGCTTGCTTGTGGCCTCATAATCGATCCTGAAATCAGTCCAAAAAGATATTCGCATCATCACCAAGAATGATTGATTCCATCAGCAATACAGCTCCTATATCCATCTCGAGCTCAGTTCATAACTCGTAAATCAGTTATTCTTTCCATTATTACCCCTGGAACCTCGTATCCAACGGCCATATTTGCCTGATACCAGATTGTAAACTGGCAGAGAGTGAGGTCTGCCAATGCTGGAGAGAAAGAGTCGAAACATTCTTCCCTTGGAAGAAGCACAGCAGGTCAGGCAGCATCCGAGGAAGAGACGAATTGACGTTTCAAGCAGAGTCCTTCATCAGTCGACGCTCTTCCTCCGTGGCTGCTGCCTTATAGATAATTTCTTTTCCTGCAGCACATTTTATCGACCTGCTTATAAACTGCATGCATTAACTTTGTCCAAATTTGTTTTGGTTTGCTTTCCCAACAAATCCCATTTCGTCATCATGAACTGACCACAGTGACCCGGCAAAGGTACGTTGACCGTTAAATTCTTAATTTTACGTTCTCAACCATTCACTCAAAAATGTTCCGAAGCCATCCATTGACGTCTTTACTTTGTTTGGTTGGTGTAAACCTGTTTTATTTTTAAGAAATCTCCATGGAAGTCTTAGATATTCTGCTTTGACATAAATGTTACCAGCTGGTGTGATGATGAAATAAATTACAGCTTTCATCGAAATAAGTGAAATGTAATGGCTGGTAATAACGCCAGAAGCATTAATAAATCTGACAATCCTGAGTCACTGAGCTGTGTACATTTCTGAACAGATCCCCTCCACCATACTCGTCTGACTACCCTGCTCCTTCTCCAAATTAGAGACTCCATAAAATTCATCTCTTTTAATATTTCATTTCTTACCCAGCGAGCTTTGATAATATTTGATGTTACTCTCGTCTGACGTACCTTCAATGGGTCAACTTTAACTCTATTTAAAATAATATGATGAAAGTTGTTGTCTGCATTTATCTCGCGAAATAGAGTCTTAAAACATGGATATAGACTCTGATTTCCAACCATTCATGGTAAACAGGTATCCTAATCTGTTTTCATTCCATTTAGCAGCATTTGGGCCATATCGCTCAATCCTTTCTATTTACACATCTGTGTAGATGCCTCATCAATGTTGTAGAACCTGAAACAACCTCCACCACTTCTTGTGCAAACTAATTCCATACACGCACCACCCTCTGCGTGAAAACGTTGTCCTTCAGGCCCTTTCCAAATCTTTCATCTCACAACTTTCACTTATGCCTCCTAGTTGTTCACTGCTTTTCACTTAAAAAAAGCCCTCACCTATTCACGATGTTATAACCTTCCATCAGGTCAGCCCTCAGCGGTTGAGGCCGGACGGAAAATGGTGCCAGCCTATTCACCTCTCTCGTGGCACAAACCTCCAATCCAAAGTAACATTCACTTCCACATCCATTTGTGAATGCTGGTTGAAAATTAGGCAAGGCACTTGAAGAAGAGGCTCCGCAAATGTCAGCATTCTCAAATCCTGAAGAACCCAGCACTTCAGTGAAAAAGATATGGCTGCTGTATTAGCAACAAACTTCAGTCAGAAGTCCCGAGAGTATAATCCATTTCGGGATCCTCGAATGGTCTCCAGCATCACAGACACCAGTTTCCAGCCAGTTCCATTCACTCTACCCAAAATCAAGAAACGGCTGGAAGCATCAGATACTGCAAAGGCAATGGCCCTGAAAACATTCCAGTAATTATACTGAAGTCGTGTGCTCCAGAGGTTGGTGCTCCCCTCGCCATGCTCTTCAAGTACAATTGCATTGCTGGCATGTGTCCGAGAATGGGGAAAATTGTTCACGTATGTCCTGTCCACTAAAAGCTGGCCATACCCAAACCAGCCAATCAGCGTCCAATCAGTCCAGTCTCCATTATGACTAAGCTGATGGAAGAAGTCATCAACAGTGCTATGAATCAGCACCTGTTCAGCAACAACCTACAGAGTGATGCCCAGTTGTGTCACTAAGCTTCTCATCTCATTACGATCTTGGTTCAAATATGAGGAAAAGAGCTAAATTCCAGAGTTAAGATGATACTGACAATCCTTGACATCGTGGCCGCATTCGACCCAGTATTTGACCAAGTAGTCCAGGCAAAACTAAAATCAATGCATATCAGGATTACGGTCATACATGACACAAAGCAAAATCCTTGTGGTTGTAGCGGGTCAGTGACCACAACCCACCACATTTCTTCTGAAGTCCCCCACGGTATTGCCCAACAATTTTCAACTGCTTCATTAATTACCTTACATTTATCATAATGTCAGAAGTGAGGATATTCACCGATGGTAGCCCCATGTGCGACTCCTCAGGTACTGAATCAATCGTGTTAAAAGGCAACATGATCCGGACAATATCCAGCCTTGGCCCACAAGTAGCAAGTAACAGTTGCAAAACGCAAATGCCCGACAATAATGATGACTAAAAAGAGACAATAAAAACACTGCCCCTTTATACTCAACAGTATTACCATCACTGTATCCTCCTCTGTAACATATTTGAAGTTACCATTGGCCAGAAACTCAACTGAACTCACCACATAAAAACAGTGGCTGCAAGAGCAGGTCACAGACTGGAGATACTGCGACGAGCAACTCACTTCATGACACCCCATATTTTCTCCACCATCTACAAACAACAAATCAGGTGCGTGATGGAATATTCCTCACTTGCCTGGATGGGTGCAGCTCCGAAAACACTCAAGAAGCTTGATACCATCCAATACAAAGCTATCTGCTTGATTAGTACGAAATCTACAAGCATTCAATCGTCCACTACTGGAACGCAGTAGCAGCAGGGTGTACTATCTGCAAGATGCACCGCAGAAATTCACGAAAGAACATTAGTCAGCACCTTCCACACCACGACCAGTTCCAGCGAGAAGGAGAAAGGCAGTAGGTACTTAGGATGCTACTTTCGCAAGTTCCACACCTAGCCACTTACCCCCCTGTCTTGGAATCATATCACTGCTACTTCACAGTCTTTAGATAAAATGATGACTTTTTCCAGCAAGTGGACCACAGCGATTAAAGAAGGCAGCTCACCACCACCTTCTCAAGAGCAAAAATGGAATGCCTATCAATGCTTTACAGACTGTGACGTCCAAGCCCCACAAATGAATATTTAAAAATAATACTTCCTGAAATAATACTTCCTACTGTAACAATATCTTTCCTGTCGCAGAGAGACCAAAATGTCTACCGTGCAGAAACAGGCACTTCAGCTGAACAAGTCCACAACGACCCTTCCTAGAGGAACACACCCACACCGATTCTCCTACTACACTATATTTACCCCAGACTAATTCACCTCCACATCGCAAAACATTATGGGCAATTTATCGAAACCAATTCACCGAACATGCACACCTCGTCATTGTAAGAGGAAATCTATGCAGATACGAATGGAATGCACAAGCCCCAAACAGACAGCCGCTTGATGGAGGAACGAACCCGTGTTGCTGTCGCTGTACTAACCACTGAGGCACTTTCCCATCTGTCTTCAATTTTTTGCGTTGGTTTCCTCCCTCAGCCAGAGGATGTGCAAGTTATGTGCATTGGACATGCAATACTGTTGCTCGTGTCCAGGGACGTGCAGGCTAAATGTATTAGCCATGGGTAAGATTAGGTAGAGGAGTGGGATTCTCTTCCATGGTTTGGAATGGACTTATTGACCTGCTTCCATGCCTTAGGGATTCAGTGAAGTTCAGATTTTGACCATTCTCTAAATGGAGCATTTACATTTTGATAGAGAAACTTGCTTGTAGAGATTTAACAAATTCGTCACTATCAAACCTTTCACATTATGGCAGTGCCAGGCAGTGTTTAGAAATTTTAAATCAACTACTATTAAAACCTTAGAGCACTGAGGGGTGTTTGTGATCTGTACATGATGGCTTTGCAATTCCTTCGACTGTTTTGTTAAATGTGAAAAATTGATGCAGCATTAACATGACATTTCTTATACTGAAGTGAACTGAAAGGAGAATCTTGCAGAATGTGTCAGTAAAGACCTTCGGACTATTGGAATACACTGCCAGAGGAAGTGGTAAGTACAGGTACAGTTACAACATTTCGAACCATACATTTCCATTAAGTCGTCTCTCACATGCGTTTACTCTATTTATTCACGTAATGCGTTCCTGAATCAAAATACGTCACATCTTATCCCCTTTCACCTCTCTTCAATCCTTCCCATCGCAGCGAAAACGCGTAAATTGAGATTCCAGTCCTGTCCTTCCCTCAGCCAAATTTCTGAAATATCTATGACGTCCCAATCCCACGTTCCATCCATGTCCTGAGCTCATCCGACTGACTGGGAAGAGGTCTTGCATTGACATAAATGCAGTTTAATTCTTCAAAGTAACTTTGTTCCCTGACTAGCTCTTGACTGTCTTTTCTACTTACCTTACTCTTTTTTTCTGAATCATAATCATCCTCACCTTTCTGTCTATTTTAACGTTACTTAGAAAGCTCCCACCATATCTCTAAAAGATTACTTGTTCCCAAAATAGAACGAGCAAATCTCCCTGTCAGGCTTTTGGTCACTTTCTGGTTCAAGTGTAAACCTTTATTTTTGAACAGGTCTTTTCTACCTCAAAAAATTCATAACGATCCAAAAAACTGATTTCCTGCACATTGACCTGCCTTTTCTTCCATTGATTTAATTGGTCTTCTTCGAACTTTGGAACAGACGTAAACCAAAGTTTACTACATTTTCTGGTCAGCGTTTTAACCTTCGATATTGTAATGTATTCACTCTGCAAACCTTTATCACGTTCCCTGATCAAATCATTCCGCTCAATGCGTACAATTTGCCGCTTCTCACTCTCCCCTTTGACAATATACTTAACACGTTTTGAGACGTCCACAATCTGACACCAGAAAAGCAACATACCATCCTCGAGTTTCACTCACTGTCACAGAATCTCGGTCTGTGACTCTGTCAGGAGAGTCCCAGTAACAATTATTCTTTTACATTTTGACAAACCCATTGCAAATACCTTTCATCTTTATTGCTTCAGATGTGACCTGCTCTTATACATTCCTCTGAGAGCCTGCTTCTTTCAAGAGGAAACAAAATAAGATATGTGTTTGAGGGAAGAATAGCCACAGAATACGTCTGAACTACCTTCATTCCTCAACTGCCAGTCCATTATCTGTCTGACGGTTCCTGCTGTGAAATCACTTCTCTAAATTTAGTAATAATAACACTCATTGCCTCCCATATGCCCTCAGTTACACAAACCTAAAAAGAACAGCTGTCACTATCGGCTTTCTGATGAAAATAAGTTTGCATTCCTTTCCCCACAGATATAACATGAAGTATGCGAAAACTCAATGAAAATAAACTTACAAATCGTGAAAAGAAATCAAATAAATTTGAAAAAGCGAAAAAAAAATCTTCTCAAAAGAAACCCACATTTATTCTTCAAACTCCGGATTAAAACAGAATTCTTCCAGAGTTGTCCGTCTGTCGGCCTCTCCACAATCTCAGTATATATGTAAAAACATCTCCTTAATTGCCTCTTCTTTACATAATTCCTGTTGTCAAAACTTACCCACCATTTATGTCAGTCTAAGGGGTTTATAGTTAAATGGTTTTTCCTTAACACCAGAGCATCAGCAACCGTCCAGTCCTCGGGAACGTTATCCATGACCCTCGATGGCACAAATATCTTAGCAAGAGACCTGGCATTCTTCCCTGGCCTTCTCATAGTCTGACCTTTTTGAAGTTCATATGAATTGCTTAATGTCAGACGGTGTGATGTGAGGGCTACATACGGCACAGTCTCTGATCCGCTCCCAATCTGCAAAATGGAGAACACAGCCAATG
This sequence comes from Chiloscyllium punctatum, assembly GCF_047496795.1. Taxonomy (NCBI): domain Eukaryota; kingdom Metazoa; phylum Chordata; class Chondrichthyes; order Orectolobiformes; family Hemiscylliidae; genus Chiloscyllium; species Chiloscyllium punctatum. The sequence continues at coordinate 51,720,771 of NC_092773.1, forward strand.
TCTTTTGGAGGATCTGAAGAAATCCTCGAGAGTCCTTTAAGAAGAGTTAGTCTACCAGAAGCAATGCTTCAATGATTTGCATTCGTCTGCATTCAACTTGTTCAGCCATGAACCCGTCCATGGTGTGCTAGCGCATGACTGTGCCTGGCAGCATGTCCGAATATTAGGAGGAAAGGCAAGAGGACTCCTGTCCACAGGGGAGGGCGGCCGGAAGGAGAGCAGGCTGACAACCCTGTATCTCTGTCACTAAACCAGGCAAGAGCAAACTGACAACAGTCTGTCTGTTTCGTTGACCCAAGGCGTGTCTGTCAATGACCCAGGGGTGAACAGACAAATCCCAGTGTGTTTCTATCACTGACGCTTGGAGAGAAAACTGACCCTATTCTGACTCTGTCACTGACCCATTCGCCATTGCCCCTGGAGGGTCACTATCTCACTTGAAAGCATCGTGATTTTAACTTGTGGTTGATAAGGCAGTGCGTTCAGAGTGACCTCAGCTGGTCGAGGTAACTCAGCCCTTACTGTTACCGTCGCTCTGCATCACAAAACAGTCAAATAGCAAACTATGAATCATACGTTTGTTGTCGGGCAGATAGATAACGTTTGGTCCATTGAATCCACACTAACCATTCGAAAAGCATATTTTCAGACACCTTCTTTTACGATCCCTGTAACACTGCGTTTCCTATGGCTAACCCAGAGACTCTGCACATCGCTGAACAATATGATCAACAATTTTGAATGTTCTCAAACGTCTGTTGGGCCTAACAGTGGCACATGCCTTGTGGTATTTCATTGAAGTAATTCATGCTGATATTTTCGTGGGTGGATTCTCTAAGGATAATTAAAGGAGAAAACAAGACCAGTGGGATATTTCCGTGGAAAAGAACATTCGGATCGAGGCTGCTGGTTCCTCCTCATTGCCACCTTGATTCACAGCCCTGGCCCCGTACGCTTGTCCTTTAGTTTCCTCCTTGTTCGGCATTCCCACAGTGGGGCGGGCATCTTGGAAGGACGTCACCACTTGGACCTTTCCCGTTTGGCGCCACCCAGGTCATTGTGAAAGTGTCAGAAATAATAACTGCAAATCACACAATACCATATTGTAGTCCAACAAGTAATTTGGAAGCACTGGATTGTGAACCGCTGCTCTATTGTCAGGAAGTTGTGGAGCAGGAGCATAAGATGCAGACGTTACAGCGAAGGATTACAGTGTCACACAACTGCAATTATTCTTAAACTAAACCTCAACTGTTGTTATGTCGTTCATCCTTTAGAATGGGTTTCAGGTTTGTTTCATTAACGTTTAAATTTGAGAGGCTTTTCAGTCACATTCTCGATATAACATAATATTTTGCTAACAGAAAAGGTGATTTCTCAGCTCAGACAATGCATTGAAGATGTCAGGTTCAGATCCGTTTGTATTCCAATATAGGGTCAGACTGTTTCCACTTCCAAGGTGGAATTTACATATATTATATGCATTGACTGCCTGCAGTTTGAGCATTTTTGAGCAAATTATAAAGAGTATGCAAATATAATTCTGTTCATACAAATTCGCCCCATGCTCGAATGTGCATGAACAAATGCATGTGAGAAAGAGAGTTTGTGTATGCACGTGAGTGTGTGCACGTGAGTTCGAGTGCACATGAGAGAGTGTGTGTTTGTATGTGCACATGCTTAATAAAGAACGTATGAAATTGTGAAGCAAGGATACACAACAGGCAAGGATTCTGTTGCGAGGTCAAGCAGACGTTATGACAATGAATGACAGTAAGCCACCAAACAAACGTGGGACAGGGGCGTTTCTCCCCCTTAGGTGAACACTTCAGCGGTAAGGAACATCCTCCAGGGCGGACTTCGGGAGATGCAACAATGAGAGGGGCAGAGCAGAGGCTGGCAGCCAAGATTGAAATCAATAAGGATGGCCTCAACCGGTAACATGGGTTCATGTCACATTCTGGGTGAACCAACTACACTATTTCTTTCTCTCTCTCTCTCTCTCTCTCTCACACACACACACACACACACACACACACACACACACACACATGCACACACACATACATATGCTCACACTCACGCAGATCTTTTCTCTTGCACACGCTGTCTCCTATACACACGTACATAAACCACCACACACTCACACGCGCACACATTCTCACAGGCATATACTCCATCATATGTACACACACACACGCACTTTACCAAGCATACACACACGGAAGCACGCACTGTCTCACGCGCACTCGCACTCTCACACACACATGCATCACTTGATCTCTCTCTCAATCATGCACATTGACATATAAGTCTACGGGGTGAAAGAACAAAGAATAAACGAAGATTCACCATAGGAACAGTCTGCAATATTCTCCCCTACAAGTTTGCACTGGACCAGTAGTTCTATCTAAACCTGTCGTGTATTTTCTCAAGGGCTTTATTCTTTGCTCTGTGCCCATTCATGTATCTGTCGAGATAAATCTTAAGTGATGCAAACGTGCCCGCCTCTACCACCTCCGCTTGCACCATGGTCCAGGCACCCACCAACCAATATGTAAAGAACTTTCCAATGATATCTCCACTTACCAGTTACACGCTGACTTTGATCTCATGACCGTGAATAATTGACCCACCTCTCGAGGGAAAAGCTTCTTATATCCAAACTGTCGATGTGCTTCTCATGGTTTGGTCGACCTCAAGTAGGTCCCGCCTCAACTTCCTTCTTTCCAATGAAAGGAGTCCTAATCCAATCAAAGTTTCTTCATAGCTTGTGCCCTCCATTCTAGGCAACGCATTCATGAAACTCCTCGGAATCCTTGCCAAAGCATCCGCATCCTTTTGGTGATGCGCGAAGATAAAATTAATCAATATTCCATATGTGCCCGAATCAAACTCTTATTCATGTGTAATGTGACATGACAACTCTTCTACTGAATACCCGTCCAATGAAGGAAAGGATGTTTTATGCCTTCTTGATTACTGGTCTGCTTTGCCACCTTCAGGGAACAATGGACCTGAACACCCAGATCACTGTGTACATCAGATTTCCCCAGGAGTTGCGTTTGTACTTTTTGGTATCAGAGATGCACCGATGGAATCGAAGAAATTTAGTCTATTTGAATTACTTTTTGAGCATGAATTGAACCGTTAAAATTGATTCAGGAGAAATTAATAAATCAGGATTAAGAGACCACCCATTTGGACTATCTGAAGAGAAAGATACAACAGGGCTGGAGAGTTGGTTAGACAGCATTAGAAAGTACCACGGCATACAATGAAACAAGTTGCGGATGAGTAATCACAAAAGCTCGATATTGCAATTGGGGATAAGGTATTTGTGTTATTTCCAGTAACAAGTCGACTTTAAAACCAATATGTTGTGCGCCTTATTAAATTGTTAATAAACTGAAGGGGGTGAACTACTTGATAAGGACTCGAGACAGGAAGAAATCTTACAGGATGTGCCATGTAAATATGCTCAAACGACATTTTGATCGGGAAGGAAAGAGAGAGGTGAAGGTGTTAATGATTACAGCACATAAGGAAGAAATATGTTCAGAGGATTCTGAATTTGACTTTCTTCAAATCATAATGGACCTTGAGGACGTTATCAAAAATCGGGATACATTATTGACTTACCTTCCAGAAGAAAATCAAAATTACCTAAAAAAGTTAGTACTTTCACATGGGGAGATTTGCGGAAGTAAACTGTGACGTACTAATCTTCTTTTGCATGATTCAGTTATCGGAAATGCCGTTCCAATTAAACAACATGCTGATAGGTATATCCCTCTAAGATTAGCACAGGTTCAGAAGGACAGAGAGCTCATGCTCCAGAATGTCATAATTTAAGTGAGTTACAGTGACTGGAGCTCACTCACAGTCATGGTGCCAAAGCCAGATGCTACCCAACGGTAATGTGTGAACTATCACAAACCCAACGCCGTTACGAAAACTGATGCATATCCAATTCCACGGTTGGAGGACTATGTAAAAGAAGCGGGTGAAGCAACTTATATTTCTGATTTGGACTTGCTCAGAGGTTACTGGCGTCTACCACTTTCAGCGAGAACAAAGGCACCTTTGGCTCTCGTAACGCCAAATGAACGATATCAAATCAACGTCATGCCATTTGGTTTGTAAAACGCTCCAGCCACATTTCAGAGAGTTACTAATTAGCTCACTGCGAAATTACCCAACTGTGTGGTGTACATTGATGATGTGGTGATTTTTAGTCACTCATGGAACGAACATTTACAGCATCTGTCAGACTTTTTCATTCGACTTGGGAAGGCAGGCTTGGTTGGTAAACCTAGCTAAAGGTGAATTTGACAAAGTTCAAGTCATCCTCCTGGCCCATTTTACCGGACATGGACAAGTGGACTCACGACGTACAAAAACAGAAGTAATTTTGGAATTTCCCACGCCATAGACAAAAGAAGAGGTACTACAGTTCCTGGGATTGAATGGATTCTACCGAAGGTTTGTGACGAAATTTAACAGTGTGGCTACATCTCTCAACAAAATGTTTTAAAAAGGGCAAGAAGTTGCAGTGGACACGGACTGTCCACAAGTCATTTGATAGCCTATGATCTGTGTTAACCACTGCCCAATTATTAGCCACACCGGATCACTCAAAGCCTTTGAAGGTGGCTATCGATGACAGTAATGTGGGTGTTGGTGGTGTGCTCCTGGAGGGGGATCAAAAGCGAATTAAAAAAAATCGCGGGTTTTCCAGGAAGTTGAAAATTCATAAACAGAAACATTCAACGGTGTAAAAAGAGACTTTAAGCTTGTTGACATTTCAAGATTTCAGTGTTTATTTTATCAACAATGCATCTGACACAATTGTATACACTGATCGCATCTCATTGATATATTTGAATAAATTTAAGTACAAAGATTCCAGGCTATTTCGATGAATTTGTTGTTGTTGCAAACTTTCAATTTCACAATTGTGCATGTGAAAAGTCGAAGAAATGTAATTGCTGATGCGTTATCGAAACGCAAATGAGACATGGAGTGGGTGTGCCGTGCCTCGACTTTCAATGTGGATGTGCATGTTGGCATGTTGATAGGTCGTACAATATATGTGTGTCTTTAGACTACGAAATGGGTATTGAAGGTTTTAAAACGAAGTCATCTTTTGGCATTGGTAGTTCATTTTTAAGGGGGTAGGAGACACAAAGCTAGCCTCTTTTTCCTAAATGAATGTGGTTCCTGACTCACAGACACTCCGACCATGATTTTCCTTGACAGAAGGGCAATAAACCGGGCAGATTTCGGTCAGGAAAAGTGAGGACTGCAGATGTTGGAGATCAGAGTTGAAAAATGTGTTACTGGAAAAGCGCAGCCTGCCAGGCAGCATCCAAGGAGCAGGAGAATCGACATTTCTGGCACAGGCCCTTCTTCAGGAATGACGAGGGTGTGCCAAGCAGACTAAGATAAAAGTTGGGAGGAGGGACTTGGGAGAGGGGCGTTGGGAATGCGATAGTTGGAAGTTGGCTAAGGTGAGGGTGATAGGCTGGAGAGCGAGTGGGGCGGAGAGGTCTGGAAGAAGATTGCAGGTCAAGAAGGCGGTGTTGTGTCTGAGGGTTGTGACTGAGATAAGGTGGGGGGAGGGAAAATTAGGAAGCTGGAGAAATCTGCATTCATCCGTTGTTGTTGGAGGGTTCCTCAGCGGAAGATGAGGCGCTTTTTCTACAGGCGTCGTGTTGCCATGGTCTGGCGATGGAGGAGGCCAAGGACCTGCATTTCCTTGGCGGAGTGGGAGGGGGAGTTAAAGTGTTCAGCCACAGGGCGTTTGGGTTGGTTGGAGCGGGTGCCCCAGAGGTGTTCTCTGAAATGTTCCACAAGTAGGTGGCCTGTATCCCCAATGTAGTGGAGGCCACATCGGGTGCAGCAGATGCAATAAATGATGTGTGTGAAGGTGCAGGTGAAATGTGACGGATATGGAAGGATCCCTTGGGGCTTTGGTGGGAAGTGAGTGGAAGGTGTGTGAGCAAGTTTTGCTTTTCTTGCGGGTGAACGGGAAGGTGCCGGGAGTGGAGATGGGGCTGGTGGGTGGTGTGGACCTGACGAGGGAGTCGCAGAAGGAGTGGTCTTTCTGGAATTTGTCCTTCTGGAAGCAATTCCTTCGCCTCCACCGCATCTGCTCCCAGGAGGACCAATTCCAATACCGAACAACCCAGATGGCCTCCTTCTTCAAAGACCGAAATTTCCCCTCAGACGTGGTTAACGATGCTCTCCACCACATCTCCTCCACTTCCCGCACCTCTGCCCTTGAACCACGCCCCTCCCATCACCACCACCCCACTGGACCTCACCTACCACCCCACCAACCTCCAGATACATCGTATCATCCTTCGTCATTTCCGTCACATCCAAACAGACCCCACTACAAAGGATGTATTTCCCTCCTCTCCCCTATCAGGATTCCAGAAAGACCACTTCCTCTGCGTCTCCCTCGTCAGGTCAACAACCCCCACCAACCCCACCTCCGCTCCTGACACCTTCCCCTGCACCGGCAAGAAATGCAAAATTTGCGCCCACACCTCCCGCTCACTTCCCTCCAAGGCCCCAAGGGATCCTTCCATATCCATCACAAATTCACCTGCACCTCCACACACATCATTTACTGCATCCGCTGCACCGGACGTGGCCTCCTCTACATTGGGATACAGGCTGCCTTCTTGGTGAACAGTTCAGACAACATCTCTGGGTCACTCGCACCGACCAACCCAACCGCCCTGTGGCTGAACACTTTAACTCCCCCTCCCACTCGGCCAAGGACATGTAGGTCCTTGGCTTCCTCCATCGCCAGACCATGGCAACACGACGCCTGGAAGAAGAGTGCCTAATCTTCCGCTGAGGAACCCTCCAACCACAAGGGATGAATGCAGATTTCTCCAGCTTCCTCATTTCCCCTCTCCCCAACTTATCTCAGTTCCAACCCTTGGACTCAACACCGCCTTCTTCACCTTCTATTTTCTTCCCGACCTCTCCGCCCCCACATCCTCTCCGGCCTATCACCCACACCTTAACCTCCTTCCACCTATCGCATTCCCAACACCCCTCCACCAAGTCCCTCCTCTCTACCTTTTGTCTTAGCCTGCTTGGCACAGCCTCCTCATTGCTGAAGAAGGGCTTATGCCTGAAAAGTCAATTCTCCTGCTTCTTGGATGCTGCCTGACCGGCTGCGCTTTTCCAGCAACACATTTTTCAGATTTCTGTCAGCCTGTTTTATAAAAGGAATAAAAAGGATTTTTTAGGCCTTTCATGTATATACAAATGGATGTGATTTCAATTCAAAGTGGTCATTCTTTAGCATAGACCTCTTTAAATAGAGGGGAATTGTCAGCTCTCCAACTAGCTGAGCTGAGTAGGTTTAGTTCAGTTTGAAGTGGGAAGTTCAACAGGGAGCTGCATGGAAACGCTCTCTTTTCTGCCCTTCAACTACAATCTGTAATTATGCGGCCCATTTATACTAGGGTTTTTAAGGGAGTTCGCTTATTTGGACTCTTGTGCATATTCAAAGAGTATAATTAAATCTAGTTGGATACATTGAGTTCTTTAGGCGTTCTTTATTCTGTTCTTTGTGTTTCATTGTGTAATTTTGTGATGTTTTTGTCAATTATAAAATCGAGTGGTCAACCTAGTTATCTTAATCCGGGTATTTTTTACTGTGGAATTACCAAAACAAGTTGCAAATTTAGGTCACGGTCTGCCTTCTCGAAAATGCTTTGAGTTGTCTCCCCAAGTCCATAACACATACTAAAGGGACACATACTAATAGGCACATTAAAACCTACTAAAATGCACACATACCTACACAGATACGGAGAATCAGATAAAAAGAAACACTGAGACACAGACGCAGAACGAGAACACACATGAGTACTCACAGCTCCGTGCAGACACACCGAACTACAGAGGATAGGTATGCAATAAGCGATTCTTCCCTGATTTTACCATCTATTACACCATATGTCAATCATCTCATTCACAACTTTTACAGATAAAATGAGGAAAAGTAGCTGGAACAGTCGCGTGATGCCCGAAGTGTCAGGGAAAGAGGTGAACATGTTTCACATTCCATAGTCATTTTTACAATTAACAAATTCGTACATCAGATCCGTGTAAACAGTGGATGCCCTTTTTTGTAATTGATTGATGATGATGGAGAGCAGTAGTGTTCTGGACCACAGCCAGAAACATCCCCTGTCTCCACCAACGACAATCTGCAGCAGCTGTGCGTTGTTCAAAACGTACTGCAGAAATTCGCCAAGCTTCCTTACAGAACAGCTTCCAGATCTATGGTTCCATAGTCCAGAACGCAAGGCACAGCAGATAGACAGGAATACCACCTGTTGCCAATTCAACATCAAGCCACTCGCCACCCTTGCTCAGAAAAATATCTCGGTTGCTGATTTTCTGAATATATTCTAGAAAACTGAAAGTCGATTTCGTTGGAATGTATCAGATTCTGAAGAGGCAGAAATTGATAGGGTCTCTGCTAAGAACGTATTCCTGTGAATATTGGAATCTGAAATATAAGGCAGAATCTAGGGAGCTGCTGGAAAAACGCAGCAGATCATGCAGCTTCTATCATGACAAATCAGAGTTAACGTTTCAGGTCTGGGAATTGAAGGGTCACCGGACACGAAACGTTATTTTTCATTTGTCATCAGAGATGCTGCCAGATATGTTGAGCTTTTCCACCAAGTTCTGGTTTTGTCTCTTATTTACAACTGCTTCAGTTCTTTCGGTTTCATTGATACAAAGTCGGCGAAAGTGACAGATTATTTCTGACTGAGATGAGGAGACAACATTGATTATTTAATATCCTCTATCACTGAGGACTATGTGTGTTTCCTCATTGAGAACATTTCGGATTGGAATAGACAGATTGGCAGTTTCACAGAGAATCAGCGAACATTTGGAGTGGACAGGAAACTGAATTCGAAAAATAAAACCAACAATGATTGGATTTACTGCCAGATTGGCCTAAATGGTTTGAACAGGCTGCACAGTCTCCTCCTAATCAAGTTTCCTGAGCTTTCATTACCATTATGAACGCATGACGAATCATTGCAATGTAGTTCCATGGGACTATTTGTTATTAAGTCTTTGTAGTCTCCACTCTCATTCAAATGATCTCATTTTTACTGCAGCAACAGCTCCATTCCGATTGCTCAGACTTCATTACCGTTCTAATTTTCTTCCATTTTTCTGCAGCGTCCCACCCTCACAAAATATGCGTTAACATTTCCCTTTTTTCGTTCGATGTTTTCTCAATATGGTCAGTGTTTATTTCAGTGGGAATTATGTCTGTCTGTTCCTCTTTCTGTGAGAGGATACATTCTTCAATAGGACTCATTGATATACACAGATTTAACTGAAAGACAAACGACCTCTCTCCATGCATTTTAATCCCAAGGACCTGATCAGGTGTCCCCGGGAACTCTGTGGGAAGCTAGTGAAGTGATTGCTGGGCCTCTTGCTGAGATATTTGTATTATTGATAGTCACAGGTGAGGTGCGGGAAGACTGGAGGTTGGCAAACGTGGTGCCAATGTTTAAGATGGGCGGTAAAGAAAAGGCAGGGATCTACATACCAGTGAGCCCGACCCCTTGGTGGCGGGCAAGTTGTTTGAGGGAATCCTGAGGGACAGGATATACATGTGTTTGGAAAGGCAAGGACTGATTCGGGATAGTCAACATGGCTTTGTGCGTGGAAAATCATGTCTCACAAACTTGATTGAGTTTTTTTGAAGAAGTAACAAAGAAGAATGTTGAGGGAAGAGCAGTCGATGTGATCTATATGTGTTCAGGTTCCCCGTGGAAGACTGATTAGCAAGGTTAGTTTACATGGAATACCGGGAGAACTAGCCATTTGGATACAGAACTGGTTCAAATGTAGTATACAGAGGGAGGCGGTGGAGGGTTGTTTTTCAGACGAGAGGCCTGTGACCAGTGGAGGGCCAGAAGGATCGGTACTGGGTTCTCTACTTTTTGTCAGTTACATAAATTATTTGGATGCGAGCATATGAGGTACAGTTAGTAAGTTTGCAGATGACACCAAAATTGGAGGTGTAGTGGAGAGCGAAGAGGGTGACTTCAGATGACAACAGGAACTGGACCAGATTGGCCAATGGGCTGAGAAGTGGCAGATGGAGTTTAGTCAAATAAATGCGAGGTTCTGCAAATCGGCAAAGCAAATCTCAGCAGGACTTATACACTTAATGGTAAGTTCCTAGGGAGTGTTGCAGAACAAAGAGACCTTGGAGCTCAGGTTCATAGATCCTTGAAAGTGGAGTCGCAGATAGATAGGAGAGTGAAGAAGTCGTTTGGTATGCTTTCCATTATTGGTCAGAGTATTGAGTGCAGGATCTGGGAGGTCATGTTGCGTCTTTACAGGGCATTGGTTAGGTCACTGTTGGAATATTGCGTGCAATTCTGGTCTCCTTCCTTTCGGAAAGATGTTGGCAAACTTGAAAGGGTTCAGAAAAGATTTACAAGGATGTTGCAAGGTTTGGAGGATCTGAGCTACTGGAAGAGGCTGAACAGGTTGTGTCTGTTTTCCCTCCAGCGTTGGAGGCTGAGATGCGACCTTACAGTTGTTTACAAAATTATGCGGGTCATGGATATGGTGAATAGGCAAGGTCTTTTCCCTGGTGACAGGGAGTCCAGAACTAGAGTGCATAGTTTTAGGGTGAGAGGGGAAATATATAAAAAAGACCTAAGGGGCAACCTTTTAATGCACATGGTGGTACATGTATGAAATGAGCTGGGAGAAAGTGAGGACTGCAGATGCTGGAGATCAGAGCTGAAAATGTGTTGCTGGAAAAGCGCAGCAGATCAGGCAGCATCCAATGAGCTGGAGAATCGATGTTTCGGAGCTGAGCAGTGAAGAATGGCACATGCCCGAAACGTCGATTATCCTGCTCCTTGGATGCTGCCTGACCTGCTGCGCTTTTCCAGCAGCACATTTTCAGTATGGAATGAGCTGGCAGTGGATGTGGTGGAGGCTGTATGTGGGAGCTGGCTGATCCCATTGAGAACGGCAGTGACCACATCTGCAGCAAGTGTTGGTTGATAGAAGAACTCCAGATCAGAGTTGATGATCTGGAATCTGAGCTTCAAACACTGCGGCACATCCGGGAGAGGGAGAGTGACCTGTACGCTTTGTTTCAGGAGGCAGACACACCTTGGAGATTAAGTAATTCACATTCAGTTAATGGTCAGGGACATCAGAATGTGACTGTAAGTGAGGCAGGTAGGGGGAACCTGAGCTCAGGCTTGCAGGAGCGTCAGCCCTTGACCTTGTCCAACAGGTATGAGATTCTTGCTCCCTGTACGGATGAGGAAAAGGGCTTTGGACAGGATGAGCCAGCTGACCACGGCACCATGGAGCAGAAGGCTATTCAAGAAAGGGAGCAAAAAGGCATGTAGTCGTTATGGGTTATTCTAGAATTAGGGGGACAGATAGTATCCTTTGCAAGCTGGATCAGGAGTCTCGCATGGGGTGTTGCCTAGACGGTGCCAGGGTTCGGGACATCTCTGACCTGCTTGAAAGGATATTGGAGCGGGAGGGGGAGGATCCAGTTGTTGTGGTCCATGTTGGGACCAACAACATAGGCAAAGCCAGGGTGGAGGAACTGTTTGGGGATTATCGATCACTAGGAAGAGAATTGACGTACAAATCCTCAAGGGTCATAATCTCCGGATTACTGCCCGACCCACGTGATAGTTGGCATAGGGATAAGAAATTTAGGGAAGTAAACACGTGGCGCAGGGATTGGTGTGGGAAAGAAGGATTCCACTTCATGGGGCATTGGCATCAGTACTGGAACCGGGGGGATTTGTACCGTTGGGACAGTCTCCGCCTGAACCGATCAGGTACCAATTTTCTAGCGAAGAGGACAAATAGAGTGGTCAGTAGGACTTTGAACATCTGAATTGGGGGGAAGGGAAAGTGAAAGCGACAGGGAGGATGGAGTTAAATGGGAAGATAAGCGGCAGTATAGCATATGTGCAAGCAGATTTAAACTTGAGACGGACTGGGAATGCAGCAAATAGGAAGGATAACTTAGGACATCATATGACATCCAATATCTCCAATGATAAGAAAGTTTGCATTAAGGCACTTTACCTGAATGCTCATAACATTTGAAACAAAGCAGACAAACTAATGGCACAGATCATCGTGAATGATTATGATGTGGTCGGCATCACAGAGACGTGGTTACAGGGGGGTAATGACTGGCAGTTAAACATCCAAGGGTTTTCAACTTATCGAAAAAAAACAGAATGTCGGCAGAGGGGGCGGGGTTGCCTTGTAAGTTAAGACCAAAATTAAATCTATGGTACTCAATGACATAGCGTCGGATGATGTGGAGTCTGTGTGGGTGGAATTGAGGAACCACAAAGGCAAAAGAAAACCATCGTGTAAGTTATGTACAGACCTCCTAACGGTGGTCAGGACCAGGGGCGCACCTTGTACCAGGAAATAGAGAAGGCATGTCAGAAAGACAAGGTCACGGTGAACATGGGAGACTTCAATATGCAGGAGGACTGGGTAAATAATGTTGCCAGTGGATCCAAAGAAAGGGAATTCATGGAATGCTTTCAGGATGGCTTTTTGGAACAGCTTGTCTTGGTGCACACAGGGAGCAGGCTATTCTGGGCCTAGTGCTATGTAATGAACCTGACTTTATCAAAAATCTTAAAATAAGGGATCACGTTGGAAGAGGCGATCATAATATAGGAGAGCTCAGACTGCAGTTTGAAAGAGAGAAGGCAAAATCGGATGTAATGGTGTTACAGTTTAATAAAGGCAATTATGAGGGCATGAGAGAGGAACTGACGAAAATATACTGGAAGCAGAGCCTAGCAGGGGAGACAGTAGAGCAAAAATGGCAGGTGTTTGTGGGTAACATTGAGGACACTGTACAGAGGTTCATCCCCAAGAAGAGAAAGATTTTCCGCGGAGGGATTAGACAGTCATGGCTGACAAAGGAAGTCACGAAATCTATCAATGAAAACGGGAGATCCTATAAAGTAGCCAAGAGTACTGGGAAATCAGAAGATTGGGAAGGCTACAAAAAACAGAGGATAACAAAGAGAGAAATAAGGAAGGAGAGGATCAATTATGAAGTTAGGCTAGCCAGTAATATTAGAAATGATAGTAAAAGCTCTTTCAATACATAAGAAACAAATGACAGGCAAGAGTAGACATTGGGCCATTTCAAACTGATGCTGGAAGCCCAGTGATGGGAGATAAAGAAATAGCAGGAGAACTTAATAAGTACTTTGCAACAGTCTTCACAGTGGAAGGCATGAGTAATATCCCAACAATTAAAGGGAGTCGGGGGCTGAGTTGAGTAAGGTTGTCTTTACAAAAGAGAAAGTGCTAGAAAAGCTAAAAAGTCTTAAAATTGATAAATCTCCTGGCCCCGATGGGCTACATCCTAGAGTTTTGAGGGAGGTGGCTGGGGAAATAGCGGATGCATTGGTTGAGATCTTTCAAAAGTCACTGGAGTCAGGGAAAATCCCGAATGATTGGAAGATCGCTGTTGTCATCCCCTTGCGAAAGAACAGATCAAGGCAGAAGATGGAAAATTAAAAGCCAATTAGCCGAACCTCTGTTGTTGGTACAATTCTAGAATCCATCATTAAGGATGAGGTTTCTAAATTCTTGGAAGAGCAGGGTCGGATAAGAACAAGTAAACATGGACTTAGTAAGGGGAGGACTTGCCTGACAAACCTTTTGGAGTTCTTTGAAGAGGTGACAAGTCGGTTAGACCGGGGAAACCCAGTGGATGTGGTCTACCTAGACTTCCAAAAGGCCTTTGATAACGTGCCACACGGGAGGCTGCTGAGCAAGGTGAGGGCCCATGGTGCTCGAGGTGAGCTACTGGCATGGATTGAGGATTGGCTGTCTGAAAGAAGGCAGAGAGTTGGGATAAAAGGTTTCTTTGCGGAATGGTAGTCAGTGACAAGCGGCGTCCCGCAGTGTTCAGTGTTGGGGCCACAGCTGTTCACATTATATATTAATGAGCTGGATGAAAGGACTGGGGCATTCTAGCGAAGTTTGCCGATGATACAAAGTTAGCTGGGCAGGCAGGTAGTACTGAGGAAGTGGGGAGGCTGCAGAAGGATCGAGACAGTTTGGAAGAGTGGTCCAGGAAATGGCTGATTAATTTCAATGTGAGCAAATGCGAGGTCTTACACTTTGGAAAAAAGAATACAAGCATGGACTACTTTCTAAACGGTGAGAAAATTCATAAAGCCAAAGCACAAAGGGATCTGGGAGTGCTAGGTGAGGATTCTCTAAAGGTAAACATGCAGGTTGAGTCTGTGGTTAAGAATGCGAATGCAATGTTGTCAATTATCTCAAGAGGTTTGGAGTATAAAAGCACCGTTGTGCTTCTGAGACTTTATAAAGCTCTGTTTTGTCCCCTTTTGGAGTACTGTGTCCAGTTTTGGTCTCCACACCTCAGGAATGACATACTGGCACTGGAACGTGTCCAGCGGAGATTCACACGGATGATCCCTGGAATGGGAGATCTAACATATGAGGAATGGCTGAGGATCCTGGGATTATATTCATTGGAGTTTAGAAGATTAATGGGTGATCTCCGATAAACTTATAGGATAATTCATGGCTTGGAGAGGGTGGATACTAGTAAATTGTTTCCGTGAGGTGAGGAGACTAGGACCCGTGGGCACAGCCTTAGAATTAGAGAGGGTAAATTCAAAACAGGAATGCGGAGACATTTCTTCAGTCAGAGAGTGGTGGGCCTGTGAAATTCATTGCCGCAGAGTGCAGTGGAGGCTGGGACGCTAAATGTCTTCAAGGCAGAAATTGATAAATTCTTGATGTCACAAGGAATTAAGGGCTACGGGGAGAATGCGGCTAAGTGGAGTTGAAATGCCGATCAGCCATGATTGAATGGCGGAGTGGACTCGATGGGCCGAGTGTCCTTACTTCCGCTCCTATGTCTTATGGTCTTATGGACTTAACTGCAATATTTAAGAGGCATTTGGATTGGTATATGAATAGAAAGTGTTTGGAGGGATTTGGGCCGGGTGCTGGCAGGTGGGACGAGATTGGGTTGGGATATCTGGTCGGCATGGGCGGGTTGGACCGAAGGGTCTGTTTCCATGCTGCCCATCCCGATGACCCTGTGACTGCATTTCATTCAGAATGAGGTTAATCATACACAGAATCAAAATGAAATGGAAACTGAAATGAAAATGCATATATGGAGTCATAGATTAATATTGTCATGGGTAAGAACAGTATGGAAAACCTGAAAGGGTTCAGAACAGATTTACAAGGATGTTGCCAGTGTTGGAGGATTTGAGCAATAAGGAGAGACTTAACAGGCTGGGGCTCTTTTCACTCGAGCGTCGGAGGCTGAGGGGAGTCCTTACAGATGTTTACAAAATTAAGAGGGGCATGGACAGGGTAAATAGAGCAAATCTTTTCCCTGTAGTCGGCGAGTCCAGAACAAGAGGGTATAGTTTTAGGGTGAGAGCGAAAGGTATAGAAGAGATAAAAGCGCAACTTTTTCACACGGAGAGTGGGTGGTGTGTCATTGAAATCAGCTGCCCGATGAAGTGGTGGAAGCTGGTACAATTGCAAATTTTAAGAGGAATTTGCAGGGTATATGAATACGAAAGGTTTGGAGGGATATGGGCCAGGTGCTGGAAAGTGGGACTAGATTGGTCTGGGATATCTGGTCGAGTTTAACAACATAATTCCGATAGGAATGAGACCAGAATTGCACGGAATATTCCAACAGTGGCCGAACCAATGCCCTGTACAGCTGCAACATGACCTCCCAACTCCTGTCCGCAATACTCTGACCAATAGAAGAAAGTATACCAACACCTTCTTCAATCTACTATCTACCAGCGACTGTATTATCAAGGAGCTATGAACCTGCATTCCAAGGTCTCTTTGTTCTGCTACACTATCTAGGAACTTACCATAAAGTGTATAAGTCCTGCTAAGATTTTTTTTGCCCAAAATGCATTACCTCACATTTATCTGAATTAATCTCCATCTGACACTTCTCTGCTCATTGGCCCATCTGGTCAAGATCACGTTGTATTCTGTCATCATATTTAAGATGTTTTACAGCACTGAAATTAGGTTGTCAGCATATGATTCACACGGAGGTCTAAATGTTTATTCTCCAGCTCGAAACCATTCCAATTACCCAGATACCCAGTTTCTGATTTAAGACTGATTTAATTGTATGGATTTTGCACATTTTCTATCGTATCGGTGTGATATACCTCGGGGTGTTTCGGATTCCTCTTTCAGTTCAAAGATGTGAAGGTTGTGTGGATTGGCCACGCTAGTTTGCCCAAAATGTTGAGGGATGTGCAGGGTTGATGGATTCCCCATGGAAAATATAGCGTTACAAGATAAGAGCGTTGAGACTGGGCGAAATACAGTTCAGAGAGTCGGTTTGGACTTGATGGAAAAGAAGACCCATTTCCACATTTTTGGGATTTTAAGATCTTATGACCCTTCACATGTGCCTCAATGGATGAAATAGACTATCACCTGATGCAATATTCACTTGGATTTTTCAACATCAGGTTTACTTAAACAAGGAACTTCTGATACCAGAGATCTGAAAGACTGCACAGAAATTCTTGGTGAATCTCAACAGGTCTGCCAGCATCTGTTAGGAAAAAGGCAGAGTGAACATTTCGCATCGAGTAATTGTTCTTCAGACCTGAAGATTTATGATATTGCCAGACCTACTGATCTTGCCCTGCAACATATGTTCTTGTTTCGGATTTACAACATCATCAGTTCTTTTGTTTTTTTTATTCCAAAACTGATTCAATAACGCAGGAGAGGCAGCAGGAGTTACTGAATGATATTTGATATGAGACATGCCCGATGAACTTGACAGATTTACTTTGAATGATGATGATGTCCGAAGGAAGGCCAGCTTGTGATGGTTGGGCAAATGAATTATAAGATTAGTGCCAATGTACCTGACTGAAATAGTTCCGTTCAGACATTGTTAGTTTGAGGATCTAACCAGTTTCAATGCTGGCCGTTGCAACACATCAATTTTGTTTCACTCTACCAAAACAAGTGACGTCTTTCTCTGCTGTAATCGATCTCCAATTCCCTGGAGCGATATTGCAGTGTGATCAGTAAGTGACACAACATATAACCGTGTTGTACAATATAAGCCATTCGGCCCTCAATGCCGTGCTGGCCTTCTATCCTACTTTAAGATCTTGTACCCCTCGATCAACTCAGTTCTCATCTTTCTTTGCTCCAATGAAAAAATCCCGAGCTCTCTCAACGTTTTTTGATAAAACATTTCCTCCAGTCCAGACAGTATCCTGGCAAATCTTATTTGCACCCACTCTGAAGCTTCCACATCTTTCTGATATGAAGCTGACCAGAACTGAACACAAAATTCCAAGATCTAGCCTGGACTCTATAGAGCTGCAGCATAACCTCGCGGTTCGAAAACTCAATTCCCCTGCTTATAAAAGTCAACAAACGATACGTCTTCTCAACAACCCTACCAAATTTGTTGGCAACTTTCAGGGATCTGTGGACATGGATCGCAAGGGTCCCGTTTTCCTCCTCCCTGCCAAGAATCATCCTTTCAATCCTGTGTTCTGCATTCAAATTTTATCGTTGAAAGTGAAGGAATTCGTACTATTCCAGATTGAACTCAATATGCTACTTATCTTCTCAGTTCTGCATCCAGTCAATATCTCGCGGCAACCGAAAAGAAATCTCCATACTATCCACAATTTCGCCACCACTCGTGTCATCTGATAACTTACTAACTTACGCTTCCACTTCCTCGTCGAAGCCATTTATAAAACTCACAAATAGCAGAGCTTACATAACTGATCCCTGCAAAACAGGAACACTTCAACCCCAGGGCATCAATGTGGACTTCAACGGTTTCCTCATTTCCCCTTCCCCACCTCAACCCAGTTCCAATCTTCCAGCTCAGCACTGTCCCCATGACTTGTCCGACCTGCCAATCTTCTTTTCCACTTATCCACTCCACCCTCCTCCACGACCAATCACCTTCATCCTCTCCTCCACTCACCTATTGTACTCTATGCGACTTTCTCCCCACCGCCACCCTCCTCTCATTTATCTCTCCACCCTTCAGGCACTCTGCCTGTATTCTTGATGAAGAGCTTTTGCCCGAAACGTCGATATTACAGCTCCTCGGATGCTCCCTGAACTGCTGTGCTTTTCCAGCACCACTAATCCAGAATCTGGTTTCCAGCATCTGCAGTCATTGTTTTTACCTGGAATACTCTTTTATATGATCGCTTCATAATCCATGAAATTGTCATGACACATGTCAGATCCCATGAGCAATTTTCGCTCACGTTGTTTGATGTGCACCTTTCGAGCTTGATCAATACTAATGTTGGGGGCTGAAGCAGAAATTGAGGTGTGTGATGGGGTAGTGTATATCTTAGCACACTCTCATTCCCTATTGATTAAATGATTAATTGTTTTAGCATGTGCCTCCTTTGCCAACAGGCCCTCGAACTGTATCTCCACAACTTTCTGAACTATCCCTGTCTGGTATTTGAGAGTTTCCTCACGTTAAACTGTTAATTCTTTCATGACTTATCTAACCGTCTGCACGTTCTCATTGATACACTGTATGTTTAATAAAAATTGACGAGGAACGGCACAGCATTGACTCTTGTGACAGCGTCATCCTTCTGGTGTCGAGTGAGATTATGGCATTCCCCACATTTTGTGACCCCTGTGGCATCAACTGCTTTGTGCACCTCGGCATTGGTTAACATGTGATACATTTGTTTCAACTGAACGAGAAATGTTCTGGCGTTAGAATGCTTTATGTTATCATTTGACATCTCACCTTTGTCAAAAAGTGTGAAGCTGGAAAAACACTGCAGGTGAAGTAGCATCAAAGGAGCAACACATTCGACGTTTTGGGCAGAACCCTTCAGTAGAAATGTGAGGATGGAGAGCGGAGCTTAAAGGTAAATGGGAGGGGATTGTGGAGCTAAGTTAAAGTATCTTAGAAGGCAATAGGAAGATGGAGCTGGAGGTGATGTCGATAGGTCGGAGCAAAGGTTGGAGCGGAAATGTTGGAAGGAAGATGGATTAGTGGCACAGTTCTACATGGTAGTGCTGAGTTGGAGGGTTGGACCTGGAATGCAGTGAGAGGAGGGAGAGTACGAAACCGGAGAAATCGATGTTGATACTGTGGGGTACGAGGATCCCTTGTCGGAAGGTGAGCTGTTCTTCATCCAGACGTCGCTTGGTTAGTATGTGGCGGTGGAGGAAGCTCAGAACCGCGCCAATACCTCTCACCTATGTTTAATAGTACGATTCCATGAACCGGTTTCTGTTAGGATTGGCCATTTCTAAGTCCCTCGTGCGTGAGGCAAGTGAAAATCCCACCTACAACGATTGTACTGGTGCACCCATTTCCAAATAACCTCCACACAGCTCTTTTTGCCCTTTCATATTATACAGCCTGTTGTCCATGGAGACGGTTGCAATGCATGCTGAAGGTGCATTCATCCGTTTTTCTACTTCTTTATTGTACACACATTTCGCAGGTCTGCCTGTAGACTGCAGATACAATATGTCTCTACAAGGAGATGGCATGAACGAATCGCTAAAGTACGTTGTGACGTTATTTTTTTCCTTTCCCCCCTTGGAAGGCATGTCCCATCCCATGTATTGTGTGATAACAGCGTCTCTCATATACCTTTATTGCACCAATGTGATCTCTGAATGAACAGAATGTTAAAGAGTTGAACTGGAGAATGCATCCTGTCATAAAAAGAGTGAAATATTCGACGCATTGCCTCTGAAAAGGCCATGTTGAGAAAACTGACAAGGTGGGGCAGCATCCAGAGAGAGCGGGAAATTGTGTGATGGAAATGGGGAAGGGAGAGGATAACCATTGTTTTATGGGGTATTTCAGCAGAACTAACGGAAGTTAGAAATTTTTTTATAGCAATTGGAACAGGAGTGGTGCTGAAGAAGAACTGAAATGGTCTGTGAGAGGGTGGAAGCTGCAAACTTTAAATAACAAAAGATTTCATGGAAACAAATCGAAACGGATTGCTGACTGGGTCAGCATGGAAAACAAGAGTCCAGGAAACGAGCAGGAGAAGACGCGTTTATTCGATCTATTCCATCAGATAATATGATTGTGGCTGACTTCAGACTTCAAATTCAGCGACCACCCCATTTTCCATGATGCTTTGAGACACCAGGAAGTTGTCGATTTCAGTCTGAAATGAACCAAGTGAGGGAGCACCCACAATCCTCAGCGATATCAAATACCAAAGACTCCGAGATGATTCGAGGAAAAAGGCGTTACCGCCTCTCACTCCTAAAAAAGCTTTTCCTTATCTTGAGATTGCGTCCACGTGTTTAAGATTACCTTACCCGCGGGAATGATTTCTCCGCATCTCCCCTATCAAGCCTCTGTTATACAGGATCTTATATATTTCAATGGAATCGTTTCTCAATTTTCTGATAACTGAGGATATGGACACATGGCATGCAATCTTGGCAGCAAATAGTGAAATTATTTTATAATTTATTCATGGGTTTTTCGCATTTCTGGCTGTCTGCTGGCTTTTGTTACCCATACGTAGCAGGTCTGGAGGAAGCGGTGGGGAGTTGCCTTCTTAAACGGCTGGATTCCATTTTGCGCAGTTAAATGCAAAGTGCTGTAAAGGAAGGACTTCCAGGATTTTCAAACATTGGCACATTTTGGAACCAAATGTTTGTTCAAACCAGGGTGGTGAGTGGTTTGATTTGAAATTTTCAACTGGTCTGTTTCCTATTTATCTGCTGAGCTTTACATTCCAGATAGGAGTGCTGTGTTTTCAGAAGTTGTTTAGTATGGAATTTCTGCTGTGTATCTTGTCTATGGTACGCACTGCTACTACCGGGGGTGTAGACAGGGAATTTGTAGCTGTGATGCTGAGCGGTTTATTCTCCCTAAATATTGAACGCACATCTGCTCCATGTGGTTACTCAATGCCTTATTGGCAATTTTATTTCAGTTCAGATTGTTTACAATCTTGCAGGCTTTTCGTTTAAAAATAAACACAAAACTGTGGACACCCTCAGCTGGATGTAGAGAACAGATGCAGGAAAACAGCAGGAGTCATTCCGTGCCCATTAGAAAAGGAGTATTGTCGTGTTTCTACTCCTTCTTATCCTTTCAGTCCTTTCCTCACGTGGACTCTTCGTTCCATTATTTGCTGCATCTAATCTTGTTTCTCAATTACTTGGATTTATTCATTAATTGAATTATTTTTATAACTGGATATTTAGCAGCATACTTTATCTGGTCTCTGAACTTTTTCTGTGTCACCACATAAATACATGCATTTGTGCAGCAGCTTAAGTTCCGCAGCATAAATACAATTAGTTCAAAGAGACGATAAACAGCATAATCCAATGAATAATCAGCATTAAAATAATATAAAATACAGCCCAACCAGAGGAGTATGAAGCTGGCTGATATGGCAAAGAGTAAAATCACAGACTTCTTTCTGCTCTCTATCTCTGGATCGTTCTCTATTTTTCTCTGATTCCCCAATCCCTCACGCACCTTAATTGCCTGGAAGATGTGTTTGACAGTCAGAACATTGAGAAAGAGAATAAAAATGAATGGGAACATTGGTGTTAAAAATTGTTCAAAATATCTGAAACTTATCCACCGACGGTCGTAATAATAACTGGACCAGACATGACAGTACCATTGAATGTTGTTGATAATCTTTCCAGGTTTATATCGAAAGTACGTAGGAATGTTCTTTAACGAGAAGAAAATAGAGATGATGGCGAGAACCCTCATTGCAGTTTTCTTTGTGCAATACGTAGTTTTCATCTGATGAAAACAAATGGCGACAAATCGATCGAAAGAAAAGGCAACAGTGAACCAGACAGAACAGTCAATGGTCAGGTGGTGGAGGACATTGATTAGACTGCAAACCGGAGTGATGCTCAGGAAACAAAGTGGATAATAAAATTTTTGAAATCGGATAAGTACGACATAAAAAAAATGAACAGTAGATCAGACGTTGCCATGGCCACCAGGTAGATAGTGCTGCATGTGGAAAGACCACATTTGCCCCGAGCTAAAATTACAATCACCACGAGACTAACTGTAAGAGAAAGGACAAGAAGAGATTTCATGTTGCTGATTGAGCATTATTCATGCAGACTTTACGTAATGACACAGATATGATTGTTGTATTCTATAATATAAAGTTTAAAGGATCTGAACCATACAACAGAAAATGCATTCTAAATGGATCATTTGCACTTGTAAAAGACATAGGGAAGAACATGATCAGCGGATTGCTCATGAAAACACGATAATGTATTCTCTTTTTCGTGTCGGCAGTGGTTGATATCATATGCTTCATAGACTAAACAGATTTTTGGGGTTTCCCATATGACCACAACATCCACCACAAAGACACTTTGGATCAGTTAAGCAAAGATTGGGAGAAACCCTACATACGTATGGGATTGTAAAATTTCTGCATTTCGTTTTGAAACCAACGTTTGTCCCTTATCAGATTAAACGATATTTTATCTTACTGTATATTGGCACAGACCTCTTACTTACCTAATGCATCATACATTGTGCGAACCATTGTGCAATCACAAGAAAATATCTTTTATTTGGTAATGATGGTGGAAGAAAAGGCATTGCTGAGCCAGATACAGATTTTGGGACCTAGTATATGACCCTGAATAGGTGCTGCAGCGATGTTCGACAGTTGAGATAATTACGTTCCATCAGCCGAAACCATTTTCACCTGTGATCAGGATGAAACCAGGGAGAATAAGATGACCAGAATGTGATCTCATTGAGTTTTTTTTTGGGCTGCCTTATTGTGAATTACTATTTGTGATTTGTATGTAAAAGAATTGAATCTTTTTTCAGGAACTAAAATTTAACTGTAAAAATGGGCACAATTGATTGATAAACAGACAGCCAATCCTACTGTAAATGCAAGGCAAACAGAGGTAAGTGTGGAGCAAGACAGATTTAACATGCGAATATTGGGAAGGTCAGAGGTCATCGTACAAAATACAACAAGCAATTGACAGAGTTTGATCCCCCAGAGTCGGAATGTTTTCCATTATGACGATAAAAGAAGGGAAATGCTTATAAATCGGCAAATTGGATTTGTAAGCTGTGAAGTAACATGGTGTATGGCAGATGGGTAGAGAATACACAGCGCTTTGTGATGTAATTACTGAATTTAGTTATTTGTTGAAACAGACTTGTTTTCCTATTGCTATTCCTATTTGTATTTTTCTATGTCGCCTTAAAACTGATTGATGCACAGTTCTCATCGAGAGCTCTTCCTCCGAATGAAGCCACACATCACAAAGTGTAGGGCAGCGAGTTCTGAACAATTAACTGTAGGCAGATTATGAATTGCAGGTAAACAACTGATAATCTTATTCTAACCAGATACAGATGGCAAGTCGTGACAACATTTCCAACTCTATATCCATTCTTATTCATGTTCAGATAAGACATTAGTGTAGCTCTTGTTTCACAACATGTCCTAACCTTGCTGGAAGATTAATCAGCATCAAAAACATTGCTTGAATCAACATGCTATGTCTTAATGGCATTTTTTTGAATACCGTTATTGCTCTCGGAATATATTGTATCTGTTTATCTTCAATGGGACATTTCACTTTGTAAACTTAGCATCAAAGATAATCAACCAGTTGCGAATATTTTCCTCGTAGCAAACCATTGTATGTTTAGAAACTGCATTAAGAACTTCATCACTGGACAGAACAGAAATGAGGAAGGTCATCCAAACGAAGCAGTCTCTGTTTCATATTCTTATATTCATAATTACCTTTGCAGTCAGATATTATAAATCATTCTTTTCCCCAAAAACAGCTAAATTCGCAGTCAGAGATACTTCTCCATGCTGAAGAACGCTGGGGTAAATTCTTCTGCTCCATTTAATAATTCCCATTCAGCATAATTTTCCTTTGAGTGATGCTCCCAGTTACGCTTTCACACTCCGGCCATTTGTTCCTCTTTAGTACGGAAATCACTTTCGGTAAAATTCTACTTGAAGATGCTCACTCAATCACTCTGTCACTGGAATTGGGTGTCAATTTATTGACCCACATGCAATATAGATCTACAGTAAAAGATACTCTTAGCAAAACTTACAATTGGAGTCACAGGTAGTCTCCTCTTAGTGCTTCAAACTTACGACAATGCTGCATTTGCAGGTCTCCACAGAAACGCAAGAATGCTGCGTTATAAGTTTCTCTTTGAGCAGTTACCCACACTCAGTGCAATTCGACAATGGGATATCTTCCTCGTACCATGTGGTCACTGAAGTTCGTGATCCTTGTTCAGTACAATTACACAATCAGTATGCACTTCAAACAGAGTCATTCCTGGAGATCTAGATCAATTGGACACAACATTCCAGTCGATCGCGGGATAATGTAGAAAGCTGCAGACAAAAGGTTTTCTTTATTTGAACTTAGAAGTTACACGACAGAGATGGTTTTGAAATATTAACCGCAAACATTAATATCACACATGAAGAACACATACCGCCCCAGTCCAGTGCCCATTAAGTGGAGGGATAAATATAACCATGATGCATGTCGATGGATCAGCATTCAGACAGCACTCAATATCAGGGTGTAAGATGCTCTGGCGAAGGAAAGACCAAACTTCAAGACACGATTCTGCTCCAAGAGCCCATCGAAGAATGCGTTTGCCCCAGAAATCTCAGTGTGCTGTGTTGTACTCACCTCTGACATTATGATAGTAATCTGTGTTCTCTGAAACTTACAGAGGCTTATTGGGTACGAAATAAAATTTATGTGACTAAGAAGTCTCCATTTTCCTTCAAATGAACCATTTTGGAATGGAAGAAGACAGCCCATTATTGCATCAAATTGCCTGATCCACTCCAGTGATGTCACAAACGCTGCGCCAGATTTCTCCCAGCAAGCAGTGTTGATGTGGCAACCCTGACAATTGCACAAAACAGCAGGTCCTGTATTCTTCTTTCACTCTCACCATCAAGATAATCTTTACCCCTCAATTGCCTCAAAACATTCTGGGATAGCTCAGCACCTAAATGTGATCTTCAATAAATCACCTCACTTTAAACAGTGATTCGAAAAATATGAAACATTTCATCGAAGCAGAAGGAGCTGAATATGCTGAACTGCCCTGCGTGGGGTCAATGCCCAGAATGGTCATCCACACCCAGCACAGATTTAGTCATAAACAAGTTCGCGCTAAGTAAACACAGGTGAGTAGTCATTCCCACTCAGCTCTGCTTTCCGATCATTCAGAAAACAAGGAACATGTGACGTTATTAAGAAGTAGATTGGCTCAAATCGGCCAACAAGATCTTGAACTATATCGATATGGCATCGATATAGCAAAGCAATTATAACTGTTGGCATTTATATCTCTGTATATATTTGTCTGTGTGGTGTTAATCAAAATCACTGCTTGGACAGACACGGCGCATGTAAACCGCATTGATGCCCCACACCATGTGGCAAAGAGCGTCATTCAAAGCAGGGTCGACAAAACGGTACATATTATTGTAGCAGTGCGCTGCTGATGGATTAGAAATCAATTGGTGACCCTGATACGTGGTCTAACTCACCAATCCCCTTAATTCTGAACATCGGCACACGCAGCAGGGCTACATTTGACTCCGTTTGCCAGATATTTTTGAGCCTTATTGGAACCTTGGAGCAGTAAAATAATCTGAAATATCTTAAATTGTACTTCAGCCACCCCAAACCGACTTCTCTTCCATCAGGGAAAATCTGTTGTCCCATACAATCTCCAAAGTTCTGAGTCATCTGGATGGGGTACAATAATAGGAATTTCTCAAAATTGACACAGACCTGCAGTCCAACTTATAACACGTCGGTTTCACAGTGAATTCGTCTAAATTATATCCAGGATGTTCACCTCCAAAATGTCAGAACCGGAAAAGTAACAGCTACAATAATATAATTAATAATAATTATAAACGTAAATTCAGATCAAATACGGAGTAACAATCCCAATGAAATGCCCTTATATACCATTCATATAGACCAGTATCGTTTGGGGAACATCGAAATATAACACAACAAAGGGCAAGTTGGGAAATATCTTGTTTGACAAACCTGTTTCACCACTGTTGGATTGCTGTTGCCACAAAATTCAAGATCTCATTATTTTTCATATTTGACTCCGCCCTAAAGTTCTGTGCATCTTTTTTTACAAATGACACTACTCCCATGTCTTTTGTGGAAACAAGCAATCCAGAAATACACATCACATTTGGAACACTGTGCTCAACACCTCTCCCAGCAATCTGTCCTCACATATATCGAGGCCCCACACATTCCCTGATTGACGAAAACATATAAGATTTCCAAAGCCATCTGTCCTGACACTCACTTATCACTCCGTAATGACCTACTCAAACCAACCATTGCCCACCTGGTATCTGCTCTCGCATTTGGAACAAGATACCTGAGAGAGATCTACCAATAAAATACCTTTGTATCAAGGAATTCGAAAAACCTTACTCAGAGGTTACTAAAATGCCAGTCGTTACAAAAACCATCTGACAGACAGTAGGGTTTGAACTGCCACGGAGAAAGATCGCTCTTCATCAACACTCTCTCGACCAGCCAGGGCCAGTGCTCATTCAAACTCCATCAGTGTGGCCTCAGTGCCAACCCATTCTGCATGGTATAGAGAAACAGGCAATGCTGCACATTACTGAGGGGACTCCTAATCAATAAACTATTCACTTTAAAATCAGTAAGTGGGGACATTGTCATCTGCCATTGGTACTTGCCATGCTAAATGGAAAGGAAATAACGATTAATCATAGAGTGGAAATAAGTGTGATTTAATGCAGAGACTTGTAAAACTGAATTGGTTCAAGACTTACCAGGAATATCAAAAATGGCTAAGATGGTATAGTATAGTTTTTCGATCATTATCCTTGGAACATACATTTTGCTGTTTGTGAAATAGCCCCTGACGTCCTGCTGCTGACAGTCTGTCTGAATTGGAGAATTACCTGGCGCTGACACAGTTCAAAAAATTTTATTTTATATCATGTGGTGCCCCACTGGGAAACATTGAATTTTTATCCAACAGTTTTCACAAACAGTTTGTGATGGAAGTTTTATTTTAAATTTGTGATGTCATTGAGATTTAAGCCTGCAATTGTAATACCCCAAAGACTCGATTAATCTGATCCTGTTTGATCTCAAATATTAATTGTAAATCTTCTTCAAACTTCAATGCTTGTATAAAATCATATACAGTTCGTCCCATCAATACCAAAATATTTTTCGATATTCTTTTCAGTGACGGCATTCATTTTTGCTGAGGCTTTTCAGTCATTCAATAGTTCGTGCGGTGGACCTTTTTAAGAGCTGTTCTACTGCATATTGTTGTATCCCTATTTTCCTTGTTAATCCAATTTTACAACGCATTTGGGAAATTCTATCTGTGAATGAGCACTCTCAATCAGAATCTGAAGATGATAGAAACCACAAGTGCTGGAATGTGTACCAAGTGATATCGTTCGCAAAACAAATGCAAAAATTAAACAGAAAAGAATTTAAACCATTGACTTCAGAATCCAGAATGACAGTATGACCCTGTGACCCGTCATGTTCATTCCACCAAAATGAATCTAAATCTACATTAATCCCACTTTCCACCACTTCTCCTATACACTTGCATGTTATGACATTTCAAACGCTCATCCAAGTAATTGCAAAAGTGGGTATGATTTCCCATCTCAAACATCCTCCCAGACAGTGCATTTCAGGTAAATAGCATCCTCTCGACAGAACGAATTTCCTTCATGTCCACTCTCAACCTCTTGCCTTTAGCTTAGAATTATGCAACCTTATTCCTGGCACTTCGACTGAGAGAAACAACTGCTTTGGATTAACACTGTCCATGCCCCTTATAAGTTATACACCAGCTCTAGATAAAGCACGCCGAACTAATCCACCCTCCCTATGCACAGCTAAATTGTTGCACACTGAGCACCATTCTGGTGAATCTCCTTTGCACTTCCTCCAGTGCAGTGTCCAGAACTACACACAATACTTCAACTGTGTATTAAACAAAGTTCTGTACAGCGTCAATATGCCTTCTCCCTTTATAATCCTCCCACATTTCTGATAAAGGTAATATGCCCGAATTGTCGTCTTTCCAGTTCCTCGGATAATGTCTGTTCTGCTGTGCTCTCTCAGCGCCACACTCTTTGACTATGATCTCCAGCATCTGCAGTCCTCGATTTCTCCTTATAATCTATGCAACGACCGAAAAAGGCGAGTGTCCTATAAGCATTCTAATCTACCCCAGTATCCTGTCATTCCACCTGTAGGGATCTGTCAACGGCACCTCAAGTCCTTTCGGATCCTCAGATCTTCCTAATGTCGGACTATTCATTGAGTACTCCCTTTTCTGGTGAATGTGTTTCTCTTAAAATGCATCACCGACCATTTCAGAAGGATTACATTACAACAACCACTCATCTGCCCATCTGACCAATCTATTTCTAATTGTCACCTAAGAATATATACCTCCCTGACAACGACCCTGACAGCATCATGAAAAATCGTATTTTTTATTCCAAATCTCATCAACTGCATCTCCCCATTCTCCAGCCACACCCACTCCGTAAAACACACACACACACACACACACGCACACACACACACACACACACACACACACACACACACTCATCGATATCATTTATGAACATTATAAACAGTGAGGGAACGAGCACTGATCCCTGTCAGACGCGATTGGATGCCAGTCTCTAATTACACAAGATGACTCTATGAACACTCACTGCCCACTCTCACAGAGCCAATTTTGGAGCCAAACTGCAAAATTGCTCTGGATGCCGTGTTCTTTTTACTTCATTCTCAGTCCCCCATGTGCGACCTTGTCAAACGCTTTGCTCAATTCCATATGAATTACTTCAACTGCCCTTCCCCTATCGACAGATCTGGCCACCTCATCGAAAAACTTCACCAGATTTATGAGGCATGACTCCCTCTGACGAAACCGTCCTGACTATCCATGCTGAAACCATTCCACACTAAATGGAGATTAATTCTATCCTTTGTTTTTTTCTCCAATTGTTTCCTGAACCCTGATGTGAAACTCAGTAGCCTGTTTTTCCTGTTCGATCTCCACCTCCCTTCTTGAAAAATGGAAACACACCAGCTGTCCTCCAGTCCTCTGGCACCCCCCACCTCCCTCCCCCCCACCCCACCGTGGCTGAAGAGGAATTGAATGTTTCAGACAGAGTCCCTGTAATTTTTTCCTTTTTTCTCCTGGTTATGTATCCTACGCATATCAAAACGTTTACTTATTTAAGGTCTCCAAAATTTACAATGTCTGCTCGCATCATATAAATGGTGAGTGATTGAGCGAATTTCGTTTTTTTAACCCTTCCACTTCCCATTCGGATTCCCAAACATACAAAGGGAAGACAAACTGTTCCGAGCACCTTGATTTCCGAATTTTATTTTTTTGAATACACACATTGCAAAGTCCTTTCAGACTAAGTGAAAGCCGATTTCCTAACAAGAGGATTGTACACTGTGAAGCAGGCAATTTGTATGAACGATTCCACACTGACTCATTGTACAGCATCACACTTGACCCACCCTTGACCCTATCTTTGTAACGTCTCATTTCCCTTGTCTAATCCAACTATCCTGCACATCACTGCACATTATGGGCAGAATAGAACGTCTCGTCCATTCAATCTGCACTTCCCTTGTCTCTGGGAGAAAACTGGATTCCCCAAAACCCAGACAGAGACTGCGGGAACATGCGAAATCCCCACAAACAGTCGCAGAGGGTGGAAATAATCCTGGTCCCTGGTGCTGTGAGGCAGAAGTGCTAACCACTAAGTCACTGTATAAAACACTCATAATTCAGAAGAAAAGTTTAGGTGTTTTACGGACTCTCTCTTTCTCTCTCTCTCTCTCTCTCTCTCTCTCTCTCTCTCTCTCACACACACACACACACACACACACACACAGACACACAGACACACACACACACACACACACCAATTCAAATGTATTTTTGCATTCTTCTTTTAATACTTAACACTATCCTTTGCATGGAGAAACAATTCCTCTGATCATCAATAATTTCTTCTTACTCACTGAGCAAATACACTCAGCCATCTTGATTTTCTCTTAATTGTTCGCAGTCAATGGTAATGTCATTGCCTGGTCTTATTTTGACTGCATTCACATTTTCTCGGGATCAAGTACAAGCAAGTTAGTAATTCGCGAAATAATAATAAAATTTAAATCTTTATTGAGTAATGGCACAAAACTTTCAAGTTGGTCTCAAATTCAGGCAGGAAGCCAGCTTTGATTCCGTTCATTTTATGACTTTTAATATTGACATAAAGCTGTGGTGAATTGAAGTGACAACCCATCGAATTCATAAATGTCCTTTAGGGAAAGAAAACTGCTGTTCTCAGTCAAACTGGGCTCCATGTGTCTCCATGCTCAAAGAAATTGATGTTGTTTTCGTAGGTTCATCATATAAGCTCAAGGCCCACACTGCATGAGTTCCTCAGAATTGTGTCCTTGACTTCACTGTCTTTTGTTACAGTACAACATACCTCTTGTCAATTAAAAGTGCCATACGTTAGACTGTTTGCTAATAATTGCACAATCCTCAGCAGTATTCCTGGATACTGCAGCACTCCATGCCGCAATGATGCAAAATCTCAGAAACATCCACGGCTGTGCTGATCAGTGCCAATTAAAATGCATACCACACAAATGTCAAACAATACGAGATTATTAAAGTTCCACCTCTTGACATTCAGAGCCTTTGCTGATTGTGAACCATTGTGATCAACAACCTGGAGTTACTATTGAGCAGAAAATGTATTGAACTCACAATTTGAATACTGTGGCTCCAAGAGAAGGTCAGAGGGAACTAACACTGCCATGGGTAATGCATTACATAACTCTGAAAGCCTCGCCAC
This sequence comes from Chiloscyllium punctatum, assembly GCF_047496795.1. Classification (NCBI taxonomy): domain Eukaryota; kingdom Metazoa; phylum Chordata; class Chondrichthyes; order Orectolobiformes; family Hemiscylliidae; genus Chiloscyllium; species Chiloscyllium punctatum. The sequence goes on from NC_092773.1 coordinate 51,751,913, forward strand.
CAACGACTGTGCAAGGCACACATCAATTTTATTGGTGCCATATTTGGTAAAATATCTGAATACATGCATTCCATCCACCACCGATGTTCAGTGAAAGCATTATGCATGATGGACATTACACATCTGCTGATGTTCCTTCGACAGCATCTTTGAAATAACGACTGCCATATTTCCAAAGACAAATGCAGTAGATTCATGGGGACACCTCTAGCTACATGTTTCCGACCAAGACATTCACCATCTTGATTTTAATTTATCTTTCTTCAAAAAATTTGCCATCAGCCCAATGGACAATAAAGTTGCTCTCTGATTAGTTAGAAGAGACAAGTTGTGAGTTTAGCCTGAGGGTTACCATGAAGGAGGTGAGTGGAGAGGGTGGGAATTTAGGAACTTCATGGTGATATCAGCCAGTGTGGAAAGTGACCCACACTGTTGCTGCCGCTCTACATCGCAAAAACAGCAGTCCAGCCAGCGATGCTGCAGGAGTTCAGTTCGCACATTTGGTGTGACAGCGGCTGTGAGGTATGGAGAGGTGAGGTCATCCTCTGTTCAATATCACTGCCAGTTATCTCACTGTCTGACAGAACAGCCCTCTGTATCTAAGACGGTTCCTTCGCTTCCCACTGTCAAAATCCTGGACATTCCCTCTCTCCTGTTCCCATCACACCTTAGACGATTTTTTTCCTACACTGTGGCGACTGTAGTGGCACAGGAAAGCAGCTACAACAGCACACTGAAGGGATGTAAATTTTGGTCCATCCATTAAATACCAATCCCGCTGACTTAATTGATGAAACATGCCTGACAGCCATGTCTATGACTACCAGAAAATTCAGATTAATGTACAAGTAAAATCGTTGGATATGTAAACATTTGGCAGATTTTTTCGTGTGGAGATGGAGTAAGCGAATATGCGTGCGAGCGTAAGAGAGACAGTGCGTGAGAGAAATGGCATGTCAATTGCTGAACTCAGTTAAATGTCATTTTGACTATGAGGAAATATATTGAGCAAAGACCACTGCTGGCTGAATTTTCTTTGCAAGTTTTCGACACTCTGAAGGGTTTTCAGACATGAATGTCCGAAAGTGGTTAGTACATGTCACACGTCAGCATGTTCCTGCTTCTAATAGCAGAGATAGCTTCTTATAATCCTAAATAATCATCTGATGTTTGCGCAGTCCTTGTGTCTCAGATGAAAATATCGTTCTCGTGATCCATGTTTGGTCACTGTTTGTGCTCGAGAGTAATAAAACATAGTGTCCATGTCAAATTGCAAACTGCTATTGAAATGATGATATTATTAATCAGGATTTATGCTGCAGTTGGATGAGAAAAGTACTGTTATCTATGCTGGGTGACACAACTATCGGGAGAGAAGAGTACATTTTCCAGTGAGGAGTATTACAATCAAACTGACATTGAATGATTACTGTTAGTGCAAGGATATGATGACTCAGTGGTAAGCACTGCAGCCTGACATGTCAGGGCCTCAGTATCGAGTTCACCATCGCGCGATTTTCTGTGTGGAGTTTTCACATCCTCCCCGTGTCTGTACGTGTTTCTTTCAGGTGCACCGGTTTCCTCCCACAATCCAAAGATGTACAGGTGAGGTGCTATAGTCAGGGGTAAATGTTGGCGAATGGGTCTGGTAGGGTTACCCTTCAGACGGTTGGTGTGGACATCTTGGGGAATGACAGGCCTGTTTCTATACTGTAGGAATTCTACGGATTTATGAAGGAGATAGGGAACGAAACCTTGGTCAATAGCTGATTCAAGTCAATATGTCTGAGAAGAGTTCCCATCGCTCGTACTTTGGAGATCGGTTCGCTGCCAGCACTTCAAAATTTCACTTTCCAATGGTAAGCATTGTCTTACTGAGTTATGTAATGACATGGTCAACAATTTCTTTCAATATGAACTATATAAAACAAATTAATAATACTTGTTAAGAGACTACAAATAATGGAACGATTTAGTTAACACAATTGGCTCCCTGGAGATTTGATGTTCGAATTAGAACCAGAATTAGGCTGTATTGTCACGCATCCTGAAGAATAAGAATACGTGAGAAAAGTAAACAGTCTACAATGCCGCATTCGCTGGTACCAAGTTGTTTACAAAACCAGAATTTTAAAAAAGCAACATTACAAATAACATATCCAAAGAAGGGGCAGGTGTGGAATGGAGGTGATATATCGGGACATTAAAGTTTAAATCGTTTCTCCATAAGCGTGTTTACAACCACAATAACGGATACATAGACCTAGCCATGGCCTGGAGTATTGTTCAGCAAACGATTCTGCATTTAATAGAAAGATCGTTGCTCTAAGAGGTTACAACGATAAGGAACGTTGTACAGGATGGAAGATGAGGCAGTGAGAGGTAGATTTATGGGGATTGGAGGAGATAGCAGTAATATCGACGGGTGTAGGGAATGCTGGAAGTTCTAGCGATGACCGGAGTGGCAAGGAAGAGAGGAGTTTGCTGAGATAGAGAGGGCAAGAGTATCTGAAGGAGATGACAGCGATAGCAGATGTGTGACAGCTGGAGGCGTTTTCAGAGATTTCGATGTTTGTCGGTGTTGCTGGAAGTTCCATAGATGGACATTGCTGTTGCATGGAATTACACAACAAGGGAGGCTCTTGGGTTGGAGGTTGTGACAGAGGTTGTAAGAGAAGGTGTGTATGGACTTCAGCAGATGATGAAAAAACGAAGCAGTGTGGGGTTAGAGTATAACACTGAGATAGAGAATAATATAGGTTGTGGAGTTGGTTCCCTATATATGGAGGAATGTAGCTGCTGGAGATCATTACTGAGAAATGGAAAAATGTTAGGGCTTTTTTGGTTTCCAGAGATAGAGAGATATGTAAATGCTGGAAAAAGTGAAGGAAATAGAGAAGAATGTCGGTTTTCTCGGAGGTAACAGAGATCGGCTGGGTGTTTGTTTTCGCAAGTGTTACAGAGATGAGGTGTCGACATGGGCCTGACTAATTTAATTTGATTTACTGTAGTCAGGTGCACCTAAGTACAGTGAAAAGCTTTGTTTGCGAGCAGCATTTGGTGGATCATAATAATCAAGAGCATACACAAAATAGGTTGCTTCGATAAAGTGAGGTACAATGTTTTCATTGCACAAGCGATGCATGAAGCAAAATCAATATTAACAAGATGAGCACAAATTGAAGTTAGGGAGTCCATCCAACATTCTAATAACGGAAGGGACGAAGCCGCTCTTCAAACTGATGGTGCCTGATCGTGCTTCTGCATCTTCCCGTTGAAGGAAGATGTTGCAGGAGAATATTGCCGATGTCGGAGGGGCATGATTTTGTTTGCAGTCTGTCAAATGGTAATGAGCTGTGTAAATGGAGTCCATGGATGAAACCTTGGCTTTCGTGGTGATCTTGGCACTGCACACAACCTTCTGTAGTTTCTGACAGTCCTCGGCTGAACAGTTGCCGGCCGAAGCCGTTATGCGCCATGATATTGTGCTTTCCATGCTGCATCTGTAAAATATCTTGAGATTCTTATGGACATGGCGAAATTCCTAAGCTGCCTGAGGAAGAAGTGTTGTAGTTGTGCCTTCTTAACCATTTCATCTATATGAGCTGTCCAGGACAGGATGTTGGTTATCGACGGTCTGAGGAACGAGTCGTTCTCAACCCTCTCATCTTGCTCTCCTTTGATGTAGATGAAGTCACAGATAAATGAAGGTGTGCAGATTTTACAGAGATAAGGATGTATGTCAGGGTTAATGAGGTTCAAGAAAGGGAAACGTGTCCGGGCTGGTGGAGCTTAGAGAGAGGGGGCAAGTTATCGGCGTTGGAGAACGTGAAAGGCAAACGGATGCAAGTAAGTGCGGAAGGAGGTGGCAGAGACAAGGATGCATGATAAGCTGGAGGTTTTTACAAATATATGGAAGCATGTAGATGCTGGACGATTGTACAGGCGTAGAGAGTTGCAGTAATTGGGGGTTGCAGGGACAGGGAGGTGTGTAAGGGTTGGATATGGTTACCGAGATATGGAGGCTTGGAGTTGGTGTCAAATGTCATGGGGTAGTAGTGGACTGGTGAAGGGGCTGGAGAAAGTTACAGACATATGCAGGGGTGGAACTGGGTTTGGAGATCATAGACGTGGGATGTCAGATGTATCGGGGTTGGACAGGGCAACAGAGGTATGGAGGGTGTAGCTGGTGTCAGAGGGCACGGAGATAGGATCGGAGGGGTGTTGGGTCTGGAGAAGGTTACAGAGAAATGGAGAGGTGTAGTTGGTGTTAGAGGACAGAGACGTGGGAGGGAAGGGGTGTAGGGTCTGGAGAGGGATGCAGACGTATGGAGGGATGTAGCTGGTGTAAGAGCTCATGGAGGGTGAAGGGAAGGCGTGTAGTGTTGGAGAAGTTTACAGAGCCGTAGAGAACTGCAGCTGGTGTTCCACGTCATATTTCTGGGAGCTGAGGGGTGTGGGGTCGGGAGAGATTTAATGGGATTTGGAGGGCTGTAGCAGGTTTCACAGGTCATGGGGACAGGATAGGAGGGATGTAGGGGCTAGAAAAGGTTACAAATATATGCAGAGCTGAAGTTGGTGTCAAAGGTGAGGAAGTGGGAGAGGAGTGCTGTTGGGGATGGAGAACGTTACAGGGATATGGGTGGGATGCAGATGGTGTCCGAATTCGTGTTTGTGGAAAGGGAGGGGTGAAACGTCTGGAGACGGTTCAGGAGGTTTGGAAGGGTGTAGCTGGTGTCAGAGATGGCACGGTTAGGAGAGTAGGGGTATGGGGCATGAGAGGGTTCCAGTGATATGAAGAGGTGCAGCTGGTGTCAGAGGTGAAGGAGGTGGGGGTAGGGTTCTAGGAGCTGGAGAAGGTTACACAGATATGGAGAGGTACAGCTGGTGTGAGACATCATGGAGATGGGAGGGAAGAGATGGAGGTGTTGGAGAAGGCTGCAGAGATATGGAGGTGTGTAGTTCTTGTCAGAGGTCATAGTGGTGGGAGCGGAGGGGGTGTAGGGGCTGGCGAATGTTACAGAGATATGGAGTGGTGTAGGTGGGTTCAGAGGTCATGGAGTTAGGAGGATAGGGGAGAAAGCAGCAGAGGGCTATAGAGATATAAAGATGTGCAGCTTCTGTGAGATGTCATCGAGATTGGTGGAGTTAGGTGTAGTGGCTGGACAGTGTTTCAGTGATATGGGGGGTGTAGACAGGATAAGACGTCACAGAATTGAGGGGTAGGGGTGTAGGAGCTGGAGAAGGTTTCAGAGATATGGAGAGGTATAGCTTGTGTTAGAGATCATAGAGGCTGAAATGGTGGGGTGGAGGGGATGGAGATGTTTGAAGAGATGTGGAGGTGTCAGAGTTCATCGAGGTGAGAGGGAGGGCAAGAGGAACTGTCGACGGTTACAGATATATGAAAAGGTGTGGCTGGTGTTCGAGATCATAGAAGTGCGAGTGTAGGTGTGTAGGGTCTTGAGCGGGTTGCAGACATATTGAGGGATTAAACTGGCATCAGAGGCCATGGAACTAGGAGGGCGGGGTTGAGGGCCTGGTGAAGATTACAGAGATATGCAGAGACGCAGCTGGTGTTGGCGGTCATAGTGTTGGTAGTGGAGAGATGTAGTGGCTAGAGACGGTTACAGAGATATGGAGGGGTGTAGCTGATGTCAGATGTCATAGAGGTGAGAGGGGTCTAGGAGCTGTAGAAGGTTACAGAAATATGGAAATGTATCGCCGGTGGGTGAGCAATCAAAGAGGTGGATTACAGGTGTTTGGGCTGGAGAGGGTTAAATAGAGAATAAGGGGATTAGGTGGGGTCAGAAGTCATAGAGGTTAGTGGGCTGTATGGGGAGGGATTGTAGATTGCAGAATGGCGTTTGGATACTGATGATGCGTTGCTGACACACACTGAGTATGTATTGTGAGAGTTTCCGTGTACGACGACATGTGCTGCAGGAGTCCATTACATTTTTAACACCTTCCTTGAGGAACATGTCCAAGTTGCAGAATGACCGATCTAATGTGGCAAACCAGAAGTCATCAGCACATATGACCATAAGTCATAAATCCTTTCCCAAAGAATTCTTTCAAAAATCTTGCTGACCACAGATGCAAGACTTACTGGCCTGCAATTGCCAGTGATCTCCCGATTAGACTTCTTGAAAAGAGGAATCATACACGTTCCCCCCTCCACTACAATTCTGCAGTGCAATTCCCGTGAAGAGTGGTGAAGCAAAGATCTTCGCAAGTGGCTTTGTAGCCTCCTTTCTCGCCTCCCGGATTATCCTGGGATAGATCTGATCTGGCCCGGGGGTGGGGCGGGGAGGAGTGGAGGGATGGGGTGGGTGTCACCGATGTTAACGTTTGCCAAAATTTCCGGCACATCATCTTTGTTAGTCTTGAACTATTCAAGCCTGTTTACCACCCCTCAAATTCTCATTCACCACAAATTCCCCTTCCTTATTAAAATCCAAAGCGAAAAACTCATTAGGCCTTCCCCTCTCTCCACGAGAAAGTTCCCTCCGTTATCCTTGACAAGTCCTACCTTCTCCCTGATTATTCTCGTATTAGTTGTGTTATACCATAGCTTCCTCCACCTTACATAAGCTGCCTTCTTCCTCTTGAACAGAAACTGTATTATCGTCATCCAAGGCCCCTTAATCGTACCCCTTCTTGCCTGACTCAAGGAAACAAAAATCGTAAAGTCGCTCTTGAGGTTCTGGATTGCTATGCAAAAGACATAACTGGTGATGGTTTACTCTGAGGACAGATGATGCTTTACTCTGAGGACAGATGAACAGAGGAGTTGCAAAGGAGTACCATGACGGAGTTGAACCCCGATTGATGGCATGATGAGGAACACTGGCACATGGCTCTAAGAAAGTTTTTGGCTATCAGAAATGTCTTCAAATAGAACAATGTAGAGTTCATGTTCCTAAAACCGGCAATGTATCTTGTCATTCGTGAAAGGAACTGTGTTTTTGTTCCATAGAAGCACTCAAGACGTCAAATAACGATTTAGACGAACACTTAAAGCATTAGAAAACACAAGGCCAAGTTGGAAGTTGGGTTTAGTCTTGCGATCCTTGATGAGAGGCATTCATCTCATGGGCAGAAGGGACTGTGCCATTTCTGTTAAAGGTCAGTGACTCAAGCATTTTGCAACTGAAAGAAAAGTCAAAAGCATTGTCAAGATCAACGTTGCCAGCAGTGTATGCACATTCTTTGATGCTCTATTTGTTGGGATTCAGCCCTCTCATTGATGATTCCTGGGATTGATTCCCAGTCAGGGAATAAGGATTTATTGCCAGAGGAAAAACTCTGAAAAACGAACATGACTTCCTGACATTAAAAACATCCAAGGAATCAGCTCTATCAGACTCCGTAAAAGTTTCAAATCAGAGATGAAAGTAAATGGAGATCATGCTGAAATGTATTGCCTTGGCATGTCTGACACAGTATAACAACAACAAAAAATACTCCTTTTTGAAAATGACAAGTTATTTGCAGAGTTAACTTCATGCATGCAGAAAGTTTGATTCCCTTCTCGGAGAACCGAGGAGCAGAGAGTCTAATATCAGAATGAGGATTGCACATTAAAGACAGAGATGAGAAAGCATTTGTGAGCAAATTACTGAGGATGTTGGAATCAGTCCTGAAAGCAAAAAAATGTTGGAAATCACAACGGATTATGACACCCAGCATGGAGAGAAAGCAAGCGACTGTTTTCCGTCTTGGTGATACTTCATCAGAGTTGATGTGAAGTGTGGAGGTGACAGTATTTGTACAAAAGTGCGAAGAGGAGGTCGTCTGCTGCCGGAGAAAGAATGCTAATACTGTTTATTAAGTGATTGGAATGTGAGAATGGAAGAACACTGGTGTGATTATCAACCCACTGCCATATCGATTACTTCCCTTTCTTTTAGTTTACCTGCTGCAGTGTCTCTCACCATGACCTCTCCCCTCCTTCCAGTCCAGTGTCTGTTCTTTCCAGATGGCAGTTAGACACACCATTGGTCGAAACTTCTGATATTCCGGTGGAATTCTGTACATGGGCTGTCAGGTCACTGTCATTAAGTACATGCAAGGCTGAGATCGACAAATTTTGAAACGGTAAAGACATGAACGCTTATGATGAAAGGCAAGACGACAGTTCTGGAATGTCACGAGCTCTTTAGGTCTTTCCTGGCTACCTTGTAACCCTCACGTGCCCTAACTGAGCCTTCACATCTCATCCTAACATAAGGACAGAGATGAGGAGAGTGGTGGCTGTGTGGAATGCTCTGCCCCAGAAGGCAATGTAGGCCCAGTCTCTGGATTCATTTAAGAAAGAGTTGGATAGAGCTCTCAAAGATAGTGGAATCAAGGGTTATGGAGACAACGCAGGAAGAGGATATTGATTAGGAATGATCAGCCATCATCATATTGCAGGGCGGTGCAGGCTCGAAAGGCTGAATGGCCTACTCCTACACCTATTGCCTATTGACTATTGTCTATTGTCTATTGATTTAATTTTAGAAGCTGAAATAGACCATTCATCCCAAGACTGTTTCCGTCTGTGGGTGAAAATGATGTTCAATTCATCGAGGGGGAGTGAGCACAAATTTGCCATATGAAAATTCAGTCTCATTCATTGAGCAGATTCAGATTAAAACGTGACAGGGAATTTATCATTGTGATGATCATTCGGAACGTCAGATTGCATAAGGGTAGGAAAAAAAGTGAAGATATGCCTTTTCCCGTTCTGTAAACCTCGAAGACTCAATCATTTTGGAGGAGAATCTTAACTGCAGTGAAACAAACCTCAAAGGCTGCGTCAGGACAAACGATGCAATGTTCCTTATTGACATCCCTGGTTGTGCAATGCTTGGTATTCGGCGCTTGTGGCTTTGTAGCCCGAGTTCAATTTCCGATCAGAAAAAAAGGACTCCTTTATTGCTGACATGCAGTTGATATAGAGGAAGAAAAAAAATCACATAATGCCAGAGTACAGTCCAACAGATTTACTTGGATGCAATAGCTTTTAGAACGTTGCTCCTTCATCAGGTAGTTGTCAGGAAACTTTATCAGCCAACTGGTGGTTGAATTTGGATGTCACTAAAAGGATTCGCAGAGGCAGAAACCCACATCATCATCAGAGTTATTCAGCTGTAAATTTGTATTTCTAAGGCACAAAAGGTCAAGACATATAAAATTGGATGACAATCGTTCAGCGGTTGTTCTGCCTCGAGAACATGCAAAAAGCTTGAGGGCTGTTGACACACCCGTGCATGGCACTCCTGCAGTAATCACTGCTGCTCTCATTGTTAGGAAATTCTGCTCATATCGCCGTGGCCCGCATTCGATTCACAGTCAGGGAATGGCGAGTTTAGGAGGTTAAGGTGGGATACACAGACTTTTGCTAAGAGAACAGAATGGGGTTTGGTTTACAGTACATTGTTAGGAGAACAACGAGGGCATGAGTACACAGTATGTGGAGGTTGGGTTTTCAGACAGTTGCTAGGAGTAGAGTGAGATTATGTGCAGGCACATTTCCTTCGAGAACACACTGAGGATGTATTCACAGGTTTGAATGGATTATATTCTTGACAGTATGGAAACAGGCCCTTCGCCCCAACAAGTCCACTCCAATCCTCCGAAGTGTAATCCACCTGGACCTGCTTCCCTCTGACAAGACCTGCTTCCCTCTGATTAATGCACCAAACACCATGTACAATTTAGCATGCCCAATCCATCGTAACCTACAAATCTTTGCATTGAGGGAGGAATCCGGAGAAAACCCAGGCAGGCACAGGACAATGCACAAACTCCACACAGACAGTCGCCAGAGGCTGCAATTGAACCAAGGACCCTGATGTTATGAGGCAGCAGAGCTAACCACGGCACCACCGTGCATTTTTTAAATATTAAATTGCAAAGCATTTGCACCAAAGAACGAGTAACATAGAGGCAAATGATGACATGTAACCCTCAGGTAGCCAGGGCAACAAGGCCATCAACGGTGGATATCAATAATCCAGCGGAGAACATTTTGCGGACAGACACGAAAGGAAAGCCAGTCTCATCAGTCCGCTTCATCGAAAGACATAGGTAGTGGTAACAAACTTCAAAATCTCAGCGTGAAATTAGACTCAATTGAAGAGAGAGTAAGAGGGAACGGTTTGAAAACCCCCTTACGGCTTTTTGTTGTTAGGTCAATAATCGAGAAAGAAAAACAAAATATCCCTTTCAGAATTCGACAGGTGTCACACTATGTGTGGACTGACAAATTTTGAGAGCTTCAAAACTCAATATTTTCGTGATTCACTTGCAACAGAGCTCTTGTAAACAAACTTGTGTTCTGTTTTGGCGAGTGATTTTCAGAAAAAAAAACAAATAGTACAATTGACGAGGGAAATAAACTGTTCAAGAATCCCTACAGAGTGGAAAAAGGCCACTTGATCCAAAAAGTCCATACTAAGCTCAGCCCTTTTCACGCACCTAATTACTCAACATTTACTCAACATTTACCCTTAATAATGCCCATAACAGACCCGCAGTGGCCAGGAGAACGGAAAGGGTCTTGGACTGTGCTGCATTGGAGTTGATTTTCAACATGCCTCACCAAACGTATTGAATTCCATGACGATGTGACAAAACACATGAATGAAGGTAGAGCAGTAGATGTGGTGTACTTGGTTTTCAACAAGGCTTTTGGCGCATTTTGCCATATTAGATGCATTCAGAAAGTAAGCAGTCATGGGATGCAAGGAAACTTTGCTATCTGCGGGCAGAATTGCTGGGTACATAGACGACAGAGGGTGATAATGAAACCTAATACTCACGGTGTTCTGGAAGGATCTACTGTGGGACCTGCAGACTTTGCGATTTTTATGAAAGATTTGGATGAGGAAGTGGAAGTTTGCGTTAGACGGTTTGCCAATGAAAAGAAGCTTGCTGGCACAGTGGATAGCGTTGGTGACGGTTGCAATGTAACATTGATAGGATGCAGTACTGAACTGCGAAGTTGGAGATGGAGTTCAACCGGGAAAATTTAAAAAAAGTGAACCATTATAAAAGAGTGAATTCGAATACAGAATGCTGTTTTAAAGGCTGTTACCTTGGCAGTGTGGAGGAACCGAGGGATCTTGGGGTCCACGTCCACAGCTCCCTTCATGTTGTTAACCAAGGTGATCGGGTTTTTCAGAGAGCATATGGTGTATTGGCTTTCATTAGCGGAAGGTTGTGTATAAGAGCTGCGAAATTATGCTGCAGCTCTTCAAAGCCCTGGTGAGACCACGCTTCGACTATTGCGTTCAGTTCTGCTTGCATCATTATAGGAAAAATGTGGAAGCATCAGAGAGAGCGAAGAATAGATTTGCCAGCATGAGAACTGGACTGGAAGGCAAACCTTCTGAAGAAAGTGTATGGGATCAAAGGCTTTCATCACTGGAGCGTAGATGGATGAGAGGTGACTTGATAGAAGTATACAGGATGATGAGAGACCTATATAGAGTGGATAGTCAGACACTTTTTCCCAGGCCAGAAATGGCTATTACGACCGGGCATAATTTTAAATTGATTGGAGGACCACTGCAGAAGATGCTAGAAGTATGTTGCTTGGAGAGGAAGTGTTGGGTGCGTGGAATGCAACGGCAGTGGTGGCAGTCGGGACAGATACATTCGAGACATTTCAGCGACTCTTGTTTAGGCACATGGAAGATAATAAAATAAAGTGTATGTAGGTTAGTTTGACCTTAGATTAGGATGAAAGATCGGGACAATATTAAGGACTGAGGCGCTTGTACTTTGCTGTACTGTTCTCCGTTCCATGTAACCACACCGCTACCGTCCGCATTTTTAACGACGACAGGTCACCGCGCAGGCTACAGATGCACAGTGCGATCCCACAGGGCATTTCTTTCCTGCTGCATAATTTGTTTAAACTCCACGTCATATCCAAATTAGGCTGTTGATTAATTGGGACATTTGTTTAAAGGATATCACCTACTATCTTTAAGGTTTTTTTTGCAGCTGTAACGTTCTTGAAGGAAGTGATTGGAATTGGGCTGTGATAGGATATTGCACACAGTCGTTCTCTTCCCCAAACCCTCGAGCCGCTGCTGTCTACACTTCAGAGTTCAGCCAACAAGACATATTTTATTCCTCGATCGCTCTCTCATTCCAACTCACACTCTTTCTTTTTGTCTATATCTTTCGTGTTTTGCAACCCATTTGACTAACAAACAATAATCTTCTGCTGTCAAATATTTCCATCCCCTCCCACGTCAAACAACGACGAATCGCATTGCTGTATGTGAAAGATTTTATTGTTTCCATAACCAATAATAGACAACTGGAGAGGGTTCAAAAGTGGGAGCAGAGAAAGAGAAAGAGAGAGCGAGAGAGAGAGAGAGAGAGAGAGAGATCCACTCCAGACACTCACCGAATCGAAATCGGCAACCTGTGTTTAACTTATCCAATCATCAAATTCAATCATCCTGGCCGATACACATCTCACAAATCATCTGACATTGCAACAAGTCTTTTGAGAGATTTCCTTATAGAGGTTAAAAAGTCCTCCTCGGGGCGTCCTGTGTGTGAGACAGTCACTGGAGATTGATGTATTTGTGTCACATCCCAAGCCCGCGTTGATCGGTGTAAAAATTCTTTTTAAAATGCATGGGCCACAATCAATCAGGAGTCTGTTAAAATAAGGCTCCGAAACCCACGATCCCACAGAGGAGATTTAACCTTGGGATACATAAACACACAACTCACATGGAACCCCAGGTGGTGCAGCCTGTTGACAAGGCCTCAAGCTTCAGGACATTTCTCACCCTGTGAAAATTGTTCTTGACACAGCTTTCCTCGTTCTTATCATTTTGGATGTTGGCGTTGCAGCTTCCCCAACAAACGTTGCTCTGGATGAAGGAGAGAAAAGATTAGTTGAAAAGTGACCGAGAGCATGTTGAAGGAAAATTACACAGCAAGATCCCTGGTTAAAATTCACCCACCTATTCCATCAGCAATGTATTGCATAACATCACAACACAATTAACATATAAACAGTACATAAGTAAACAATTAAGATGAAGCTTGAAATATCTACAATCACTTAGTACAGAGAGAGGGAGACCAGAGTTTGAGATAAAGTTGACAGTCTCTTCAGATTTATTCCAAGTGAAATGATGTTGACTCCACTACTGCAATCTCAGACACTTTGCCCTGTCTGTCCTCTGTGGAGGCCTCTGTGCTAATGTGATGTTAATTTCCAGGACAGGAGAATGTTTGGAACCCTCTGGCCATTGAGGTGTTCCCAAGACACGGAATTTACCCGGGGTGGACAACGGTAGAAATCACACAACACCATGTCATAGTTCAACAGATTTGTCTGTTAGTACTAGCTTTCAGAGTGCTGCTCCTTCACGAGATAACTCTTGATCAGGATGACAAGATATCGATTTTATAACAAAAGATTACAGTGTCATGCAACTGAAATGATTTATTTAACAAACCTAGATCGCTGATAAGTTTTCCATCGTTTAGAACAGGTTGCAGGCTTCTGTTCAATAATATCTAAATCCCAAAACTATTAAGTCACATTCTCGAGACAACCTAATGTTATATAAAATCGTTGACATCTCAGCTCAGACAATACATTAAAGGTGAAAGGTTAGTGCCTGTATGTCACCCAATCTAGATGCAGAATGGTTCTATATCCAAAGTAAGAATTTCTCATATCTTATATGGATTGACTGCCTGCATTGATTGTCTCTCGGTTCGATGCTTTTCAGCAAAATGTGACGTGTCTGCAAATATTATTCTGCACATGAACATTCAACCAATAGACTAAGATGAGTGCGTGTCTGCATAAGAGAGAGAGTAAGTGTGAGCCTGTGAGTGTGTGAATTTGAGTTACGTTAGAGAGTGTATGTTTGCATGTGTGCATGTTTTTCAGAGCGTATGCGAGAGTATCACACTGTGTTAACTCGTCCCGGAAAATGTGCGTTGTGTGAGTGTAGCGGTTGTATTGTGTTTCAGACAGAGACCGTGTGTATGAGAGAGGTTTTGTGTGAATGTGTGAGGGCATGAGAGTGCGTGTGATTTTGTGCTTGTGCGTGTGTGTGTCACAAAGTATATAGTGTCGTCGTCTCAGGAATAAACAGTGAAGGAAAGGATGAAAGAAAGAAAGAAAGGAAGAATGGACGAATGAAAGAAAGAAAGAACGGAAGAAAGAAATAAATGAAAAAACAAAGAAAAAATTACGTAAGAAAGAATGAAAGAGAGAAAGAACGAACGAAAGAAAGAAGTTTAGAAAGAAAGACAGAAAGAAAAAGAAAGAAAAAAGAAAAATAAAAAAAATCTAAAAATTAAGAAAGAAAGAAAGAAAAAAGAAAGAAAGAAAGTAAGAAAGAGAGAAAGGAAAGTAATAAAGGAAGTCAGAAAGAAAGGAAGGAAGGAAGGAAAGAAGAAAGAAAAGAAGAAAAAAGTGAAGGAAGAAAGAAATAATGACAGGGAGAAGAAAGAGAAGGAATGAAATAAGGGAAGAAACAGAGAAAGAAGGAGTAAGTAAGAAAGAAAGAAAGAAAGAAAGGAAGAGCGAAAGAAATAATGAAAGAACTTATAACCATCAGGTAGACAGGGCAACACGGTCATCAACGATGGTTATCTATAATCTAGTGGATATAATCTTGTCGACAGACAGACGCAAAAGGAAAGCCAGTGTCGTAACTATGCTTTTTGGAAAAGCAAAATCAGTGGTGACAAACTTCAAACTCTTAGCGTGGAATCAGAATTGATGGAAGAGAGAGTGAAAAGGGAACAGTTTTTAAAACTCCGAATAGCGTTTTGCTGTTAGGGCAGTGTCGGGAAAGACAAGCAGAACATCCTTGTTAGAATTCAGCAGGTCTGTCACTATGTGTGGACGACAAATTTTGGGATCATCAAAATTCAAAACTTCTGTGGTAACTACATGTGCAACAGAACTCTTTCAGCCAAACTTGTCTTATGTTTTTGTAAATGATTTTCGAAGAACACATAGTACAATTGCCAAGGTATACAAATTATTATAGAATCCCTGCCGTGTGGATACAGGCTACTTCATCCAACAAGTATTCACTGACCGGCCAAAGATTAATTCCCACAGCTCATTTCACATACCTAATTACTCGACATTTATCCCTGACTCATGCCCATAACTTACACATCGCTAAACACTGGACAATTTAGCATGGCCCATTCACCAACCTGAAAGTCATTGGTTCGTGGGAAGAATCTGAAGCGCAGACATGAAACCAAGCAGACAAGGGGAGAAAGTACAAAGCCCACACAGAAGTTGAAAGCAGACCCAGTTTTCTGCCACTGTAAGGTAGTCGTGCTAACAACTGAACCAGCATACCAAAGATGTACCTGTCTCTGATCCGGCATTGTGTAATTAAACGGCGTAAATGAGTAGTGTTGGAGGGAGGAAAAAAAGGACCCTACGTAAAACGGTGATATCAATGACTTTAAAGTTACAATGAAGTATGATGATGACCATTCCAAACACAAACAACAATCCCAAACTGAAACAAAGCCAAATGCACCGGTATGAGGAGAGAACTGACGATAATTATATAAACTGACTGAAATGTCCACTGCAAATTAACAGTGAAAAATATGCTAATTAATCATTAAAGTGATCAATTAAAGGACAAGCCATTGAAACCTATTGTACGAAACTCCAGTGTCCGAAGGACAGTTCTCCTATGAATTTAACTGCTGTCTATTCCTTGAAGACTTTCGATCACTGCTGCATGGTGTAATCTACCAACCGAGTGTTGTGTCTGGGCCAAATGTCATATTAAGACAGTGTCACGGCATGTTCAAATATGCTGTGGAAATTCTGAGAGGCAGGAGACTGCATGCTCAGGCTGCAAGGCTTGATGTCGTCTGGACACATCTCCCTGGGCAGGATCAGCACACTAGTCGTCATATATTGCTGATCGCTGATCTAAACCCATGAAGAAGAGAGGGAGGGTTTTAGCTGAGTATGGAATCGTTAGAATCAGGGAACGTCCCACAGCCTGGTTTAAAATGGGAGTAAAGCAAAAGACAGAAAATGTCAGACTGGATTGCCTAACGTAGGACCTGGCTAAGATCCTTGGAATCCATTGGATGGGATGGGATTTCTGTATACTTGGATGTGTTTCGACAAAATCAACAAAGTTTGCATGGTGTCATTAATGGAAAGTAATGCGTGACAAATCGAATACGGTTCGTTGAAAAATTAACAAGCATGTTAGAACATGGAGAGCCAATAGGTGTTTTTTTCTACCTGGACTTCAACAAGGCCTTTGAAAGGTGTTGTACAGGAGGCTGCTGAGTGCGATAAAGGTCCATGGTATTCGAGGCAAAATGCAAACATGATAGAATTTCAGCTGTCCGGCACAAAGCAGAGAATCGCGATAGCAGTGTCCTTCTCAGGACGGCAGCCAGTGAAAAGTGATGTTCGGCATGGCTCAGTGTTGGAAAGACAACTTTTCACTTTATACATTAACGATCACGATGAAGGAAATGAGAGAATTCTGGCTAAGATTGCAGAGGATACAAATATGGGTGGAGAACAGATAGCCTTGAGGAGTCGGGGAGGTCGCAAAAGGTTTTGGGCAGTTTAGGAGAGTGGGCAAAGAACTGCTGTGCAACGGATGAAAGTGAGACCGTGCACTTTGGTAGGAAGAACAGGGGCATGAATAATGGTCTAAATAGGGAGAAAGTTCCGAAGTCTGAAGTGTAAAAATAACTGGGCGTTCCAGATCAGAATTGTCTCAAGTCAAACTTACAGGTTGAATCAGCTATTAAGAAGGTAAATGCAATTTTGCCATTTATTTTGATAGGGCTTGAATATAAAAGAATGAAAGCTGATTCCGAATGATGGGCCTTTGCCCGAAACATCGATTCTCCTGCTTTTTGAATGCTACCGGACCTACTGTGCTTTTCCAGCACCAAAACCTCGACTCTGATCTCTGCGATCTGCAGTCCTCCCTTTCGCCAATTTAAAGGAAGAATGAACTTCAGAGGCTCTTTAAGGAAATTTTCAGACCACATTTGGATCAATGTGCGCATTTTTGTGAGCCATATCTCAGAAGGTAGTACTGGCCCTGGAGCATGTTCAGAGGGTGTTCACAAGAATAGCGCGAGTAATAAAAATCTTTACACATGAGTAACACTTGAGGTCTCTGTGTTTATACTTCTTTGAGTTTGGAAGCATGAGGTTGGGGTGACCGAATTGAAACATATCAAATACTGAATGGCGTGTACCGAACAGATGTTTGAAAAATGTTTCCAAAAGTAGGAGAGCCAACAATGCGAAGGCATAGCATTTGAGTAAAGGGTAGACATTTTGGAAAGTAGGTAAGGAGAAATATCTTCATTCAGAGAGCAGTGAATCTATAGATATGATTGTCACAGAAGGCTGTGGAGGCTATGTCAATGAGTATGTTTAAGACTGATGTATATAGTTTCTTGTATATCAATGGGACCAAGGCTCAGAGAGAGAGAGTGAAGGAGAATGGAGCTGAGAAACTTATCAGTAATAAAAGAATGGATACTCAGACTGGATGGTCCGAAAGGCCAAATTTCGTCTCCTAAACGTTACAGTCTTAGATGTTGTTTCCACTTCAGGTAATCCTCCCGCCTACTGAAAAATCGCCTGCCTCCCGCTCAAAATAATGGCTTTCATATTCTGTACGATTAATACCAGTGGTGGTTTAATGGGGCTGTTTTGTAATTGATTACCAGCACATTCGTCCTGCGACGGTCGAAACAAGACTTCAAACCTCCTACTTTAAATCGAACCATACTAACATTTGGAACAAATCAAAATGGCTCTGAAGGATGAAAGGATTACTATATGAGGAAAAATGAGATTTTCATTTATTGCCGTTTAGGTAAATGAATGTTCATCTCATAAAAACATTTGGAAAAGTTTGATGGAACTTGATGAGTTAGCCGCTGAGAGGATGTATTCTGCTGTGGAGGAATCTCAAACAAGGAAAGTCTGTTTTCCAATTGAGACTTGGTTTACAACAGAGATGAGAAACATTTATCTTAAAGGATAGTGAGTGCTCAGCAAAATTGCAGTGCAGGCTGGGATATTGAAAATAATGACGGCTCAGGAGCAGATGTTCCATTAAAAAGGATAACTAATGATTTTAGTCGTAAAGGTATCAGATGATGGAGCCTGGTCAACAGCCCGAGTGATCCGGTCCGGTTCCTCTTACTCATGTCCTGACAAGTTCATCGTTACATCAAACGCGCCCTGAGTTCCATTATCGTCTGAAAGTTTTCATTCATCACCCTATATTTTATCTGTATCAAGGATATGATTCAGGAATGATGAAGTCAGGGATAAGCCCAGTGTAAAATCACTCGAAACAATAATCTTGTCACCGGTTTAAAAAAACCCTTTGATTACCATTCATGGCTTCTTGACATAAAGTCAATTTTAGATGCGAATTGAAATGCCAGCGTGGATTTTAATAGCTTTACTTTTATGCCCACACTACCCTGTCGAACTTTGCAGACAATTGTATAAATTTTCTACTTGAGAGTAAGATCGTGAAAGAAGGGCCATGATCACAAATATTTCCTCATAAATACAACAGTGAAAGAAAGAGAAATATCATTCCTTTGTATAGCTGGTGTGTGGAGCTCATCACAACAAGAAATGTTTAAAATATTAATCTGAGTTAATTTCAAAAGCAACTAACACAATTACAGTTGTGGAACAGCAAATGGAAATAGATGGGAAAACGCGGAGTTGATGATAATGGAAAGTTGGAAATAAGCTGAAGACGGGGTGGAAGGGTAAAAGAGAAAAGGTTTGAGCGCAGATACTCACAGAGAACAAGTGTTGTGTCGAAAACGGGTTTGCATATAGGAACACCACAGAGAACGATTCAAATCAGTTATCCACCTCATTATACGGCAAACTGTTTACTTTGTTAAGAAGCAGCAGCAGGCAGAGTGGGTACATCGATCAGCTGGCTGACCCATTGGTAAATATGTTTTAAACTCAAACATACCTTGTACATCAGGACAATCCATGTTTGTTTCAGTATCAGCAAGAGCGAGAGCCTCGATCAGGGAGCTGATATGGAGGGGAGTCACTAACTTAAAAAAAAACCTCATTATTAGGCGGAGTGCACATGGACCAGGAGTGGACCTAGGACAGCAGAGTCAGTGATGTAATTTTTTGTGTGTTTGCATTACCTGAAACACTACTTAGGTCGTGTCACGCTCCCATCCTCATCCTGTAACAAAAATAAAAGTTTGGGTGCCTGATTGGGAAACTTTTTTTTATTCTTTATTTTTCGACAGTCCCTTTTGAGTGTACAATATGGGAATGCCGGTTAGGATATTTGAATATTCCTCTTGCAGAATTTGGGAAGTAACGGTCAGCACGAGTGTCGTTGCTAACTTCTTCTGCAGGAGGGGGACTAACTCGAGTTAATCGAAAGCAGAGAGACAATTCTCAGTTAGTACTGAGGTTATTCCAGCGCGATCAGAGGGTCAGTACGAAGGCTTTGCAGCATTGTCACATGACGAGAAATGTGGGAATGAATTATTGTCGGAGAGTCAATTCTCAGGCAATGCCTCATTCTAACAGGTTTAGTTTGAATGAGTGACGCATAATTACAACGTCAGTCGTCAGCTATTCCAACCGTATGAGAGAGTCCGATTGAAGGGGTGTCTCATTGTTGGACGACAATATTAAACCATTACCTCATTATTCCAAGATTCTGCAGCTCTGTGAGGGGCCAGTACTGAGAAAGTGCTGCACATTCCAAATTTCAGTCCTGAGGGAGATATTAATTTCAGATGTTCAATTTTGAGGCAGTATTAGCCAGAAGGCCAACATTGATTCAGTGTCTCATTGCAACAGGTCAAATTCAAGGATCCACCAAACACTGATGGTCATTTCTGAATAGGTGCTCTTTGTGACAGTGTCAGCACTGAGGCAGGATATTACTGTGAAAGTTTCAACACTAAGATGGAGCCTCTGATCGATGGCGCAAGGGCAATTATAATGCGAGTAGGAAAAATGAAGATGCACAGAATGGGGGAGCAAAACGCAAGTGATGCAGACAGTGGAAATGTGGAGCTGGTTTACGGAACAGGTATTGTGTGACCTTCATAAGTAAGTCCCTGACCGGCAGTGCGGAAGTGATTAGGTAAGGGAACCGTGGTTTGGTACAGGAATTTCATCTCTTGTTAAGCGGAAGAAGGAGGCTGATGTGTTGAGAGACAAGATGGTTCAGATGAGGCAATGGAGAGTTACAGATCAGCTGGTAAGGATTTGAGGAGAAAGTTAAGAAGAGCAAAGAAACGACATGAGCAGTTTTTAGCAAAGGGAATAAAGGAAAAACCTAAAGCATTTTATAGGTTTGTGAGAATTAAAAAGATGACTAGGCTAGGAATAGGGCCAGTCAAAGACAGAAGTGGGATGTTGAGTGTGGACCCTGTGGAGATCGGAGAGGAATTAAACGAACATTTCTCATCAGTCTTCACTCAGGTAAAGGAGAATATTGTAGAGGAGAATAATGAGATGCGCGATATTACATGAGAAAGGATCACAGTTAGTTATGAAGAGGCGTTATCAATTCCAGAAGGAGTGAAACTAAGCTAATCCCCTGGGCCGGTTGGGAGGTATACAAGGAGCCTCTGGGAAGCTAGGGAGGAGATGCCAGAACATTTGGCTTTGATTTCTGAGTAGTCATTGTCCACAGGTTAATTATCAGAGGACTGCAAGACAGCAAATGTCGTGCCCTTGTTGAAGAAGGGCAATAGAGATGACCCAGGTAATTGTAGAACAGTGAGCCTTACTTGGAGTCATGGAGTCATAGAGATGTAAAGCATGGAAACAGACCCTTCGATCCAACCCGTCCATGCCGACCAGATATCCCAACCCAATCCAGTCCCACCTGTCAGCACCCGGCCCATATCCCTCCAAACCGTTCCTATTCATATACCCATCCAAATGCCTCTTAAATGTTGCAATTGTCCCAACCTCCACAACATGCTCTGTCAGCTCATTCCATACATGTACCAGTCTCTGCGTGAAAAATTTGCCCCAGTGGTCTCTTTTATATCATTCTCCTCTCACCCTAAACCTATGCTCTCTAGTTCTGGACTCCCAGACCCCAGGGAAAATATATTGTCTATTTATCCTCTCCATGCCACTCAAAATTTTTTAAACCTCTATAAGGTCACCCCTCAGCCTCCGACGCTCCAGGGTAAACAGCTCCAGCCTGGTCAGCCTCACCCTGTAGCTCAGATACACCAACCCTGACTACATCCTTGTAAATCTTTTCTTAACCCTTTCAAGATTCACAGCATTTTTCCAATAAGAAGGAGACCAGAATTGCACGCAATATTCCAACAGTGGCCTAAACAATGTCCTGTACAACCGCAACATGACCTCCCAACTCCTATACTTGATGTACTCAATAAAGGAAAGCAGACCAAATGCCTTCTTCACTATCCTATCTACGTGCGACTCCACTTTCAAGGAGCTATGAACCTGCGACTCCAAGGTCTCTTTGCTCAACAACACTCCCTAGGACCTTACCATTAAGTGTATAAGTCCTGCAAAGGTTTGCTTTCCAAAATGCAACACTTCGCATTTATCAGAATTAAACTCCATCTGCCACTTCTCAGCCCATTGGCCCATTTAGTCCAGATCCTGTTGTGATTTGAGGTAATCCTCTTCGCTGTCCACTACCCCTTCAATTTTGGTGTAATCTGCAAACTTACTAACTGTACCTCTTATTCGCATCAAATCGTTTATGTAAATGACAAAAAGTAGACGGCCCAGCACCGATCTTTGTGGCACTCCACAGGTCACAGCCCTCCAGTCTGAAAACCAACACTCCACCCCCGCCCTCTTTCTTCTACCTTCGAGCCAGTTTTGTATCCAAATGGCTAGTTCTCCCTATGTTCCATGAGGTCTTACCTTGCTAATCAGTCTCCCATGAGGAACCTTGTCGAACGCTTTACTGAAGTCCGTAAAAAAATCAAATCTGTGGCTCTGCCCTCATTAATCTTCTTTGTTACGTCTTCAAAAAAACTCAATCAACATTGTGAGATGCATAGAGCCATGCTGACTATCCCGAATCAGTCCTTGCCTTTCCAAATACATGTACCTCCTGTCCCTCAGGATTCCCTCCAACAACTTGACCACCACGAGGTCAGGCTCACTAATCTATCGTTCCCTGGCTTGTCCTTACCACCCGTCTTAAGCAGTGGCACCACGTTGCCGACCTCCAATCTTCCGGCACCTCACCTGTGACTATCGACAATGCAAATATCTCAGCTGGAGGCCCAGCAACAACTTTTCTAGCTCCCCACAGAGTCCTCGGGTACACCTGATCAGGTCATGCTGAGTTATTGACCTTTAACCGTTTCAAGAATTCCAGCAATTGCTCTGTTGTCTGAAAGGTTTTCGAAAGGATTATAAAAGGTAAGATGCATAATCATCTAGAAAGCAACAATTTGATTTCAGATTGTCAGCATGGTTTCATCAATGGAAGGTAGTGTCTCACAAACCTCATTGAGTATTTTGATAATGTGACCAAGCATGTCAATGAGGGTAGAGCAATTGAGGTGGTATACACGGACTTCAGTAAAGCATCTGATAAATTTCTACATGGTAGGTTTTTGAGAAAATGCAGAGGCATGGGATTGAGGGTGATTTAGGAATTTGGATTCGAAACTGGCTTTCTGAAAGAAGGAAGGGAGTGGCGATTGATGGAAAATATTCAACCTGGAGTCCCGTTACTAGTGGTATGTCACAATGAACTGTTTTGAGTCAATTGCTGCTTGTCATTTTTATAAATGAATTAGACGCAGGCATATGTAGGCAAATTAACAAATTTGCAGATGACACAAGTGGAGGAGTAGTGGATAATTTGCAGGAATGTTAAAAATTGCTGGGGGACTTGGATAAACTGCAGAATTGTGGTAAGAGTTGGCAAATTGAGTTAAATACACCTAAATGTGAGGTAATGCACTTTGAGAAGAATAACAAGAAGGCAGAGTATTGGGTAAATGGAAACATTGTTGCAAGTGTGAATGTGAAGTGTGATCGTGGAGGCCATGTACATAGATCTTTGAAAGTTGCCACCCAGGGTGATAGTACTGTTGAGAAGGCATAAAGTGTGTTAGGTTTCATTGGTAGAGGGATTGAGTTCCGGAGCCGCAATATCATGCTGCAAAAATACAAAACGCTAGTGCGGCCGCACTCCGAATATTGTGTACAGTTGTGATCGCCATATGTTGGGAAGGATGTGAAAGCATTGAAAAAGGTGCAGAGGAGATTTACCAGGATGTTGCCTGGTCTGGAGAGAAGATCTAATGAGGAAAGGCTGAGAGATTTGGGTCTGTTCTCATTGGAAAAAAGGAAAGCTTAGAGGGGATTTGATAGAGACATTCAAGATGATCAGAGAATTAGGTGGGGTAGACATGAAAGATTTTTTTCCTAGCATGATGACGTCAGCTTGTACGAGGGCATGTAACGACAAATTAAGATGTGATAGATTTAAGATAGATGTCAGAGGCAAGTTCTTTACTGAGAACGTGGAAAGGACGCGGACTGCCCTGCCAGCCAGTACAGTTAATTCAGCCACATTATGGGGATTTAATTAATCCTTGGAAAAGCACATGGATGGTGATGAGATTGTTTGGGAAGACGAGCTGAGAATAGTTCAAACGTCAGCAACATTGAGGGCAGAAGGACCTGTTCAGCGTGGTATCCTTCTATGTTCATTGTCCTTCCCCAGAGTATGCATTCATACAAAGCACAGGTTTCATATCTCTCCCATCTCCAGCGGCACCAATCAGAGACTGGCTAATTGATTTTTGAGGTGTCTCTGTCCTCTTCACAGACTCCTTTTTGTCCTCATTATATTTATAAAACTAGTTGTTTTTGACTTCCACAAAGCCACATGCAGCAATTGAGCGAGGTAGAACTCAAAACTATAATCGTCCGATGCGAATTCAGATGCGTTATCCTTACAGCACCGGGCCCACCCACCGTCGACTTCATCTCAGCTTTTCCATATGTAAGGGAGACGTGTAGATCGGGGGAAACAAAATTGGCAAGTTGAAGAACAAGCAAAGGTAATCAGCGTCACTGTTTTATTTCAATATGTCCCACTTTGTGAAGCAGTGATTTTCACTGGCAAAGAAAACAGTTTTGTCTTCAGCTGCCGCCTTCAGTCTTGTCTGCATCTCAGCTGGAAATTTTCATCGTTGAATTCACAGTCACATCGCGATTCCATGATCCACTCCAATGAAATGTACTTTCATGATTTCAGTCTTGTCTCTTGCTTTCAAGACCCTGAAGATCAGAATTAAACTCCATCTGCCACTTCTCAGCCCATTGGCCCATTTGGTCCTGTTGTAATTTGAGGTAATCCTCTTCGCTGTCCACTAGCAAAAAAATCTCTGGTCCTTTCTAGTCCGGGATCTAGAATAAGAAGAATTGAACGACACCCTTGTTCGTGCCGCTGCTCACCGGAGACCAGCGCGTCAAAACGAGGCCCTGTCACCATTAGCTTGTTTTGTGCCTCGCTGCAGTACATCTGCTGAACAACATCAGATTATCACAGCTCCACTTTCTTCACATTGAAACACAGGGCGATGATATGAGCTGTTCTGAAACTTGGGGAGAGCAACTTTGCTGCGAAAGTTGGTTATGGAGTCAACGACAGACATATGAGTGTGTACAAGTCCGTTCGCAAGTTTTACAATCAGCATCACTGGAGGTCCCTGCTTCGGAGTCCGCGTTTGCATTGCCCAGACCTGGATATAATTCCCACTCAGGTAATGAAGATTTCTTTCTCATTTTGAATGAAATCTAATTCCTGCTTTTGCAGAACATGCACCGGGATCCTGCCAGAATTGGTCCAGTGATTATTTACATCCGTGTACAGGAACAATGGGAGCAGGTACACGGGAAACTACCACTGCAAAGCCCCTGCAATCATATCACCTTTCTGAGTTGGACGTATCTAGCTGATCCTTCAGTGTCTCAAAGTGTAAATACTGGAACACGCCCCGCCCCTCCCCCGAAGCGGTATCATGGCTGTATGTCCGTGCTGAGGAGCTGAAAGGTTCAGGAAAGTAACTCATCCCCTCCATCACTGGGGTAATTCGGGATATGCGCTGAATCCTGTCCCATTGAGTGACGACTATATTCCAGGTATCCGTTTCTAAAAGTTGAAGGTTCTTATCAGACATCTGCAATCGTTTGGAAATAAGTTGAGAAGTGGAGCACGACATTGAAATAAAGTAATCGACAATGATGACTGGGAGGTATGAGACAGGAAGTGAGCGTGGAACTGCTGGTGCAAGACTCAGTGTCGGTGACAATGTGACTGCTTTTACTACCCAATGTTTGCATTTACTTACACATTACACTTCATCAATTCAACAGAATGACCTTGTTCCTCTTGTTGTATATTAATGTGGCTCATGGGCAACGAGAGGATGAACACATCCGCTTTCTCCTTTCAGTTTGAACAGGTGAAAGTATCAGTTTGAAATTAATGCAAGAGGAGAATATCTTTTTATGTGCCTTTTTAGTGGAGAATGTTCAGCTGTCAACTGTCTGTATTTGAAAATTGGAGGATTGATTGCAATTCTCAGTGAGCAACGTTGGTCCAAAAACTGTGATGAAGTCGTTAAGTAGCTTCACATATGGGTGTGTAAACGCTGAAATAGTGTGGCGCCGTGGCTTAGTTGGTTAAAGCGCCTGTTTCGTAAACAGGAGATCCTGGGTTCAACTCCCAGCAGCGCCTGCTTGTTGTGCTCGTATTTGGGTTTCCTGTTACAATGCGTTGCAAAAGTCGCGTCAAGGAGTCTGTGTCTCATTGTACTTTGACCCTGTTATGATTTGGTGATCCAGGCTATGTTACAACAGTGAATGTTTTGTCTGTTTTCAATTCCGAACTATTAATGAATTCTCTGGTTTCTTACTTTTATTCCAGAAGCACTTCTGCTTCTCCTCCTCTTTTATTCCACTTCTTCATTCCCGCTTTGGTAGGAATAACGAGATGAGGCAGGAGACGTTGCAGACTTACAGGGGAATTTTGTGGTAATGGCAGAGACACCACCAGCTGATCACTCTCATTGCCTGATGTCACCGTTCATTCATTTAAACCAACAGTATACACATCGCTGTGCTTCTTTATTTGTGGTGTAATTGCGTTTTGTTTTCTTTCTTCTGGATTAGGAATTCTGTTTTGAATTTGAAACAGTCATAATTGGTTGAAAAAGAAATGTCGCCTTGCCTGAGTTTGAAGTCACAGACACATTATCCGGAGAATTCCTGATGAACAGCTTATATGCGAAACAACGAATTTTCTGCTCCCTGGATGCTGCTTGACGTGCACCACACTTTCTGACTCTACCCCACCTCAGCTCACCTGCTTCGGAAATTAAATGATGAACTTCCTACTTCTCAGTTGGATTCTTTTGTCACATGTTTGGCAGCTTGCAACATTCTACTGCTAATATCACTCAGATCATCCAGACTACTAAATAAAAAAAAACTGCCGATGCTGGAAACCGGAACCACAAGCAATAGTTGCTGGAGAGACTCTGCATACCCTCGGTTCAACTGAATCGTAGAACATTAAACTGGGAGCAGGAAATGAGAAAGGCACAACTTAATAACTGCTACATTTCGTTTCTCCAAAAAAATTATAAAGTGCAGTGTTTCGACCAGGGTCTCACCGTCTCATGTTCTGATAGGAATGGGGAAATAAATGTTGGCCCAGCCACTGCTGAACAAATGAAAAAAAGAGACTTTTTGCGTTCATCATCAGTTGCTACCAGTGCAGACCGTCTCAATGTGATTCATAAAGCAGGGCAGCCAGATACTTCTGCATTTTAGAGTCCAGCAAAATCTCATTTAACTTAAAGGATCAATATTGTATGTTCCTGACAAACAACTCATTCTCCATTACTTTGATCTAAGTATTACTTAAAAACTTCCTCATCTCTACACACTCAATTTTAATACACTTAATGTTCCATTCACGGTTTAACTTCCAAACTATTTTCACCACGAACATACTCTTTTTTTCAATCCAAAACTAAGCTGAAATAATGCCTTTTGGAAATCCAAATATCGCTCCATCACTCTTTGTCCCTTATTTATTGTGTCCGTGTGAAAGACGTTAAACTTGAGGCCTCTCGGTTTGAACTCCACCATCCTGGGTTAAAAGAAGACCTAGGCCAGTCACCTATCCACCCCTCATCATGCTTTTATAAACGTCTAGAAGTTTACACAACAGCCTGGAACACTGCTGGGAAAAGCCCCTGATCAAACACTCTCTCCTTTTAACTCAAGCCCTCTCGACACTGCAACATCCTTGTAAATCTTCTCTGCACTCTTTCCAGTCGAACAACATCTTTCCTGTTGAAAGTGATCGGGAAGGTCAGCAGTATTCTAAGTGTGGCCTCACTAATGTTCTGTTCAGCTCCAACATGACATGTGAACTCCAAGAATCGATATTCTGACTCATGAAGGCAAGTGTGCCAAATGCTTTATTCACGAACTTTTCTATACGTGACACCAATTTTCCTACTCTCGTAATCTTTGCATTGGCTTATAAAGTCGTGCTTATCTTCTTACCTACTATATTCTGCTGCTTACACGAGTCTGTAGACCCACATGCAAGGTCACAATGTTCCTTTGGGTTTACCAGTGCCCTACCGTTCTTTGAGTACTCTCATGACGTGTCCCTTACAAAATGCATCGCCTGATGTTTTTATTGTTATTTTCAGCTCCCGCTGTCTGCCAATTTGACAAATCCACCTCGAAAATCCTGAAACCTGAGATCTTTTTAATTACTGTTAACCACTTTGCCAATCTTCACATCCTCCTCAAACTTTCTTATCATTTCCCCCACATTACTTCTATATTGTTTCGTGAAATCACAAACATGAAGGGACACAGCATTGACCCTTGTGGTACACCACTGAGTACCAGCTCCAAGTCACAGAAACAGCACCACCCTTTCTCCAACCACCCAAATAAGCTTGGATTGAACTTACCACGTGACCCTGAATCCATTTTATTTCAACCCTGTTTCCAGTCTCCAGTGTGGGATCTTATCAAAGGCTTTCTAACGTCCTCATAACATAAATCAACTTCACTACCCTCGTTACACATCTTATCACTTCCTGAAAAAATACTTAATCTGATCTGTCAGGTATGACTGCCTCTGACAAAACCATGCTAACTCTCGCTGGTCAAACTTTGTCTGGAAAAGTTGCAATTAATTGTTTCCTTAACACCCTCCTCCAACAATTTCGTCTCACAGCTCTGTAATTCGCTGCATTATATCTGCCAGCCTTATTGAAAACTTGAATCACATCAGCAGTCCTGCAGTCATCGAAATACTCCCAGGTGGCCAAAATGTAATGTAAACTAATGGTCAGAGCACATGTAATTTTATCTCTTGTCTCACAAAGCAGCTTAAGACGCAACTCCATCCCGAGCTGGGGATTTGCCCACTTTTAGACTGTCAAAACCTCCAATACCGTCCCAGTCGCGATCTGAAACGGCTCAAAAAACCTCAGTCCCTCGTCCTGCATTCTGTACCTATATATTACCACACAAGTACTGTGCCACAGATGCACATGAAAGGTGATTTATTCAGTTATTCCGTTTACTGACGCAACTCCACTATGACAATGGAGGGAGATAATTCAGGTATTATCAGTGGACAACGATGTTTCGGCATTTGCGCCTATATATCATTTAGTTTTGATAACCAATGGCACATTTTCACAGTGAGTAAGGGTTTAAGTGTTGTCTATCTGAAAAGAAGTTACTAAATTCTTCTTCCTGCGGAAAGTCCAGTCAGTTCAGGTTTGACATGAGGTTCTTTTTCTCACTCTCTGTTCTCCACCCAGTCCACGATAGTACTGCGGTACAATCACATGATTGCTGTTTTCATAGATATAAGATGTTGACGCCTATGACTCGCATCGCAATAGGATCAACCACAAGAGAATTTTTCAATAGGAACAGTGTACTGCCTTCGCTGCAGGGGATCATTGAGCATGAACAATCTCAGGCTTCCAGCAGGGCACACGCAGGACCTTTCTTCCTCGATCATTCACAGTATCAATAGGCCTGAGACAGAGATGTGCGCCAAGGAACAGGGCAAAAGCAGAAGGTGCTGGAACAGTTTTGCAGGTCTGGCAGCATCTGAGAAGAGAAATGAGAGCTAGCGTTTCGGTGCAGTGACCCTTCCTCAGAGCTGATGGTACCAAGAAAGTGTTGGCCTCTATGAAGAAGATTGGGTGATGGGATTCGGATAAGAAGTAAACAATAGGTGGGTATAGAACTCAAATTGAGAGAAGAAGAATTGGGTAAACTCATCGATAACAATCAGGCTGAGAGGGAGAAATACTTTTAATGGAGACTGTTTGTGACGAAACATAGATAGTGTGTTATGGCTTGAAAGAATTCAGAACATGTGGAATTAGGCAGACGTGAATTAGTGCAGTTCCATGCGTGACTGTCTTTAGACTGACAATGACCCCACCTTGTCAAGGAAGGAATGAGAAAGGAAATTCAAATATATTTTCAGCAGTTAACATCGTCTCTCGAGTTTCTCCATTCGCATGTTATGTCCGCCTTCAGGCCACCGCCCACCCCTCCACAGCCTGATCCAATTACTTCAATCAGATGCCCAGTCATGAGCAAGAAAATTGAAGAAAGTCGCAACAATGAAGCGAAGGTCCGTACGTTTTTGTCCGTTGTCTTCCTCTGGGCATTAAACAACGTATTTTTTATCTTCTCTCTCGATCATTGAAGGGATATGAGTGATCAGTGGTCAAGCTAACATCACAACAGCCAGTTGGCTCTTTTCCATTTAACAGCCGAGCGGGAGCAGGCACAGCAAAGAATGCTGCATTCACCCAGTCTGCAGCTGCAGCTGCTGCACTGCACACTCACATGCGCTGGTATACTCCCTCTGAAGCATCTCAGAAGCACGGAAGATCGTCAGTTTTGTTAAGTATTTAACTGCCCTTATCCAAAATTCAGATGGCTCCGAGCAGTGATGCAAGGACAGACTGAATTTCGTTTTTAGGATTAACTTTAGTGGAGCAGGGTTTGGAGAACAGTTTCTTTTGTTCTTGACTTAGGGAGGACGGAGTGGTCATTAAGGACTGTGGAATTAAGGACTTTACTGGTGAAGGAGAATGCTTCAAATTCGATTCAAATTCGATTCAAATTAACGGACGAATGAATGTTGTTGTTATAATCATTGTGTGTTGTGTATCAATAACTTGGTTAAACGCTGGCTGTAAGATTCTCATGATAACTAGTAACGTCATCGCGGTGATTATCATGAAATTGTTAAAGGAGGGTCAGAGAAAGTGTCAACGGTATGAGCAGGTAGGGAAAGGGAATGCGTTTTGAGTTGTGTGAGGCAAAGGCTCAGCTAGCATGTCTTCGACCTGGTAAGAACTTGCAACAAACAATGAGGTGCTGGAGGCAAGGGTACTGTGTCAACGAGGGGAAAAAACACATCATGTAAGCTAGGTAACAAAGGGAAAACATAATTCCTAATGTAAAACCAGTTATCAACGTGTAAAAGCATTCAGTATGTTAAATAGTTAACAATATGAAAAACATTCATGATGAAAAGCCTGTTAACAAGGTTAAGAACATTCGTTGCATAACGCTAGATGGCTTAATATTTACTGTTAATGCTTGCTGATTGTAACGGTAATCCAATCAATATAGTTGTTGTCCTATTTAGAACAGAGAACATAGAACAGTACGGCACAGAACAGGCCCTTCAGCCCACGATATTGTGCCGACCATTGATCATCATGTAAGGTAAACCTAATGTACGAACCCTATGCATGTGACCATATGCATGTTAAGTAGTCTCTTAAATATCCCTAATGACCTCGCTTCCACAACTGCTGCTGGCAACGCATTCCATGCTCTCATATCTCTCTGTGCAAAGAACCCGCCTCTGCCATACCCTCTATACTTTCCGCCAAACAGTTTAAAACTATGACACCTCGTGTTAACAATTTCTTCACTGGGATAAAGTCTCTAGCTATCAATTCTATCTATGCCTCTCATTATCTTGTGCACCTCAATTAGGTCCCCTCTCTTCCTTCTTCTTTCCAACGAAAAAACTCAGAGCTCAGTCAACCTCTCTTCATAAGATAAGCCCTCCATTCCAAGCCGCATACTGGTAAACCTCCTCTGAACCCTCTTCAAAGCATCCACGTCTTTCCTGGAATGGGAGACCAGAACTGGACACAGTGTTCCAAATGCGGTCTAACCAAAGTTTTATAGAGATGCAACAAGATCTCACGGCTCTTAAACTCAATCCCCCGGTAATGAAAGCCAAAACACCGTATGCTTTCATAGCAACCCTGTCCACCTGGGAGGCAATTTTAAGGGATCTATGTACCTGCCCACCAAGATCCCGCTGTTCCTCCACACTGCCAAGAATCCTGTATTTAATCCTGTACTCAACTTTCAAGTTCGACCTTCCAAAATGCATCAAATCGCATTTATCCAGGTTGAACTCCATCTGCCAACTCCCAGCCATCTCTGCATCCTGTCAATGTTATTCTGCAGCATACAACAGCCCTCTATATTGTCAACGACACCTCCAACCTTTGTGTCGTCTGCAAACTTGCTAACACATCCTTCAATCTTCACATCCAAGTCATTAATAAAAATTACAAAGAGTAGAGGCCCGAGAACATAGCCCCGTTGACACCACTCACCACTGACTTCCAGGCAGAATACTTTCCTTCCACTACCACTCTCTGTCTACTGTCGACCAGCCAATTCTGTGTTCAAACACCTAAATTTCGCTGTCTCCCATCCCTCTGACCTTCTGAACGAGCCGACCATGGGGAAACTTATTAAATGCCTTTCTGAAGTCCATATACGCCACATCGAGCGCTCGACCCTCATCAACGTGTCTCGTAACATCCTCAAAGAACCCAATAAGATTTGCAAGGCATGACTTGGCCCTCACACAGCCATGTTGACTGCCTTTAATCAAGCCATGCTCTTCCAGATGGTCATAAATCCTATCCCTCAGAATCCTTTCTAACTCCTTGCAGACAACAGACGTGAGACGGACTGATCTGTAATTGGCAGGGATTTCTCTATTTCCTTTCTTGAAGAGAGGAATTACATTTGCCTCTCTCCAGTCCTCAGGTATGACTCCAGTGGAGAGCGAGGATGCAAAGATCTTCGAAAGCGGCGAAGCAATCTCATTACTCGCTTCCCAAAGCAGCCGAGGACAAATCTGACCTGGCCCAGGCGACTTGTCAATCTTAATGTTTGTCAAAAATTTCACCGCATCAGCTGCCTCAATCTCTATGTGTTCCAGCATGCGTACCTGCACCTCACTGGTTTCATTCACTACAAGGTCCTTTTATCTAATGAACAGAGAAGGAAAAATCTCATTTAGGGCTTCCACTTCCTCCTCAGACTCTATACACAACTTCCCTTTGCTATCCCTGATCGACCCTACTCCTTCTTTGATCATTTTCTTATTCCTCACAAACGTGTAAAATGCCTTTGGATTATCCCTAATCCTTCTTGCCAAGCCTTTTCCTGACCCCTCCTGGGTCTCCTCAGACAATGTTTGAGCTCCTTTCTCGCGTGCCTGTAATCCTCCAGAGCTGAGCAAGACCCTTGCTACTTCCACCTCATGTAATCTCCGTTCTTTCTTTTGACGAGAAGCTCCTCTGCTCTCGTCATCCAACGTTCCTTTATCTTACTCCTTCCCGCCTGTCTCAGAGAAACACATTTGTTCATCACTTACAACAACTGTTCCTTAACCAGTGTCCACATGTCTATAGTACCACTTCCATGGAACAATTGCTCCCAGTCTATGTTTCCCAACTCACGTCTGACAGCATCGTAGTTTCCTTTTACCCAATTAAATAACTTCCCATTGTGCCTGATTCTCTCCTTCTCCATAGCTATGTAGAATGTGAGGCTGTTGTGGTCACTATCACCAAAATGCTCTCCCACAGTAAGATCTGACACCTGCCCCGGCTCATTGTCGAGCATCAAATTCAAAATGGCCACTCCCCTCGTCGGCCTGTCAACGTACAGTCTTAGGAAACCCTCCTAAACACACCTTACAAAAACAGCTCCTTCGAAACCATCTGCTCGAAGTAGGATCCAATCAATATTAGGAAAGTTAAAGTCACCCATTACAACAACCTTACTACACTCACACTTTTCCAAAATCTGCCGACCAATGCGCTCTTCCATCTCCCTGAGGATATTGGGTGCCTGTAGCAAACCCCTAATGAGGTGACTGCTCCCTTACCGTTCTTAATTTCCACCCATACTGACTCAGTACGCAGACCCTCCTCGACAATGGTAACTTCTGTAGCTGTGATACCCTCTCTGATTAGCAGTTCGGCAACTGCTCCTATTTTTCCCCTATGCCTATTCTTTTTAAATTTTCTAAACCCTGGATCATTCAGCAACCATTCTTGCCCCTGAGAAACCCACGTCTCTGTTATGTCCACAACATCATAGCACCAGGTGCTGATCCATGCTCTGAGCTCATCACATTTATTCCCGATACTCCTTGCATTAAAGCAAACACACTTTAACCGATCCCTTGGTTTTTTAGCAGGAAATTCCTTCCCACTGGCTGCACTACCTCTTGCTATTGCCTCATCTCCATCAACTCTCACCACCGGTGTAGAGCTCAAGTTCCCACCCCCTGCCATACTATTTTCAACTCTCCTGAACAACTAGAGCAAACCCTCCACCCAGGATTTTGGTCCCTTTCCAATTCAGGTGCAACTCGTCCTTCATGTACAGGTCCCACCTTCTCCAGAAGGCATCACAATTATCTACATATCTGAAGCCCTCCCTCCTACACCAGCTGCGCAGCCACGTGTTAAGCTGCGCCCGCTCCCTGTTCCTCGCCTCGCCATCTCGTGGCACCGGTAGTAAATCCGAGAACACTAATCTGTTCATATGTGCTGCAGATTCAACCCGAACTGCCTGAAATCACTTTTTTATATCCTCGATCCTATTCCTGGCTATATCATTGGTGCCAATATGTAACACTTTTTCTGTCTGTTTGCCCTCCCCTTTCATAATCATATACACCCGATCGGATACTCCAGGACATTGGCACCAGGGAGGCAAACATAGCTTCCGGGAATCCCGATCCTGACCACAAAATCTCCTGTCAATTTTCCCAAAGCATTTTGGAAGCAGCTCCTTGATGTGGACCATATGAATACTGAATAATCTGTTGTTCAAGAGAAGACCGAAAACTCATCTCTGTGCACAAGGGCGATCGTCCTCTCAACCTGTGGGGCCCAGAATAAAAATGAAGGATGTGAAGCCATACTGTATTTCTGAGTGTTTGCTTCGAATGATATGGGGATTAGGGAATCCAGACGACAATATGAAGTTGCAAATCAATGAGGTAAGATCGACATTAATATGACTGTTGATCATCTGTAATAATTCAGTCAGCAATTGGCCATTATCTTGCTGAAATCTCGTCTTAAAAACAACACAGCATAGGAACAGGTCCTTCGACCCACCAAGCTTGCACTGACACATGATGCCTTTCGAAAGTTGTCACAAGATACCTTTTAATTTTTGCTTCGGTATCTTCTACTCCAATCTCCTCTATCAGGGCATTTTCACATTCTTTCTCGAATAGGAAAAAAAAACTTGCTTCTCATATCACCTTCAAACCTTCCCCTTTTTAACTACAACTTCTGGCTCAGGTAATTGATATGTCTACCCTGGGAAAAAGGCTCTAAGAAACTATTCTATGCACATCTCAACAAATTTTGCAAACATCTGTCATGTAGCCCCTGAGCCACTGATGTCCAACTGAAAACAAATCAAGCTTGATCAATTATTCCTCACACCTAATATCCTCCAAAGCAGCCAACAACCCGGTAAACGTTTTTAAGCCAACTCCCACAAATCTAAATCCTCTTGTTGATCGTGTAACCAATCCTGTACACAACATTCCGAAGTGGCTGAAGTAAAGTTGAATTCAGCTGCAACATGACATGCCAATTTTTGTACTCTGCTCTCTGATTGATGTGCGCAAGCATGTGATAGGCCTGTGATCACATTGTTCACACTGTTCACACTGGTGAACTCAGTTTCAGTTTCAGAGAACTGTAGCTTGTATGCCTCGATCCCTGCGGATTTTGAAGCAACTTAGAGTTATTCCATTTATTGTATATATCTCTTCTGCAGCAGACCTTCGACAATGCATTACCTCCCAATTGCCCAGATTAAATTACATATGCATTCTCTCCATGCCGTTCTCCAGCCTACCTATATCTTGCTGTAACTCTGCCAGTCATACCGACGATCTACAACTCCAAAAATCTATTCACAGATCTCCAGTCACAAAAACACCCGTTCAATTTTCTTCTGTCTTCGATGACCAAGCAGACCTGTATCCATCTTACCGACTGACAACTGATATTATTTGAGTTCACCTTCTGTATAAGCCTGCCTTAAGGAACCATATAAAAGATACTGTTGTTATCCGATTTGGAGGCAGTTATTATTTTAAAATAGCTTGTGAAATGTGATCTTTGATCGCTATAGTGGTTATTCAGTTCTATTCGCCTAAGCGATGGTAAAGGACAACGATCATTATGAATATTTGCGAGGTCCTGTCAAAAGAGACTTGATGCGTTGCTGTTTTGCATCTTGTAGTTAGCGTTCATCACATGTCATATCTGGCGTTGATGAAGGGAGTGAGTATCGAACGTTTTGCAAGTCGAAAAATGAGATACTTACCCAGTACAACTTCGAGACTCTTCTTACTGGAGGTACAGTTGTCCAGTCAACTGGATGGATTTCCATTTTACCCGTGAGCCACACTATTTGAACAATGGACCTAAATTGTACACGCGGGCAGAATTTCTAGTACTGATGAAACAGCACATTTTCCTCTCAATATTTGGCTCAGATTTTTGATAGACAGGCATTCAGAGATGACAATTTCACAGCAAGTCACTGGGAATCTGGCTGATTGCCACAATTTGGAATGGCTATTGCCTGACTCCATCAGGTATGAGTGTTACATGTCAATTATCAGTTCAAGCCAGATGCTTTCTTACAGTGTACGAACACACACTCTTTCAATATCTCAAGTGTCGTAAATAGTGCTGAACAATAGCTAGCAAGCTTTTCGACTTTGGAACTGATGCTGGAAGGATGGGCATTGATGGGATGTCTGCAGATTTTGTGACAATTTTCTGAATCTGAAGATCTGCTGCACAGATGCATGACAACTGTGGCGATTCGTCTATAACAGCTCGAATTGCCTTCAGTAAAGTGCAATCATGTCTTTGAGTCTGTTTCACATGGACTCATTATTCTGAAAAATGTGTTCATAATTTACACGTTTAAGATCAAAACATTTATTTTAGGTATCAAATAAACTTTAAAATGCTTACACCTTATTAAGTTAAAAATAATCAAAGTTTTCGTGAATGCAAATGGAACAATTCTGAGTGTGTCACGCTCAGAGTTAACTTAGTGTTTAACACTCAGTGTTTTACATTTGAGCGTGAATCACTAAATAAAGTGTGTGACAACATTTACAAACCTGCGTCAAGTCAGCCTGCTTCTCATTGTCGCATTTTGCATTGCTCACATATAGATCCTGCGAATTCACCCGAAATAAAACTAAAGGCATTCTCTCTCATGACGAATTGCAGTCATTTCCGTACACAGATTACAGTTATAATTCACAGAAGAATTTATGCTAAAGTAGCTCTCATTTAGCAGGTTCTGGATTAGTGGTGCTGAAAGAGCACAGCAGTTCAGGTAGCATCCAAGGAGCTTCGAAATCGACGTTCTGGGCAAAAACTCGTCATCAGGAATAAAGGCAGTGAGCCTGAAGCGTGGAGAGATAAGCTGGAGAAGTGGGGGGGGGTGCGGTGGTGGGGAGAAAGTAGCATAAAGTACAATGGGTGAGTGGGAGGGGGGATGAAGGTGATAGGTCAGGGAGGAATGAGTGGAGTAGACAGGTGGAAAAGGAGATAGGCAGGTAGGACAAGTCCAGAGAAACCATGGGGACAGTGCTGAGGTGGATATTTGGAACTAGGGTGAGGTGGGGGAAGGGGAAATGAGAAAACTGTTAAAGTCCACATTGATGCCCTGTGGTTGAAGTGTTCCGAGGCGGAAGATGAGGCATTCTTCCTCCAGGCGTCTGGTGGTGAGGGAGCGGCGGGGAAGGAGGCCCAGGACCTCCATGTCCATGGCAGAATGGGAGGTGGAGTTGAAATGTTGGGCCCCGGGGCGGTGTGGTTGGTTGGTGTGGGCGTCCCGGAGTTGTTCTCGAAAGCGATCTGCTTGGAGGCGCCCAGTCTACCCAATGTAGAGGAGACCGCATCGGGAGCAACGGATACAATAAATGATATTAGTGGATGTGCACGTAAAACTTTAATGGATGTGGAAGTCTCCTTTAGAGTCTTGAATAGAGGTGAGGGAGGAGGTGTGGGCGCAGGTTTTACAGTTCCTGCGGTGGCAGGGGAAAATGCAAGGATGGGAGGGTGGGTTGTAAGGGGGCGCGGACCTGACCAGGTAGTCATGAAGAGAATGGTCTTTGCGGAAGGCGGAAAGGGGTGGGGAGGGAAATATATTCCTGGAGGTGGGGTCTGTTTGGAGGTGGCGGAAATGTCGGCGGATGATTTGGTTGATGCGAAGGTTTGTAGGGTGGAAGGTGAGCACCAGTGGCGTTCTGTCCTTGTTACGGTTTGAGGTGTGGGGTCTGAGGGCGGAGGTGCGGGATGTGGACGAGATGTGTTGGAGTGCATATTTAACCACGTGGGAAGGGAAATTGCGGTCTCGAAAGAAGGAGGCCATCTGGTGTGTTTTGTGGTGGAACTGGTCCCCCTGGGAGCAGATACAGCGGAGGCGGAGGCATTGGGAATACGGGATGGCATTTTTGCAAGAGGTAGGTTGGGAAGAGATGTAATCCAGGTAGCTGTGGGAGTCGGTGCATTTGTAAAAAATGTCAGTGTCAAGTCGGTCGTCATTAATGTATTTGGAGAGGTCCAGGAAGGGGAGGGAGGTGTCAGAGATGGTCCAGGTGAATTTAAGGTCAGGGTGGAATGTGTTGGTGAAGATGATGAATTGCTCAACCTCCTCGCGGGAGCACGAGATGGCGCCGATGCAGTCATCAATATAGCGGAGGAAGAGGTGGGGATTGGTGACGGTGTAATTACGGAAGATCAACTGCTCTCCGTAGCCAACAAAGAGACAGGCATAGCTGGGGCTCATACGTGTGCTCATGGCTACCACTTTTGTCTGGAGGAAGTGGGAGGATTCAAAGGAGAAATTGTTAAGGGTGAGGACCAGTTCAGCCAAACGAATGAGAGTGTCGGTGGAAGGGTACTGTTGGGGACGTCTGGAGAGGTACGAATGGAGCGCTTGGAGGCCTTGGTCTTGGCGGATGGAGGTGTAGAGGGATTGGATATCCATGGTGAAGATGAGGCGTTGGGGCCGGGGAAACGGAAGTCTTGGAGGAGGTGGAGGACGTGGGTGGTGTCTCGAACGTATGTGGGGAGTTCCTGGACTAGGGGGGATAGGACAGTGTCGAGGTAGGTAGAGGTGAGTTCAGAGGGGCAGGACCATGCTGAGACAATGAGTGCAGATGCTGTCTGAGATTGGTAATCAAGTGACTTATGAATCTCCAACGTGCTTACTTTCTTATTCTTCCTGTCGACCCCAGGAACTTCCATAAATTCCCATACTGTTCTTTCATCAAAAACAATATGTCACAATATTACCCATCCGCGAACCCCAACTCTCCAGCTTCACCATGCTGCAAAATGGACTGCAGTGACGCCAAATCGAAACTGGAGTGAGAGTGATCGATGACGTCTTGCACTCCCAAAATAACAAGTGCCACTTTAGAATCAAAAGTGAGCGTTCAGTGCAGTTTCTAATGTCCATACGGGAAGCAGAAAATCGGATTAATATACCAAAGAGCATTTATGGGAAAATTATGTCAGCCAATGGAAAAGGAGGCTCAAAAAGGTCTATGACAGTTCAATAGGAGACGACTGTTAGTTGAGTAGTAGCATTGATAAGGCAGCAAAGAGTGAATTTACTGCTGGGGAAAAGGAACATGTGTAGGGTATTCAATTAAGGTTTTGCACAGTCCTTTGGTGGCATCCGTTATTCTCGCAAGACCATGAAAGTGCACCTGGGATATCTTTCTTCGATCTTTGTTGAGCAGCGTCGATTTTGTCTTTCAATGCCTTCTCGGGAGTGGCAATCTCAACTGGAGCACTTGAAAGCACTGTTCCCCAGTGTTGTCACGGTACATTTTATTCCGGCGGGTGTGGTTTTCTTAAGCAGCATGGCCCTGCTTCACTTCTCCTCTTTGTAGACTTCTGTGCAATTCCAGCCTCCAGTGAGTGCGATCGCTTGCAATGTCCTTCGGCCTCTTTCAGGTGACTTCATCTCTCTCTTTCCGACATCTTTGAAATGAAGATATGGCGCCTTTTTGCTGTATTGCTGAAGGCCAAATCCCCTCACAGGAGATCTTTAGGGATCCTCCCGTCAGATAGGCAGAGTACGTGGACCAACCAATGGAGAGGGTGTTGTTCAAGCAGGGTGAAGAGACTGGGTTTCTGGGGACATGTTATTGATTCAATCAATCCAGGATGCCTCACTGGCTACAAAGATGGAAGGTGTTGAGACTAAGATCTTGTCTGGAATACAGTGTCTAGTTGTCGCTGCCTTAAAGCTGTGCGCTGATGCCGCAAGTCCAGTAGAATGCGTCTTTAGTGTGCATCATCATCGTTCTGTTCTCGCAGGGTGTCTTTTTTAGCCTGACGAATGTCGAGGCTGCTCTTCCAATCCATTTGTCGAGTCTCAGAACAGACTGTCTTTCATAGTGGGGCCAAGGTTTTAATACTCATAGACTACCTCAACACTGAGAACACCTGAAAGCCGTCTTCTCAGTCTGAACATATTAATGAGACATCAGATTTCTGGATTTTTTAGTAAAATATCCCATGCTCAGAACATTTAAAAGTTTGACCATCATCTGAAAATTTTAATGCATATCAGTTCCTTCGGACTTTTGAAAGACTTTTTGTAATCGTGATATTTAAAATCTTTCATCCCAGCGAGAATTCACTGATTGTAAGAAGATGGGCAACCGAGTTAATTTTTTCCAACATTGGGAGCAGCTGAATGGCCTGTACCCTGTGTAACAACACTGATGCGAATCAAGGACAAGTGGATTTTTGACTATCACAGTTTCAAGATTGTCAGCAAGAGAACAAAGAATCAAAGGTGGTGGAAAAACTCTATTTCGAGAGATGTTTAGATTATTAGCACTGCCTGGGAGAGCGATGAGGTCGGATTACAAAGGTAGTTTCACAAGAGTGCTGCATGTCAGTTTGGAATTGGTGCATTTACAGCTACAGAATTTAGATAAAAAAAGGAATAAAAGTGAAAGTAGTAACATCACATACAGTGTTTAAAATAAATTAGAAGTAATATACTGTCATTAAACAGAGTAAAAGAGATCGACATGACAGTGCAGTAAAACATTTCAGATCCATGTTATTGCAGCCGCATTGTCACAGCACAGAGGCCACGTGATCGGACAGCCCAAGACCAACACAGCTTAGATGAAGGAGCAGCCATTGCATTATGTGCTTCCTCTTCCTATTGCTGCCTCTTCCTTACGGTCAGAATTGCCGTCAATCAAGAGACAGCTGATCTTGCTTCATATGGATCTGAAGTGAGACACACTGCTCAGGGTGGCAGAGATATAGATGGCTGAATTAGTGAGTAAGATGGAGAAGGCGGTTAGTTTCAATGGGAAGCTTCAGAAATCATCAGTTTCACCATCAGACCATCTATAAGAAACTCAGAGCGGGAGCTAACTGCAGGTTTTCTTCAGAAAACTTGCTTCAAGTAAACAGCTGCAAGCATCTTGGGAGAGCACACCTCAAATGTTGCCACAATGCTGGCCACCACCTGAAGGCGTTGTACCGCTCTAGAACTCTTCACTGCAGACGAACAATGCGATGTGGGCCTCTCCAATTTCTCCACACGCTCATGTACTCCAACCACATCGCCTCTAAACATGCAGCAATCTACTCGTCCAGAACAACTATCAGTTCATATTTATCCCCGCTGAAAAAAAATGGGGTAGTGATCGTCTGGTGAATGGACACCTCTGTCGCAAATGCTGAACGCTATCTCTCCAACACTACATCCTAGCCCCATTCACATGCAACCTCACCAGAACCTATCACCAGAAGTGAAAGCACTATCCATGCCCTCATTGCTCCTGGTGATGACCCCTCCTCTGCCTCCAAGCTCATAATCCTCCAGACCCTTCTCCCCGGTTTTATCTGTTCTCTAAGATTAAAAATCCCAACTAATCTGGCCGGCCTACTGTCTCGGCGTGCTCATGCCCCACGAGATTTATCTCGTCTCACCTGGACTCCATTCTGTCCCTCTTGGTTCAGGCACTTCCCACCTACATATGCGACACCAACCACACACTCCATCTATTCAGCAACTTCCAGTTTCCTTGCCCCAGTGCTTTATGTACGCTATGGACGTGCAGTCCTTATACACCTCCATACCCCACAAGGATAGCATCCAGGCCCTCCGGTTCAGCCTCTCCATTAGAAACATTGATTCCACCTCCATTAATACATTTCCCAGCCTCGCTGAACTGATCCTATCCTCAGTAACTTGCCCTTAAACTGCTGCAAATTTGCTCAAATCAAGGTGGTTGCCATGGAAGCCCGGATAGGTTCCAGCTATGACTATCTCTTTGTTGCATATATTGAGCAGTCCCTCTTGAGTACCTGCACAGGAGCTGTGCCCCAACTCTTCTGCCAATGCATCGATGACTGCGTCAGTGAATTATTCTGCACTGAGCGTGAATCGGAGCAGTTCATTGACTTCGCCCACAACTTCCACCCCACACCCAAATTCACTTGGTTCATTTCAGACACCTCCCTCCACCTTGTAGATCTTATCATTTCCATCTCCGGCGACAGTCTCCCAACGGACGTTTATGCAAATTTACACACTCACATAATTGCCTAGAGTACACCTCCTTCCACCCTGTACCTGCAAAAGCTACATCTGATCTCCAAATTCCTCTTCCCTCGCTACCCCTGCGTGAACAAGGAAGCATTGCACTCCTGATCATCCCAGATGTCCACATATTTTGAACAACATTGTTTTCCTGCTTCCTGTCATCCAGTCAGCCCTCCAACATACCTCCGTTCCCTGTTCCATTACTCTGAATCCCACCTTTCCCAATTCAATAAAGACATTCACCTCAGTCATCGACTACCACTCCACAAGTCTCCAAATCCAACGCATCATCCTTACATACTTCCACCAACTCCAACTAAACCCCAACAGCAAGAACTTCATCCCTCCCCACCCTCACTGCACTGCGAAAGGTCCTTCCTCTCCGACAGTCCGTGTTTGGCACAACCCTCCTCAGAGACATCTCTGAACTCCAATGTATATTTCCCTGCAAATATCAAAGGTGTTAAACCTGCTATGTTCCCCCGTCCACTCAATCCAGAGCCCGAAGCTGCCCTTATAGGTGATACATAGTTTCTTTTGAGTCTTTTCCAACCTAGATGATAGCAACAGGTGCTCCAGTGATGTCTTCTGTACATGGGGAGACTGAACGTAATCTGAGGGAACAGATCGACGAGCGTCGCAGCCAGTTCCACAGGGGTCGACAAGACCTCCCAGTCACCGCCCACTTCAGATCCCCCTTAACTCCATTTCCAATGACGATCCTTGGCCTACTCTATTGCCAAATCGAAACAGTGCAAATTGAGGAAGAACACCTCATCTTCGCCCGAGTAGCGGGCTGCATGGAGGACTCAACATGAACTTCGCCAATTTCAAAGAATTTCCTTCCTCTAACTGAGTCTCCGTCCATCCCACTGTCCCTGCCGACAACTGAATTCTTTCCTCCAATTGGCCAAACAGATCATACCCTCAACCTGAATTCACCTATTCGTATTTCACAACTGTGCCCCTCAACCCCATTTATTTGCAGATCCCGCCACATCCACTCTCCGTGCCGAAGAAGGATTACACGTGAGTCGTCGTCTGCTCCAGCTGCTAATGCTGGCTGGCTTGCTGTGCTTTTCCAGCCTCCTGCCTGTATATTTCAGATTCCATCATTTGCAGGGTTTTTTTGTCTGCTACCACTCTTGTTGGTGAGGACACAGGGAGCGAACCAACCCGGCTGAGGTAGCGACTGGAAAAATAAGCAAAACAGTGTGTTGGGGGAATTCATGCAGGAGGCCATGGACGCATTTAGCAACACTTTCAATTGCATACTGCCCATAACCTTAAACAAATGCCTTTCATGGAGATGACATGTGGTCAGAAGAGAATCGATTATCCAACACTTTCGAAAATAAATAAGTATTAAACATGAAAGTGAGAACGAGAGAGGGAATTCCAGACCTCAGGGCTGAGGGCAAATTAAGGGGCAGTCACTCATGTTGGAACAATGAAAGTAGGAAATGAGCAAAAGGCCAGAATTAGAGACGACCACATTTATCAAATCAAAATATTGCAGAGATTAAGTTGGGAGTGTCCATTGCAGGAATCTGACCACAAGCATGAGGGTTTTAAAATCGAGATGTTGCAAGAATGGGCGAAAGTGTAATCTGCATAAGATTTGCAGAGGCATGAGAATCGTTGGAATATAATAACCACGATGTTTTAGATGACATGAAGGTTAGAACGTAAAACGGAGAAGATCATTGAGGACAGAAATTACGCTGTCAAGTCCGGAGTTTATTAAAGGATGAATCTGCGTAACTGTAGCAGATACCCTG
Source organism: Chiloscyllium punctatum (assembly GCF_047496795.1). Lineage (NCBI taxonomy): Eukaryota > Metazoa > Chordata > Chondrichthyes > Orectolobiformes > Hemiscylliidae > Chiloscyllium > Chiloscyllium punctatum. The sequence goes on from NC_092773.1 coordinate 51,795,833, forward strand.
AGACGGCGGACTTCAATGAGGTTAAATCACTTACATTGTGAAAACAGGCCCTTCGGCCCAATAAGCCCACACTGACCCTCCGAAAAGTAATCCACTGAGACCCATTTCACTCTGACTAATGCGCCCAGCGCAATGGGCAATAAAGAATGGCCAACTCATGCATATGAAGGTGGATTCTACAAACTTCTAGTGCTCACTTTGTTTGCTCCTCCCCAGCTGAAAATAAGTTAAAACCGCAGTAGGTTCTTTCCTGGATCTTCTGCCTTTTGTGCTGAATAGCTAACTCCAATGAAACATTGAAAAGAAATAAGCCAAACTTTTCCAGTCCCTGCTTCAATCTTCATTCCTGATCTACTGTATGTATCCCGCTTGCTTAACTCATTGAAATTTAGCGAGACTGTCCACAATTTGATGCTGTGTTTGACTCAGACGAGAGCTTTGGACTTTCGGAGGAAACCGGAGAACCCAGAGGAAATGCACGCAGACACGGGGAAATTGCGCAAACACCACACAGGTAGTCGCCCGAGGCTGTGATCGGACCTGGAACATTGTCACTTCAGACAGCAGAGCTAACTACAAAACGACGTGCCACTAGGTCGCAGAGGTGGATAAATGCGGACTTAGTATTGACAGAGACAGGAGATGAGAAGATCTCATCTGAGTCAAACACAGCATCAAATTGTGGACAGTCTCGCTAAATTTCAATGAGTTAAGCGAGCGGGATACATACAGTAGATCAGGAATGAAGATTGAAGCAGGGACTGGAAAAGTTTGGCTTATTTCTTTTCAATGTTTCATTGGAGTTAGCTATTCAGCAAAAAAGGCAGAAGATCCAGGAAAGAACCTACTGCGGTTTTAACTTATTTTCAGCTGGGGAGGAGCAAACAAAGTGAGCACTCGAAGTTTGTAGAATCCACCTTCATATGCATGGCTCCAGCAATGGACAAATGTCAGCATCAATGTTAATATAGAGAAGGGAGAAATAAAATTTAGAAGAACCTAATCATACAACCAGCAGAGAAAGGCAGAATGACGGTCATTCTGGACAAAGCAGACAACATTCAAAAAGCGCAACAACTACTTGCAGATAAAAACACCTACCAAAAGAGGCAGTTTGACCCCACCCTACATCTCACCAATAGAATAAACAACACACCGAGGAATCTACAAAAAAACAGACAGATAACCAGGTTTGACCTACAAAGAATGAAACCTGAAAGCAGCAACACCCCCAGATTCTATGGACGACCTAAAGTGGACAAACCAGACATCCCACTCAGACCCATAGTATCACTACCAGGGACACGATCACACAAACTGGCTAAAGAACTACAGTAGAAACTGAAACACCTGATCAGCGGATCCAGACACTCTATACAATCAACACAGGAATTTCTGGATATCATCAGAAATATACACATAGACAAGGAAGAAACCATAGTCTAATTCGATGTAACGGCACTGTTCACCTCTCTCGACAAAACCTTCGCCAGAGAAACAAAAGCCAACCTGCTGGACATACAGAACAAACAACAGGACATTGAACCTATCAACAAAGACGGCATCCTCAAACTTATGGATTTGTCCCTCATAACACACTTCACATTCAACAACCAAATATATGAACAAATCAACGGCACACCCATGGGCTCACCCATCTCTGGACTCATAGCAGAAGCGGTAATGCAAAGATTAGACAAACAGTCTTACCGCAAATTCAACCCGAATTCTGGGTCACATATGTGGATGACACATTTGTAATCATTAAAAACACAGAAATAGAGAACACACACCGGATCATCAACGCCACACTCACAGGAATCCGATTCACTAGAGAGGAAGAAAAGGACAACCAACTCCCATTCCTAGACGTGATTGTACAGAGAACACCGAACGGAGAATTCACCACAAAGGTTTACAGGAAAGCCACACACAGAGACCCAGTCCTAAACTACGAAAGCATCCACCCCAACACACACAAAAGAAGTTGCATCAAGATACTATTCAAAAGTGCCACAACATACTGCAGTACATTAGAACTGCAAAAAGAGGAAGAAGAACACCTATACAATGTATTCACAAAAAATGGATACCCACGCAAATTCATCAACAGATGCCTAAGGGAAAGACAACGGAATCAGGACATGCCGCAACCCAAAGGACTAGCCACATTACCATACATCAAGAGCATTTCCTAACTGACAGCCAGACTGCTTATAACAGCACACAAACCAACAGCTACTCTCAGACAATAACTCACCAGAACGAAGGACCCAATACCCAGCATTAGCAAAACCAATGTAGTGTACAAAATCCCATGCAAGGACTGCACAAAACACTACATAGGACAAACAGGAAGACAGCTAACGAACACCAACTAGCCACGAAACGACACGACCAGCTCTTCTTAGAAGCCACACACGCAGATGACAAGCAATATGAATTCGACTGGGACAACTCTCCTATTATAGGACAAGCCAAACAGAGAACAGCCAGGGAATTCCGAGAGGCATGGCACTCATCCTCAGATTCAGTCAATAAGCACATCGACCTGGACCCAATATGCTGACCACTGCAGCGGACAGCTCGAACTGACAACCAGAAGCGGCAGATTCAAACCACGACAAATGCCTGAGGAAAGATCACAAAAGTGCTTCACAGGAGGCTCCCAAGCACTAATGATGTCACCTAGACAGGGGACAAAACGTCTGCAACACAACTTCCCAGCTCGGCGAACAGAACCACAACAAGAATATAATAAAATCAGGATCGTTTTCTACAGTGTGGGCGGTAAGAAACTATTCACCCTGGTAAAAGCTTTGAGAATAAGATTTAAAATGAATTACAATACAAGGAAATATGAGATGAGAAAGAGACTTCACAAAGTAAGCAGATAACTCTGGAATGCAAAGCAAGGAACTGTGAATTTGGCAGGGTCAATGAAGGTCATTAGACAATTACTTGAAAATAAACAGTATGCAAGATTACAAGCTTTTAGTTGAAAGGCAAAATGTCGGAAAGTCCATTCAGAGAACTGCATGACCCGCTTCTGTGCTTTCGTAATTCTGTGTTTTGTAATTGCTCATTGAATCTCTGCAATGTGAGTTCGGAACATAAGGTTAATATTTGCTATTCTGTACAGGAAGAATCAATCAGATCAATATTTTGTGTTGATAAATGTCTGGGGTACCGCAGGAATGGGTAGGTCGAGATCAGCATTCCAAAATAATGTAGGACTTGCTGACGAAGGTACATTTTCAAGAGAAAGCGATGGATGCGGGTAAAGTTATAGGGTTTAGTAGACGTTTCACGAATAGGAAATGTTTGGAGTGGTACTGGACAAGCAGAAGCACGAGAAACGTGTTCAGTTTTGGGAATATGCTCGAAATAAACTGGTTGGTTCATAGACTCTGTTTCTATGCTGTGCGACTGTTTTTGAATGCTTAAACCATGACTACACAGACAAGCTGGAGATGTAGTCGGATAGATAACAGATGAATTTCAGAACGAACAATTGAAGTATAAAATAACAGGTGACTACTGCACAGACAGCATGGGCAGAGAGACCTGAATGTAGATGTACAGAAGCTGTTAAGTGTGGCAGGGCAAGTAGACAGTGTCATTGGAGAAGCCTAAAAAATTCGAGACTTTGCTAGTTGTGGCATAGATTAGAAGAGATTATGCTGAGTTTATATAATTCACAAAGACATTTGATGGAATATTGTGTACAGTTCTGGGTATTATATCTCAGGAAGAATGAGAACTTATAAGAGAGATTAAGGATTTTTTTACAGGAATGATTCGAGGGACGAGGAACTCGTGACACAGATACTGGAATATAACGAGGATTGTTTTCTTTACAGAAGGCATGGCTGAAAGGATATTTGTTTTATATATCCAACGCCATGAGGGGTTCACACGCAGGATATAGGGGGAACGTTTTCTGTTCATGTGATGATTGAGAACCAAAGGGAATAACTTCAGACTACAATGCAAAGGAAAGAATACATGTAAGTTTAGAGAAACGTTCTGACAGCAGATATTTCGGAATGCGCTGTCCAGACGTGTGGTGGCACGATCTTTAAGCAAATGTTCACGACGGGATCATGAGAACAGGATCAATGTGCAGGCTGGGTTGGTAGGCACGAGAATGACTTTATCTCATATTGCTGATTTGGAAAGCGAGGCAGATGCAACGGGCCGAATGGGCTCCTTCAGCACCGCAACAATTCTGTGATTTTGCATTGAGCTTTCCATACAATCTTCTGTCTGGCTCTTCAGGTGACATTGCCGGATTATATTTAACCCGCAGGTGAGTTATACTGTGATGGAGGCATGTGTGGCGCCATGCAGAAAGCAGAGATTAGCAGTCAAGAGAAGCTAATCAAGACGGTTAAAACTTAGGAAGTGACGTTCGACGTGGAGGAAACGTGAATCCACTGTTCTTAAGAATTTACAATAGTTTGGAAATTAGAAATCAGAACTGCAATTTTCACATTTGGGACAGATTTCCAGAAAACTGCAAAAAGAAGCAAAACATTAACAAAATATGTCAGAATAAAACATTTGCTGACTAAACAAGTCATGAGGAAGTCGCAAGCTGCTTTATTTCCCGATTGAGTAATGATCAAATTGAAAGGTAAAGAAGGTCTACAGCAAGGTATTGGCAACTGACACGCACACAACAGTGAAACTGGGAATTCCTCGTAACAAGGTGAAAATCCCGTCTTATTTAGACAGCAAACATTTGTTGCAATTGTACCAGGAGTTCACAGATCCTCTGAACTCTTCAATTGACGATTTACGTGTATTGATTACTCAAGCTTTCTGAATTATTCACCAGGTTTGGGCATTATGGTTCAGCCAACATTTATTGTCCATCCATAATTGGTCTTCAGAGTGTGACGATGTGCTGCTTTTCTGATGTTCGTGCAGCATATTGACACCCTCAATGCTGATCGGGAGTGAGTTCCAGGGATTTCAACACAGCAACAGTGAAGGAATGGCAATGCATTTCGACCTCAGGATGGTGAATTCTTCCAGTGGAACTTACAGGTGCTGAGGTTGCACGCATCTAATGCCATTGCTTTTCTAGAAGGTCGATGTCGCATATTTGGAGATAAGTTACTCATTGTAGATTTCCCAGTCACTGACCAGTTATTACTTCCTGTTAAAAGTCCTGTGTACGTAGTTTTTGACGGTTGCTAAAGGTGGTTGCTCTGGACTATCACAAAAGCATGTTAATAGTTTCACAAAAATAATCACTGCCACGTTAAAGCTGCAAATTTTATTTTTACAATTCAGGCAGAGTCGTCTTCCCAATAATTATAAGGATCTTCAAATGCAGGTGAATTGAGGAAATTACGTTTTTATTAGATCTCAGGAATTGGAATTTATAGTATATGCACGAGGTGGTATTTTCAGAGCAGCTTTTGTTAGAGCTCACAAGGGAACACGCAATTCCGGATTTGCTGATCAGTAAAGAGGCGGATTTGATTTGGGAATGAAAGGTGCAGGAGGTCCGAAGACGCAGTTACCATAAAATGACAGAATTCACCATGCAGTTTGGGAGAAATGATTGAATCAGACCTAATAGTTATACATGAGGAAGGAGCTGACTAGAGTTGAATGCAAGGGGCGCCAAGCAAGGAAGAGAATGTAACATAAATAGGATGGTTTCTATAATAATTGAAGACACATTGAAGAAATTCATGCCACCGAAAAATATATGAACAAATGGGAGGATGATGAAACCATGGCCGACAAGAAAGGTCGGGGCAACATAAAACAAAAGATAAAATATAAAAGATGTGACGGTTAGGGGATGCCAAAGGGTTTGGAAGCTTTTGCAATCCGCAGATGATGCTGAACAAAACAAGTCAGAGTCTGATTGATCAGTGGAACTGACTGTCACAGAAAGCTGTCGACATCAAGTCATTCAGGACCTTCAGTGCAGACACATATACCTCTTGCTTAGTATGGAAGTCAACAGCTATTATATGAATGCAAGAGAATGGGGTGTGGAAACGTGTCAGCCACCACTGAATGGTGGATCAAACGTGATGGGCCAGTTGGCCTAATTCTGCTCATATAACGTGTTGATTTCTCATGAAGAACAAAGCGCACCTTTGCACGAATCTTTGATTTCACAGATTGTATCTACTCGTCTTGCCGAGAAATACAGCTGTGACGCAGCTCCGCTCTTTCATGGAGATTGGAATGGGCTGTTGGTTACAGAATATAAACCAGATACTGATTCACAGAGAATTTGGAATACCGGTTTTCGCCATTCAATCATTTCACATCACGCTGCCTGAATTTGAACAACGTTAGAATCTATTGTGCACACATGGCTATCATACATTTTATCCTCATAAAATGCTGCTTGTACCTCTCAGTGTTACCCTTAACTAGTATGACCAGGCAGGCTGAATTTCTGTTCTTAGTGTATGATCCTTCCACAATTTGTCTTTGCTGATATCCATCCTGGTGATGTTAAACACTCTGGTAGAAAAGTTACAATTTTATATCAATGTGTTTGAAATAAAAGTTGCCATTCTGTTCTACAGTTATCCACAATCCATACATTTGAACCTAACCAGTAAGATTGAAGGAGTTCAATCCTTTACATGCCGATCAGTGACAATAGCCACTGCAGCAAACCCCTGTGACCACATGTTAACTCTCTGGTGTATCAGGCAGGACGGTGACTGTGTGAAACATTTCCCACACACAGAGCAGTAGAATGGACTCACTCCAACGCAATCTCGCTGGTGTCAGCAGAGTCTTTTTTTTAATTTTAAGTCTCTTCTCACAGTTAGAGCACGGAAAAGGTCTCTGATCAGTATGAACATGCTGACATGTCTGAAAGTGGGATGACTCAGGATGTTCGTTTCCACATATGGAGCAGTAAACTCCTTCTCCCCAGCCTGAAACCATTGGTTAATCAGTCGTTCTGATGAATTGATGAAGTCTCTCTGACACAAGTCACATGAAAACGGCCTCGCCCCACTGTTAATACAATGTCGTGTCAGTATTTGGATTGTTCTTTGCAGCCTTTCCATCTCTCAAATCCCCAACTGCCAGAAGGACTACAGCAACTGGTCCATGGGAAAACAATAATTCCCAGGATATTGAACAACGATTTCACAATGGAGAGAGGCTCGTCGCTTGCTCAGAGAATTTGTGAAGTCGTTCATTCAAACATGCGACTCACGGAGAAGCCAGTGGTGTTCTGCAGTGCTTGCAGAGTTGGAGTTTACTATCAATCACAGCTCTGACTGAATCAAGTTCTCACTGAAAGTTACACCCTTTCTTCTGCTGATAATAAAACAAAACTAACTGTCAGAATTCAACATTTTGACGATTGCTTTTTTTATCTTGTGTGATAATATTCCTGTAGTGTAACAATTTATAACATTATTATGTAACCCACCCTGTAATTAAATGACTTTGCCTAAGGCATTTACACATAATATTTGAGATGAAAGAAATGCATGATTTAATTGTAATTTAGCGACCAGGTTTAAGGCTCATGATTTACCTTCGGAAGATCAATTAGGGGTTGGAAGATCACTTTGTAGAAAAGTTACATTTATTCTACAAGGTGACCCTCAGCTTCTGGTCGAGAGAGAGATGATAGAAAATTATAGTAGGTCAGGCAGGGAAGATCCATTGAGAAGGAGAATCGACGTTTCGGGCATAAACCCTTCATTAGGAATCTCCCAGTAGATAGAGGAGGAGAATTCCTTCAAGATAAGAATGCTTGGAAGACGCTTCGCAGTCGTGTTGAAATCAGTTTGGAGAAAGTGAGGACTGCAGATGTTGGTGATCAGAGTTGTTATTGTCAGCTGGAAAAGCGCAACATATCAGGCAGCAACGAAGGAGCAGCAGAATCGATGTTTAACGCATAAGACTTTCGTCAGGAATGAGCTTCAGCTTCTCTTTCCTTGTCATTTATATCCCTGGCACTCTCACTCTGACCTGTTTATCCTCGACCTCCAGCATTATTCCAATGAACCTCAGTCAGAGCTGGCATGACATCAGCTCATATTTCTACACAGAAATATAAACCATTGGAGTCAACATTGAGCTCAGAAGTTTCTCGACCAACAGGGAGATTTGTTGAGACGTGGAAATCTCGATCTGTCAGGCTCATCTGTGCCCCATGCCCCCGGATACCTTAAGTTAGCAAAGATCCATCAGCACCAGATTTTGAATTAACATTGAGTAGACGTAAAATGGTAATGGGGAAGAACAGTTCCATGCATCTACCAAGTTTATCTGATAAAATGACTCCTAGTTCTGCACGTTCCAGCGAAGACATGGTTTGGGAGCTTTTGTGAGACAGTTATAAAAGCAATAGACACCGGTGAGCGTCCAGGAACTTGGAGTTTCGCTGATGTGATGCTATTATTTTGGATAGGTAGTGAGATAGAGGTACTGAACCTTTAACCGGTGAGTCGAACATCAATGGTGGGTAAATTGTCAGAGAGGGCTTTGAGAGATAGGAATGTCATACATTTTGAAAGGCAAAGACTGATTGGGGATGGCAAGCATGGCTTTGTCGTTATGAAATCGCGTCTTCTTAACTTGACTGACTTTTTTGAAAAGGAAACAATTCTGATTGAAACTGCATAGTTATACACATTATCTGTATTGATTTCAGTTAAGTGAGCATTAAGGGTCTTCATAGTGGACCGGTTGGTTCAGACTTCATGAGATCCAGAGCGACCAATGAAATTGGATTCACAATTAGCTTGTAGGCAGAATGGAGATGGTGGTCCTGGAGGATTGGGATTTCGACTTACAGCCTGGAACCGGTCCTATGCTACAAGGACAGTGCAGGATCAGTCACTTTCATAACTCATACAAATGATTTGGATGTGAAGATTGGAGGTATCGTTAGTAAGTTTACAAATGACATCAAAATAGGTGGAGCAGTGCACTGCGAGAAATGTTATCTGAGAGAACAACGGGTTATTGATAACATGGGCCAATGGGCCGAGTAGTGGCAGATGAAATCTAATTTAGATGCATGTGAGGTGTTATATTTTGGGAAGGCAAATCAGGACAGTACATTCTCAGATGATGGTAGGAACATGGGATGCATCACCAAACAAAGGGATCTTGGAGTGCGGGTACATATTTCCGAGAAATTGGAGTTGCAGGTGGACAGGGTGGTGAAGAAAGCAATTGGGACTCTTCGCTGACTGGTCACGACATAGAGGACGGAAGTTGGGGTGTCATGGTCAGAATATAGCGTTTACTGCCTGTCTACGTGTTGCAAGCAAGATCTTCCTAAACTTGAGAGGATGCAGAAAAGATTGTCAAGAATTTTGGCGGGCATGGCAGGGTTGCGCTCCGCGGAATGCCTCGATATGCTGGGCTTTTTTACGTGGTTATTAATGGTACATGCCTGAGGGGTCACCTTACAAAGGTTTACAAAATCATTTGTGGCATGAACAATGTGGACAGCTAAGATTTCGTTTGGTGGCTGGAGAATCCAGAACTAGAGGGCATATTTTGAATGTCAGGATGGAAATTTTTAAAATGGAACTGAGAGGCTAACCTGTTCACAAAGAGGGCGTTGCGTGCATGGAACGAGCTACCAGATAAACTGGTAGAGTAGGATATAATTACAACGCATAAAAGGCAAAAAGATGGGCTTATAAACAGGAAGTGTTGAGAGGAACAATGGCCCAATGCTGTTAATTGTGTCGAGATCAGCTTAAGATATCTGGTCGGCATAGAGGCGTTGGAACAAACGGTCTGTTTCTGTGCTGTACATCTGCCTGATCGAAAACACTGAAACTTCTCTGAACTGCCTCCAAGTATATCCCTCCTGAAGTGAAGGAATTGTATGTATACACAAGACTGCAGGTGAAGTCTGAGTTTTTCGTTTGCCTTTGCATCAACACTTCCCTACTTTTACTCGACTCGGTTAGCAAGAAATACTAAATGTGTGTTTGCCTTCCTGACTAACTGCTCTATCTGATTACAAAATTTCAGAGTTTACTGCACTAGATCACTGAGAACGTTCTGCTTCAAAGTATACTGAAGGTGTTGCCCATTTCTTGTCGATCAAACAGAACCAATAATTCAGAGTTCACCACGTTAGTCTTCATCTGCCAAATTTTGGCTTGTTCACCCAACGTACCAACATAAATTTGCAACTTTATGTCTGGATTGCAATTACTTCTCCCAACTATTTTTAATCTCATCTGCCAATGTCTCTAGAGTACGCTCTATCCCAATGTACAAGGCATCGATGTAGATTTTAAATCGATGTGGGCCTGAGGACTGAACAATTTGGCACCCCATTCTTTGCCGAACAGAAAAAATAATCATTTTCCCAAGCTTTTTGTTGTTTGGTCAATCCTCTACCAAAACAATAGATAACTCGCAAAACTCTGGAAGATCTCACGTTATGCTAAGTTTTTGTGTGACAACGCCACATGGAGAGTCGCCTGCTGTCAAAATTGTATCACGACCCATTTTGCTATGTGGCAGCTATGCTAACCACTGAGCCTACATGCCACTCTACTGGAAAGGCACCGACACATCGACACTGAGTGACTGTTTTCCAATGAACAGACTGTCGGAATAACTTGAGGCAGTTCCACAGTCTTCACGTCAATTGGATCGAAAATTTGGATGTGACAGCACAAAATAATTTTGTGATTATTTGATGTTTGTGAGTAACAGCCTGCTTCACTGTTAATTGACTCAAATATAAGGGAATTTCTCAGATTATTCCTGATCAGCGATTCATGAAGAAGGGCTTATATCTGAAACGTCACTTCTCCTGATCTTCGGATGTGGCATGACCTGCTGTGCCTTTCCAGCACCAGACTTTCGACTCTGATCTCCTGCATATGCAGTCCTCCCTTCCTCCTATTTTCTCAGGTTTGTCAAAAACGTCGTTCTTAGAGTTAAGGTAAGTATCCATGATGCTATTGGTGGAGAGATCGGAGCCCACTTATATTATTAGTAGATAGCCTCCATAATTACCATCCTTGCCTTTCCCCCTTAGGTCTTACAGCAGCAGTTTTGAAATCTGTTTGAGAGCACACCTGGATTCTCCATGAGAGTTATTTGACGTTTTATGATTCCAAAATCAGCAGTTGTCTTCTTCAAAGCCTCAGTGTCAGTGGGGGGAGGAGCTGAGAGAAATTGTTTGCTTCACTGATCTTGGTGGGACGACTTTCATCACTCACGCAAATCATTGTTTTTGTCAGTCCTCTGGCCTGATCTACTGTACCTGCACACATGAATAATTCTTTACACATATGGGAGGCAGAGCAGAGACAGAAGAAATCTGAACTCAGTTCGTTCAAAAGGCTAATGTCGCATGATTTGGAGACAGCAAACATAGCTACTCACTGTTCATTGATATTTTTTACATGACATTATCCTATTCCAGCGAAACAAAGAGAGACTCTCGTTTCATTTTCTAACTTCTTGCTTTTTTTTTCAAATCTGAGTTTATGCTCAGCACTCGTCATGAGTTTAATGACAGGCGTTTCTTGTTTTTTTTTTCCCTTGTGTAATACTGTATTACACAGTGCACCAGCACTTTCTAGCCGACCTGCAATTCAGTTTCATAATTGATGCCCTAATTAGTATTACGCTCTAGTTCAGTTGGAAACACAAAAGGGAGAAAGTGAGGAGTGTAGGTGCTGGAGATCACTTTCAAAACGTGTGCTGCTGGAAAAGCATAGCCAGTGTGTCCACATTCGAGGAGTAGCAGTGTCTATATTTCGAGAGTAACCTCTTCGACAGACAGCATGCTGAGCTGATGCTCGAAATTTCGACTGTCATGCTCATCAGAAGCTGCCAGACAGGCTGTGCTTTTCCAGAGCCACACTTCCTGACTGTTAGCATACAAATGTGAAGAAAAAAAAATCAACGTGTTCAAGATGGTTCGAACTCATCAATTCCTGTCTGGACCTGTTCAGGACTCACAATCGCTGTTGTACTAAATTACTAATTACAGTGCATTTCCCTCTCCTGATGTTCCAGCAAAACATTTTTATTTTCTAATCGAGCATATCACAACATAATTCTAGTTTCCAGGTTCACTTTACACAGTCATAGAACTATAAAAGCTCATTAACAGGCGAATTGTTCCATCATGCCTGCATGACCTCTCTTCTCTCGTGACCTATTGCCTTTTCTCCACATCTCTCCACAGCACCATTGCCATCCAAATAATCATGAAGTGACCGCTTGGAAAGCCTCAATTTAACCTGCCTCCTCCAAAATTCCAGGCAGTACATTCCACACTTTACTATTCGTTCTGTGACAAAATATTTTGACATATTGCCCTTGCTTCTTTTGAATGTTACTTGAATTCCTTTCCTTCTCAATTGATTTCGTTGATGTGTGAAAACAGTCTCTCCTTAACTAGTCTATTCATCACGATTTTGATATTTTAAATTTCCATCAATCTACACTCAACTTTCTTCTGTCTGAGAAAAACAATTCCTAATTTTTCAATCTTATTACTGGAACTGAAGTTTCTCATTCCTGGAATCTTGCTTGTAAATCACTTCAGCATTCAATCCAATGCATTCACCTCTTTTCTATAATATAGTGCCATGCCCACAACTACGCCAGCTGCGATCTTGCAAACACGTTCAACATACCCCCTGCACGTATACTCTATGTCCCTGTTAATAAAGCTGAACATACTGGATGTTTCATTAACTTCTTGAACTGCCCTTTCACCTTCAGTGATATATGTATACACCCATGTCCTTCCACTCCTGCACCATCGTCAGAACCGTACCTCCTATTTTAGATTACCTTTCAGTGTTCATACTTTGCTGCATTGAACATTGTCTCGTCCTATCTGTCAACTATACCAACTCGGGAATTTCGATATGAGTTCCATTCCAATAGAAGACCCTTGATTCGAAAGTTGCCTGAGTGGTTTATCATTGGCTAATATTTGAAACTAAGTTTAACTTCAGTTACATGTAAGAACAGTATTTGGTCCTTTCCCTTCAGTCCTTGATTTGATGCACAATTTTCTTTAAATTTGGTAAGTGCTGTCATTGAAATCCGTCCATGGATCATGTTACATAAAAACCACGTAAAAAGACAACATGGGACATCGATCCCTAATTAACCCCGTCACAGGGATAGTGAGAGTTGGGACCATTGGATGATACTGCATGAGATGTATGCACCCTTCCACGCCTCACATCGCATGGATAGGGAAGGGTGACTGTACTGGGGGTAATTGCTTGAACTCCACGTCAATTGGGTATAAGAAACTGGAGCCATAGTGACTGTGAGAGAGAATGCAGTCTGGGCTGTGTCTGCTATTGGGAAAAGTGTCGAGAATGTGGTGCTGCAAATGCACAGCAGGTCAGGCGGCATCCAAGGAGCACAAAGATCGACGTTTCGGGCAACAACCCTTCATCAGAAGTGCAGGCTTATGCCCAAAACGTCGATACTCCTGCTCCTCAGATCCAGCCTACCCTATTGTGATTTTCCAGCACCATGCGCTCCACTCTGATCTTCAGCATCTGTAGTCCTCACTTTTCCCATTTGGAATATATGATCACTGACTGATCCTGTTAAAAAAACAACAGCAAGATTGTGAACATAATGATTCAGCTTTAGACAGTTTCCAGGATGGGGGAGGTCTTGTACATCAGAGACCGGAACATTCAGCAGCAAAGAAGATGGCTTTGGTTAGCTGAGTTTTAAATAGAAGAGATTCATCAAATAGCGCAGTGGAGAGGGAGGATGGTGACGCATATCTTGGTCCTCTCAGAGGAAATGTGAAAATGAGCATCACTTTTTTACTGATGATTAAAACGTTGGAAGTAAGTTGAGGAGAAATAGGACAAACCAAAGATTTACCCTTGGTTAGACTATGTACAAGTAGTGGAAAGGAGGGTCGCAGATGGGTCAGTCGTCTGTGTGGGCGAGAGAGTACGCGGTTATTTCTGAAGATAGTTGCTGACCGTGAATCTAGAAGAGTGAAGGACGATACCTGAAGGCAGAGAGAGGACAACTGCAGACACAGTGAACATGGGTGAATTGGATCATTGGCAGTTTCATGGGAAGAAGTCTATATCAATAAATTTGTGCAAGATGGGCTCTGACAGGGCTAATCTCAAATGCAATCACAGGTGCTGGAGAAATTCTGTAGGTGTGACCGAATCTCGGAATGGAGAATCAGTGTGAGCACTTGAGTTGAGTATGAATTTTCTTTGGAATTATATTACTCCACAGATGCTATCGGACTTGGTAACTTTCACAGGACCTTGTATTTTTTAAAGGTAATTTAAAGACTTGTTCAGCGATGGGTGGATGGGAGAGAGGCAGCTGAATCAGTTCGCTTCTATTTCATTGACAGAAAACCTCCATGCGCTCCTCGCTCTTGGTGTTGTTGGTTAGGATGGTGGAGAGAGGGCGAACAATTGAAAAAGACCACCTGACATCTGAGATACAAATAAAATCTCACCATTTTCCAAAGTTAACGTACAAGCTGGACGAACAGTCTTCAGGTCTCAACACTGACTTCAAAACTAAACACCAGGAACTCGGTCCTTCATTCGGAACTGCCCTGTTTAAGTTACCCACAAACCTCTCCTCCAACGCTCCCTCTCGGCATCTTCCCACGACTGATGTCCCCTCCCTCCATTCTACCTGGGAGCAAAACAGTGTCTTGGTTATTAGGCTTGGTGTCAGCAGAACTAAAGTAATTTATCTTTTTAAATTTAACTCTCCACCGCCTCAAAATCTATATATCTCCATACCACCACTAGCTCTCTGGACACGACTACAATATTTCACATCCTCTTCCTACTCCTTTCCTACATAGTAATCATTTACAGCCCACTTCAGTGCCAAACCAGATTCAGATCAGACTCAAAACATTTATTACTTTTCTCTCCCCACAGGTGTGTCAGACCTGTTGAGTTTCATCAGCAAGCTGTTTTTCGTTCAGGCCTCGAAGATCTGCGTGACTTTAAAACAAAGCGGATTGATATCTCATTGCCCAAAATTGTAGCCCCAATAGCTTCAATGGAAGTAGTAATCATCAGCAGAGACAGACCCAGGTTAACATGACTCAATCCAGATTGCGAGTAACAAAACTCAATCACGGTA
This sequence comes from Chiloscyllium punctatum, assembly GCF_047496795.1. NCBI lineage: Eukaryota > Metazoa > Chordata > Chondrichthyes > Orectolobiformes > Hemiscylliidae > Chiloscyllium > Chiloscyllium punctatum. The sequence continues at coordinate 51,810,965 of NC_092773.1, forward strand.
ATTACTTTTGAACTTGTTTATGTCTGAACAGATTGATGAATGAGAAAAGCCCTTCCCACACTTATGCCAGGTGATGATCTCTCCCTAATGTGAATATGCGGGTGCTTTCGCATATTAGAAAAAAAGCATCATTATTTTTTCTGTATTCGGGACAGCTGAATGGCATCTCCCCGCTGCGATTTGTTGGTGAAACCAAACCAAGTGAAAGCATCTGAACGGTTTCTCATCAGTGTGAACACAATGATGACTGACCAGTTTTGCAGTATATCTAAATCATTTCCCACAATTCCACAGTGGAAATGTTCTTGCATTACTGTGAACCTGTTGGTGTTTTAGCAGGTGGGATGGCTGAATGAATCCCTTGCCACATTCAGAACACATGAATGATCTCTCGCCAATGTAAACTCGCTGGTGTTTTCGTGAGTGTGTTGCTTGAGTGCTTCTTTTCCCACACTCTGAAAGGGTGACTGATCTGTATTAATAATGTGAACTTCCTAATTTGCCGTCTGGTGGGATATGTCACCTAAAACCTTCTCATGTTCTGCGCAGATAAACCGTCTCTGTTCGGTATGATTGTACCGATATGTGTCCAGGTTGGATGGGTATTCGTTTGCTTTCCACAACCAACATATTTCCACACTTTCACCCGACTACGACAGAACATGTGGAGAAAGTGAGAACTGCAGACAGCAGATGAGCGTCAAGTGTGTGGTAATGGAAAAATACAGCTGGTCAGGCAGTATTGGAGGGGCAGGAGAATTGGCGCTTCGCGCACCAGCCCTTCCTGATGAAAGGCATATGCCGGAAATGTCGATTCGCCCGTTTCCCGGATGCTGACTGACCTCTTTGCTTACCCAGCACCACACTCTCGAATATGACAGCACTTTTTTCTGGCCATCGACAGAATCTTGTCCAAGCAGGGAAAAAAGTTTCTCCACAATGGAAATGAGGATTTAAATTTCCATGTACAAAATCCAAAAACTATTAAAGTTACAAGAAATGTGTGTAACTATGAGATTCTGATGTGATATTGTCTGATGTGAATTTCCTGATGTTAAATTCTCCCCTTCCAAAATCCTGTGAAGGTGATGTAAAAGAGAAAGAAGTGCATGAGAGGAGTCCCGCCAAAAGAGAAATTTCAGTTTAAAAACAGTTGTGTCTGAAAGCTGTCTGATTGGACCACGGATATCTTTCAGGAAAGGAACGATAATGCCTCTTGTGGCGTTCTTTAGAGGAGGGAAAGAGAGAGGGATTGAGAGAGATAATGCCTTTGTTGGGATCCAGAAGTGGGATTTCGAATCAAATACTGAACCTGCTTTAAGTATCCTGGCAGTAGGTGTATGTTAGGAACCTTATCACCAAATTCACTTCCAAGTCACAGACTTAACTGACGTGTGTGCCATCCACTTCAAATTCCCATAATTAAACAGAAGAGTTTTTAGTCCTCGCTATAACTTCACTCCAAAACCATTTAATCTCTCTCTCTCTCTCTCTTTATTATCTGATGATGACATACATTGTGCAAACTTGCAAAATATAAGAGTTGTCCACGCTTCTGAGAGTTTTGGATAAGGCAGATTTTTAAAACTTCTTCCTATGAGTTGAGTCGAAAATGTTTATGGTAGAGCTGTTGAGGTTTGGGTAAGCTTTCTTGAGGGACTGTCACTTTGAATAAGAGTTGACAACATTTTCTCCTCCTGTAAGCTAGTACACGACGGCCACACCAATCGAACTGCTGAACATTGTCCCTCTTTGCTATTGGCTGATCCTTTATTTGAGGATACTGTTTGTTCAAAGTCTTCAGTTTCAGCTGTGACTAAACAGAGTCGGAGATCAATGAACACATATAGCTGGATGGCAGAAGGAATTGGCGTACAACATTCCGGAAGGATCACTATACTTTAATCTTTACCTGCATTTTCTCCATAGATTGTTTCGAACTTTAATTTCATTCGAGAAGGCATTGTTTCTCCAGAAAAATTTGTTGTTTTATCCTTCAGTCTTTCCTACAGTGCTGCCTAATCAAGAAGATGTGAGACATAATCAGTTACGTTGAGAAGATCTGACAATTCTGAACAATACAGTTGTTTGTGATTCTTCCACACCGTTGACACACTTGACTTGCTGCAAACATGGTGGCGTTACATACTCATCGCACAACCTTGCCCCTCTGAAGGATGGCTGCCATTATCAAAGGCCCAACATTGATAATGAGATCCCACTCTCCATACTTCGAGTAAGGGAGAAGTAAGTTCTTGATTAGGGTTTGAAAGAGACTGTTGCAACATGTTTGCAACAGCCTGCTGAACATTCTCCAGATTCATCACGCTCTCTACCAAGCTATAATTTTTACTACTCATAAATGTAAATTTTGCTCATCCCTCTATTATCATTCATCTTTCTGCGTATGCTCCCTCGAGACGTCGACATTACACCTGCACGCTGCTTTCCTGTCATGTTGATAGCAGACGTTCACCTGAATGTTGGATTTACATATAGCCCTTGAAGGATCAACACGTATTGTATTAATTTGCTTTTCTGTGACGATCGACGGAATGTGACGTCACCAAATTCGGAAACAAATATCTTACAACGTTAACCAATGTATCTGTTCGCTTGTTCGTAAAATTATACCGTTTTGATTGCAAAATGGTAGATCCTCTATTCATCGTCAAATATAATGTGGCAGATTGCTTGGATTACAATGCAAGAGAGATTTGGTCACGAAGTTTTATTTTTCACTTTGCATATTTACGTGATTTCATATCTTGAAGTTGATCATGTGCCTCGATAATTCATTTGAACATTTTTAGTAAATCAATAAACCTTGACTTCAGATTTTGTATCATGCTCTTATGTCCATTTTTGTTTATTAGTTTAAATTTAGCTCGTTATGTTAATTTTCATCTACTACAGAGTTCCATTTCCTATGTGTTCAAACTTTAAAATGAACAACAATTCAGCTGCTATTCCCAAAATTGCTAACAATGCACGTTATGCCATGCCAAATGACAAATGAAATTACTCATGGCAGTGGGTGTTGATTTTTCAGTATATTGTATCAGCACTGCAACATCACTCAAAACGAAGAGGAGAAAGTCTCACTTTAAATGTGATGGCACTGCCGCTGGAATGAGGAACCAAGGATAAGTTCAAAAAGCAAAGATTAAAATGTACATTGTGTGGAAAATTAGAATTGAGACTGAAAATCTCTTGTTCTACCAGCTGAGGTAGCCGGATGCGCAAATTGCTCCAAGGTGATTTGAGTGGTTAAAAGATGTTTCTTCTGCAAATAACGTCAGAATGCCCTTAGCTGCCTCGTCTAGATTGTTAATGTATCAAGTAAAAAGTTGTGGTATTGACACTGAACCTTGCGGGACACCACCAGTCATCTGTAATCATACTGAGAAGAAGCCCTTTTATCCCCACTCTCTGCTCTCTGCTAGAGAGCCAAACGTCTATCCATAATATCAATTTGCTTGTACTGCCATAGGAGTTTCATTTTACTTAGTGGTCTCCTTTTCGGGTCGTTGTCAAAAGGACTTCTTGAAGTCCATGCATTTACTGCAATTGGTGTAAGCTGCTCCTTGGTTCCTTAGAGAATTGTAGAAGCTTTGAAGCATCACATCCCCTTGATGAAACTATGCACTTCCAAGTATTCAGAAACCTCATTCTTCACAATCGATTCAATGACCAAGGTGAGGCTAATCGATCTGTAATATTCCATGTTTTGCCTTACTCACTTCTTAAACAGGAGAGTCTCTTTAGCGACTTTCTACTCCTCTGGGATCCTGCCTGATTCTGGAGAGTTCGGAAAAATCACGACGAAGGACTCCACTGCCTCAGCAATTCAGCAATTTCCCTTCGGACTCTGGTGTGTAGCGCATCTATTCCAAGTAATTTATCCGCGTACCAGCTATTCAGTTTTTCTAGCGCCTTCTCTTTGTTTATTGCCACCATACTCAGATCTGCCAGTACAGAGTGTGGCAGTTTTGAAGATTTTCGAAATCACTCATGTCTTCCACCATGAAGGCTGACACGATGTTTTTTTTCAGTTCTTTAGCCATTCCCTTGTTTCCCACTACGATCTCCCCAGCATTATTTTCCTGCGGCCCGATATCCACTTTTGCTCGCTCTTGCACTTTATGTATCGAATGAAACTCTTGCAGTCTTGTATTACTGGCCAGCTTACCCTCTTAATTTAATCTTCTCCCTCTTTATTTCTTTCTTGCCATCTACTATTCTTTGCAGACTTCCCAATCCTCTCGTTTTCGATTGCCTTTCATCACTTTATACACTAGATTTTTTCGAATTAATGCTATCCCTGATTTACCAAGTCAGCCAAGGTTGCATCTTTCCCTGAGTCATGCCTCTTTTTCTCGGGGTGAAGCTCTGTCATGTCTGCTGAACCAATCGCAGAAAATCCTGGCATTGCCATTCCACTGTTTTCTTTTCCTGCTAGGTTCCGCTCCCAGTTATATTAATACAATTCCTCCCTCATGCTTGTATCGTTTCCTTTATCAGCTGTAATAACTTGACCTCTGAGTCTATGTGCGTCTTTCCAAATTGCATTGTTGCTTCCATCCTATTATATTCAATGGCCCTGAAGCTTTCATTTACCTTGAGTTCCTTTATCACATCTTGCTGAAGGTACACCAGTAAATTCAGTGTTGCCCATTCCAAAAAGCCATCTCGTAGACAATCCACAGATTCATTTTCCTGCAATCCATGACCGAACTATTTTTGACAGACCATTTGCATATTGAAAACATAAATTATTGCTGTAACTGTTGAAGTACGCGTTGTGTTTCTGAAAAAAAGTTCCTCACTGTCTATGATACCGCCTAAGAACATAGACTAGCAAAGAAAATTTACGACATAGTAACAGATCCTTCAGCCTCGTAAGCCTGAGCCGATCCAGATCCACTGTCTAATCCTGTCGCCTAATTCCTATGGATCTGTATCACTCTGCTAATCACCTACTTATGCATCGGTCCAGACGCCCTATCAATGAATCTACCATGCCTGTCTCTACTATCTCAGCTGACAACAAGTTGCAGGAACCTCCCACCCTCGGCGTAAAGTGTTATCTGCGTGTATCTCTCTCAAACGTTTCATCTCTCACCTTGAATGGTTACCTCGCATTGTTGAATGCATCTCACTGGAAAAAAAATCACAGCTTATGTCGACAAATCCTGTCTACAACTTTCATGGTTTTGTGGGTTTCAAGCAGGTCCACTCTCAATCTCATTTATTTTGGAATGAAAACTGTCCCAACCTACTCAACCCCTCTTCACAGCGATCACCTTCTATACCAGGCATCACTCTCATAGCCCTTCTCTAAAACCTTTCCAAATCGTCCACATCATTTTGGTAATGTGGCGCCAAGAAATCTACACAGTATTCGAAATGCAGCCAAACCGGAGTCTCGTACAAGTTTAACATGACCCCCTCTTATATCCAGCACATCGTCGTTGAAGGCAAGCACACCATATGCAGTCTTGACTACTCTCTACACCTTCAGTGTTCAGTTGACCTTAAGTTCCAGATCTCTCCACTCATCAACTTTTTTTTCAAGTATCATCCGCTTGCAGTATTGTTCGCTGTCGAATTGGATCTCTTAAATTGCATCACCTCACATTTGCCCGAGTGGAACTCTATCTACCACTATTCCACCTAACTCTCCAGTCTATCTATATTCACCTGCAAACTTTGCCAATTCTCTATAATTTCTGCTACTCCACCAATCTTCGTGCCATCTGCAAACTTACTGATCGGACCACAATGCCCACTTCCACATCATTGACATATTTCACAAACAACAGTGACCCCAAAAATGATCGCTGTGGACTACCACTGGTCACCTTTTCCACTTCGATATACTCCCTTCCGCTACAAATCTGTTTCCTCTTGCTCAAACAGATTTTTTTCCACCAAGCTAAAACACCCTGCAAACAGTGTGTTGTCACTTTCTTCATTAGTTTACAGTAGCGAACCTTATCAAATGCCTTATTAAAGTCCATGTTTATGACACCTACAGCCCATCCTTGATCTATTAACTTGGTCACTCCCTCAATGAACTGTAAACGCAAAGTTCAAATGTGGAACAGTGAAATTGCAAGGAGAAAGTGAGGACCTCCGATGCTGGAGATCAGAGCTGAAAATGTGTTGCTGGAAAAGCGAAGCAGGTCAGACAGCATCCAAGGAGCAGGGGAATCGACGTTTGGATTATGCACGAAACGTCGATTCTCCTGTTGCTTGGATGCTGCCTGACCTGCTGCGCTTTTCCAGCAACAAATTTTCAACAGTGAAAGTGCAGACAGGATCATTTGTGGGACAGAACTGAAATTACAACGACATTAAACAGCTATTTTGTTTGTATTTTCAAAATATAATAACACAATAACTAAGAGGAGGTCATCTGGCTCTTCGTGCCTGCTCCACCATTCAATATTATCATGGCTGATCTGTTCGTGGACTCAAGTCCAATGAGCTGCGTATCCCTGAATCCATTTGTTCTTTAAGAAAATGCTTATTTATGGTTTAAAAACGTTTAGTTTAGTAGCGCCAACTACTTCACTGGGCAGGGAATTCCATAGATATACGACCCTCTGGTTGAACAAGCTGCTTCTGATTTCTGTCCAAACTCTGCTGACCTAATATTGACGCTCAGGTCACTTTTCTTCCTCCTTCTCTCCAGAGAAAAATGTTCAAATTCATCAACTTCTCCTCGGAAGAGAAGCCCTCCGATTCAGGCAGTATCCTTCTCCAATCCTTATAAACCCTTACTTTCCTTGAAAAGTTCTCCTGAAAAGGCACCCTTGCTATCCATTACGATCTCCATCCAATGACATTCCACTCTCCATCCTTATAATATTCTCCAGCACCTTCATCAAGTCCCTAACCAAATCTCATTCTCCAGCACCTACACCCGTTCACTATACTTGTAACATTCCCAAGCATATACAAACACTTCATATTCCTGTAATCTGCTCATCCACTGGCAAACTCACTGTCCCTGTCACATTCTCATGTGCCGACAGCCCCCGAGATCCCTGTAACATCTCCAGTCTCTGCACCCACTCACTATTTCCGTAACACTTTCCAGCACCCCATCCCAGCAAACATTCTGCAGCACCCATATCTTATCCCTGTAACATTGTCCAGTACCTTTGCCCCATCACTGCAATTGTAACATTCTCAATACCTACATCATCACCTGTCACCACAGCGTTCTCCAGAACCGACAATCCGTTCATCCCTGTAAGCTTCTCCAGCCCCGATACACCGCCCTATCCGTGAAACATTCTCCAGCAGGGAGATCCTTCCCTATCCATGTCACATTGCCCAGCACCTACAAGTTCATGTATCACTGTTGTATCCCCCAGCACCTGTAAAAATGCCCATTCCTCTAATATTCTCCAGCCCCTACCAACTCCCCAGCTCTGTCACATTCTATTACACCGACACACACTCCCTGTTACTGTAATCTTCTGCACCCCCTGAACCCTCATCCTGTCCCTGTAACATTGTCCAGCACCTGCACACACTCCCTATTCCTATCACATTCTCCATTAACTTCAGCCGCTCCCTATTACTGCAACATTCTGAAGCAGCCACACCCACCACCTGTCCTTGTCTTGTTCTCCAGCATCTGCTGCCACTCCCTGTCGCTGTGACATTCTCAAGCACCTACACCCACTCACGATTCCTGTTACAATCTTAACCACCTGCATCCGCTGACTATTTTTGCAACTTCTCATCCATCTGCACCATTCTCTATTCCTGCAACATTTTCGGGCACCTACATCACTCCATATGCCGGGATTATCACCAGTACATAGAACTGTAACATCGTCTACCACCTTCGCACACGCCCCAGCCGTCTAAAGTTCTTCAGCACCTGCACCCACTCCTTACCTCTGTAATTTGTCGAGAACCTATGCACGCTATTCCTGTATTGCTCTCCATAACGTATATCTTGCACTATCCTTGGTAAAGTTCCCCAGCACCGTCACCCATTCACTATCATTTCAACGTCCTCCAACACCTGCACCCAACGTGTATCCCTGAAACATTCTACAGCCATATCCCTGTAACATTCTCCGGTACTGACAACCACTACCAATTCTTGTAACATTCTGCAGCACCTGGTCCTGTCTTGGAAATTAATTCGCCTTGACTCAACTGTTAGCAAGAGCAAAGAAAGGAGCTTTATTTAAGTTCTGCAGATTTGAGCGGAGTACATTCAGCAAGATGCCTCAATGTAAGGGGTATCTGAGCATTGTTCAGATACTTGCCTTATACTGTTTCTTATCACGCTGTCCAGGGCATAGGCTGAGAAAACGCAAGTTGTTATTCTCTCATTCCCTTATCTTGGGCATAATATTTCTCCAGCTTTCGCGGAGTTCGACTGTAATAAGTTCGAGTTGAATGTTTGCAAAATTCGAACAGAGACAAGCTATCTGCAAACCTCATCAAAGTATTGTTTACAGTGCTTGGCACAGCATTAAAGTTTAGAAAATCTTTCTCTTTCAAATTTCACTGTAAATTGATAATTTTCCATTACATTTCCCCGCTTTTAGTCATTTTATGACAACAAGGACAACTACAGCATCAACAAAAAAGTACATTGCCAGGATAGCTATACATCAGAAAATCTTTAAGAAACACCAGGCCTTTACTCAGATGCAACCTGCCTAACACAGCTTTGTGGTGGTACCGTCACTTGCTTTGGAGTGCCCTCTACAGATCCCATATTCCCACGTCACACTCGTCAACGTCATGGTAAGTTGGGGTCCCGTAATCGGCTTTTCCTGCAGTGTGGCCACTGATAGTTTTAGTTTTTGGTATCCCACTGCACTCATAGGCAAGCGGCATAGGCAATTACACAAGTAGGGCCCTATACACAACACGTTGAGTAAGACCAGTACAACAATTAGTAGCACATGTAGGATCCAATGCCCCCAATCCTCCCCGAAGTGAATTGAGCCATCGGAACCAAGAGTCATCTGTGAGGGAGGCGGTTGTACTTCATATGATTTATTACACACGTGATATTTTGGGACTCCTGAGCAATATTAAAACAGCATGACTTACCTGATATATTGCAGACGCGCCCCCTTTCCCGGCCGTCATTATGTCTAGCACTAATCGATTTTGTATCACTGCTTCCCTAACTGCCGTGAACTCAGTGTTAATGAGTGCTAGCCTTCCTCCGTCTCATTTGCTAACAGTAATACACTTTCAGCGAGGCCATTAATCTTGTTTATTGCCACGGTTTTTCCTACTCCCAAAAGAATGAACCACCCAATGTTCGCTCCTGGAGTAGTTCGGGGTCTGTGAATGTGTAAACATTCCAATGCCGTGGGATGTCTCATCAGGTGCGTCTGTTACCGGCCCTTAGGACGAACACTGTTGTGCCAGTGGACAGTATCGCGGGGTAGCAGCACCCCTTTCATCCCAGGGGAAGGTGGTGGCATCCTTTCTCTCCACAGGCCCATATTATACCCTCCATCATGGTCTGATTATTGATAAAGGAACAAGTAATATCTATGATCGTACCATTTTCAAAAGTTGCTGAACAAAAATCATTGCTTAAGTACAGCGTCGTTGTGCACTGGAAGATCCACAAGTCGAATCTCCCCAGATTGGTGCAAATACACCTGCCTTCCACTTTATGGAACTCTGTGGTCGGGAGTGGGTCCGCCTTGGGACTGCAGTTGGCCTTAAGTTCAAGAGGTGGCGCGATATTTGTCCTAATTGTTCCCCCTATCATGGTCAGGGTAGTCGCAGCCCGGGGAAGCAGACAGCTCGCATTTCTCGTCAGGCTCTCAGTGAGTGGTTCAGTAGTCCATCATTGGACTATGTACAAACATATCCAACAAGGATAGAAAACGTCTAATCTCCGGTGTTGTATTGAGGCCAAAGCTCATGCTCTGTTCCCTTTACATTGAGCAGTGGCCTCCACAATCCCCAACCTACTGGCGACGGATTTACGCCATTTTTCTCCTGCAGGGCCTATTTCCACTCCCGAGCTCGGCTCGCTATCATGCCCCGTCGACTCCCTCCGCGTTCGGGCGTGACATTCACGCCCTCCACTCTGCTTTGTGTTAGATCCATGATCTGGTTTGGTTCGTTGACATGCCCTGGTACTGCTATCTTCTGTGGGACCTTCTTCACTTCATCTCGGGTAGTGGTGGGGGGCGGCGACTGTACCACCACATTCACCGGTCTATAGATGTCGGAGAAGGGTTCATCTATTCCACATCAGTACACTCACTCATCGCTCTTCTGCATTTTGGATGTTATCACCCGTGCCCGAGCACCTCCTCCCTTGATGAAATAATATCTATTTCCCGAGTCAGGTGCCCCTTGGGCCGTGGTGGCTACTACTAAATGCCAGTTACCAGCGCCGCAACAATCCCTGCAAAAATATTTATTATCTCAATTACAGTCGTCAAATTTCGAAATTCCCAGCGGGCGCACCTGAAGGCCACTTTCATACCCTCAATTAAGATTACTACCTGCGGTTGTATCCCAAATGCCCCTGCCCTCACGAATAGTCTTACCAGTTCGTTAGCTAAAAGTGGAAGCTGTGGCAGCCCCATATTCATATGTGGCTTCTAATCACTACTTGCACTTAATTGGTTCCTGTGCTGCCCAATGTCTCCTCAGGAAAAACTCCACGTTTCCAATGGCAGGCCTGTATTCTCGTGGCTGATTTCTCGATGTTAACTGCTGTCTGTGTTGCAAGGAGCTCTGAAAATAGTCCCAGCCACCTCGTCGCCTTGCAGTTTTTCCCCCTGAAGTCTTTCACCACGATCCCCAGTCTCCAGGTTCTCGATCGTGCAGGATCCCTCCTGCTGGATGGGGTAGTACTGCTTTCACTTGATTCTGTGTCCGAGACAAAAAGTGCAAAGAGTTTTATACAGTAACACAACATCTCATCTTCACAATGGCTTGTTATCTGTCCTACCTCAGGTCTTGGGCCAATTCCTGTAATGGGCAGCCTACCAAACAAAATCTTAAACGGACCAAGATTAGCTCTTCCTCTCCTCCCGGATCTCATATACATTAGCACAATGGGAAATGCCTTGGTCCATGTCAACCCTCGTTCCTCACAACATTTTGTCAATTTATTTTTTAGGGTAGCATTTTCTCTTTCCCCTGCCCCACCACTCACGGGGTGGTACGTACAGTGTTGTCTCATGTTTATTTCCAAATAATCACTAATCTGCTGTAAGGCATTATTGACAAATGGCGTCCCATTGTCTCTACTAAGCCGTTCAGGGATGCTCCACCTCGGAATTATCTCAGTTATCAAAGCTTTTGATATAGCACTCGCATCCTGTTAAAACTTGGGGGGCGTTTCTACTCATTTGGAAAACATATCAACTATTACCAACAATTCAATTTCCATTCGCTGGTCGTTAGTTCAATAAAATCCAACTGCAAATGCTCAGAGGGTTTTTTGGTTATTGGTGTGAGCTCCCTGACTCATCTGTATTCCCCTCCCTGATGTATTAGTGGCAAAGATAACACAATATTCACAATATTTCTGGTAGTAATGAGTAAATCCCTCAGTGTATCAGTGTGCCGAACAACTGTCATACATTCCCGCTTTTGACACATGGTCATTACTGTGTGTTAGCTTGGCATAGAATGGAAATAACGATCATGGTAGACAGGGTTTACCATTGGATCTCCACCATACTCCTTCCCTCACCCTGCATCCTGCTTTCGCCCACTCATACTTTTCTTCCGGTTTAGTTTGTGGCTGAAACTCCCGTACGTCTGCTGTTGGGGTACAAACTTTTGTCATACATACGTCAATCCGCTCACTTGACGGTTGCCGGGCTGCCGTGCTTGCTGCTGAGTCTGCCTTTGCATTGCCTTGGGAAATGATATCATTATGTTTTGTGTGGGCTTTACATTTACACGCAGCTATTGATTTAGGCAATACGACCGCCTCCAGGAGGTCAAAAATCAGGCGACTGTGTGCGATGAGCTTTCCAGTAGAGGTCAAGAAGCCCCTGTGTTTCCACAGGGTTCCAAAATTATGTACAACCCCGAATGCGTATCTGCTATCGGTGTAAATATTCACTGTCTTTCCCTCAACCAATTTACAGGCCTCAGTCAAGGCAATCAGCGCCGCTGCTTGCACCGCCAGATGAGGAGGGAGTAATCCCACTTTGATTATCTCGTAGGTAGACATTACACCATACGCAATACAATTCTGCCCCGTGTTGTTGCTACTGTATGCTGACCGGTCCACAAGAAAATCTCCATATCTGGATTCTGAAGTGGTGAATCCTGCAACCCTGGTCCAGGGCTGCACATTTCATTCGTTACAGCGACACAATCATGTGGGTCTCAGCCTCTTTCTGTGGTGGGAAGTATAGCTGGGTTAAGGAGTTTATATCCTTTTATCGTAATGTTACGCATCTCCAATAGTTCAGTACTCTATCTGAGCCAACGTGCTGCTGACATGCGTGCGGTCCTTTGCTCGGAAAGCAGTAAGGATACTGCATATGAGACCAGAAGGGTTTAATCACCATAGCTGACTATATCCTTGGATGCTTCAACAGCCTTTTTAGCTGCGGCCACGGCTCGCAGACATTTATGCAATGCTAACGCTATGGGGTCTGGTTTAGCTGAAAAATATGCTCCTGGCCTCAATTTTGCCCCATGATCCTGCAACAGCAGAGATGTCATGCACTCACGTTTCGCATCTACTGTTTGTACAAAAAGCTTGTTTGGGTTCGCAATTCACTTGTAGGTGTAGTTTGGAGCGCTTTATAAAATTTAACAAAGGCACACTCGACCTCTGAGGTCCAATGCAACGGACTCTGGTTCTGCAAAACTTTGCCATGTGCTATGTCACTGACGGGTGTCTCCAGGTTTGCGTAATCTGGGATAAATATTCTACAGTAGGAGCACATGTCCAAAAAGGGTAGAAATTATTTCTGCACGTGAGACCTTAGAATTTGCTGGATTGCTTGAAGTCTGTCTTGACCAATGGCCTTCTCTTGTTCAGAGAGTAAGTGACCGAAGAATTTCACGTATTGATTCACAAATTATAACTTTGTGAGACTGGTTTTGTGCCCTTCATTCGTTAGATGGCAGAACAATGCAAGAGTATCCTCCTGTCATTGTTCCTTTGTTGGTGCCACTATGAAGCAATCATCTACCTACTGCAGAAGCACTGACCCCTGGGTGAGAACAAGACTCTCCAGACTCCTGCGTCGAGACTAGTTATATATGGTGGCGGAATCACATTAACCTTGACAAAGTCACGTGAAGGTATACGATTTCCCTTTGAATGAAAACGCGAGCCAGAATTGACTGTCTGGATGCACTGGTGCACCACAGAAGGCATTTGTTAAATCCACAACGGAGAACCATTGTGTCTCCGCTGGAATTTGAGCGCATATAGTTATTATTGGGAACATTTGGGGCGCGTGTGACAACAGCATTATTGACTGTCTGCAGGTCTTGTACAAACCTCCATTCTTCTGGTTCACCAGGAATGCATGCCTTTTTGACCAGAAAAAAATTGAGGTTCTCACAAGTGAGGTTTCACAGGGGATTATGACTGCAGCCTTTAGGGCGGATTCAAAGGCTGGAGTTATTCCTTCTGTGGCCTAGTGTTTTAACGGGTATTGTGCTCTGCAAGGATGATACTCTGACTTTGTGGTTATCTGTATGGGTTCACAGCCCGGTATAAGCCCCACATCAGGTTTGTCCTTTGCCAACAACTCAATCGGGACCATTTTTAATCTTGGCTCCGAGACTTGTATCTTAGGGAAACGCCTGGCTGTTCCCTTAGGCTTTTCAGGGCTAGCGGGGGTTCCCTGGCTTGTCCTATCTGCCGGAGTTAGCCAATTTAGTTTCTTCTTATATGTCCGCATATCTGCATTGAACCAGACACCCACATTGTCCATGAAGAAAATCCTTTCGTTCTTTGTGCCTTTAGCACCCATGGTCCCAAATCCTGCCACCTGTCACCAGATGCCTTTGCCAGGGACACGTGAGGAGCAGAGCCTTCCACATCAAAATTTACGTCTGTTTGCTGTTACAGATACCTTAGATAAGTTCAGACTGACTGCGCATCTGGGATCACTCCAATAAACTTCGCACAATAACAACTGATCTGGTTTAACCAATCTTATGAACCAATCCTTCCCAAATGGTTCGTCAGGGCCGTCACAGTGTATGTGTGATGTGCAGTGCAGCACATCTCCAGCAAGAAAATCGGTGATAATAGGAGTTGCATGTTTGCTTGCTTCCAGGGTGAGTGATTCGCTCACTGAACTTATCACCCTCTGGCTTAATCGCCACGCATAGAAGTACATCAGGTGTCGCGGTTCAAAATTTACAGCCTGTACTGGTAAATCTTCCCTTTGAATTACCCGCAAGCTCGTCAGAGTACTGAGCAAGTCCAACCCCAGTCTCCCTATGAAACCCCGACCCAGCAGGTTTAAAGAACAAAATTCTGATAACAAGAAGGAGAATTGGAAGGTTTCGCCATGGCTAGTTTTGCACAAGAAGCGTGTGGAACATTTCTCCTGCATCACGACTCCTGATGCACCCAATGTGTTGTGGAACCTTTCACTCATCTTTATTTTCATCGACTGTCTAAACTGGCTTAATTTAAGGACTGAGTAAGTTGACCCTGTATCTTCCAAAAAGGTAACTGATGTACCTTCCACATATAACATCGAGATCGGCATCGACTTATACACATCATCGTGATTTTGAACAGACTCCACTTTTCGCAAATGTCAGCACTCAACATAGAGGTTGGGCATGTCTCAGTGTCCATAAGATTATTAGAAGAGAGAAGCAGAAGCGAATCCTCGTTGTAAAGCATAAGGGAAAGTGGCTTATCTTGTGGGCTGCCCATCTCCACGTCAGCCTTTCCCTGTGAGTCGCCACGCTGTTCAGCCTCCAGGGCCGATTGAAGCTGTCTGTGTGGGCACTGTCTCGCCCACTGGTCCATTGCTCTGCAAACAAAGGACCCGCCAGATCTACAACTGCCTGCACCCTTACGCGACCTCTTCCTCTTCATCTTCTGCGACCTCCACCTCTGCCTCTCCCTCTTCCTGCAGCATCTCCCTCCAACGGCTGGGTGATAATTTGCATCATTGTAAGCTAAGCTTTATGTGCTTGCAGTTCCATTTTTAGCTTCCGTTTATCCTTCTCTTCTGAAAGCAATTTTCCAGCATGTATCGCATGTTGTTCTATCAAATTCAGCTTTCCCGTGTCCCAGGTAGTACATGTGTCTTTTACCTGTTTTCGTTATTTCATCCTTCATTCCATTGATAAAGCTGTTATTCAGGTGTGCCTCATATGGCATGATTTGTTCCGCTGTTGTGTCGTCAGGTGGTCTCACTCCACACCGGGTGTTATGGACTTCAGTGAGCCGCTTTAGGTCCTGGGACCCTGTCTCACTTTCCCGTTATTTACACTTTGCTATTTTGGTGATGTCCATTCGCATTGGGAATGCCTCCCTTAAGGCGGTTGCCAGCGCTGCAACAAAAGCATTAAAGTCTCCGTTCGGCACCAGTTGTGTGTTGGCTACTCTGGCATGAATGTTTGCGGCTGGCCAGTTATAGTCGATTTTAGTGACATCGGCACCTAGTTTTCATCCCAGGAAACGTCTCATCTCATGTGACATGGGACGGAACTCAGTATAGAACATTGTCACTTCTTTGGCGAACTTATTACCTCCAACCTCGCTTGAGTCAGGCAACTGCCCATAGGCACTTTCCAGATCCTTCATAGTCCATGGCTAATGCATCGACACTGGATACGCTTCTGGACCTTCAACGTCTAACATTGGAGTTTGCAGAATTGCTTGATTAGTTGATCATTCGCCAGTACACTCTCTGTCTGACTCACCATCTGTCAGAGATTGATCGCGAAGAGGCCCTGGATCCCTTTCCTTCTTGGAATGGTCACCCTTCTTTTGGGCTTGTTACTTCAATTGGTTGCAGGTATGGCGTGCGATCAGTGATTCAGCAGACCCTGAGGCAGCTTCATTATGTTGTTTTCTTTTTGCGTCTGTGTGTGCGCTAGTGTTTGCACATGTACTTGATCTATCACATAATTGAGATTTCCTTTCCCTATGTCCGCCTCAGCCTTACATGTTATCAGCACTCCAATTCACAGGTTCAATTTTCCCTTCATTTCTCCTTTTCTCTCTCCTCCAACCTCCACCTCATAATTTCCAGCTTCCTCTCTCTGGCAAAGTACATTCCTTGATTCACAATTCTAACTGCTTGACAGACACTGGGCTGTCATTATTGAGCATGAATTGTACTTTTGGTTGTCCATTTCAAGTACTGTGTGGACTCTCCTTTTGTTTGATCTTGCCGGAGCTTAATTTTAGTGTAACTGGAAAAGTCTTCAACTCTCTCTCTCTCACGCGGTACCGTTATCATTTCCTTTTGCCTTGCTTACTTACCTCCGGAGAACCCCTCTCGCATTGGACACGTCCGCCTCAATGCCTTGGTTTTCCTAAACCAAAAAACTAAGTATCCAGTACACCTTTGGTGAGTCCAACTCAGCCAGTGGTGGCTCCAAGTCTAAAACCACCCTTACATGTGCTGTCTCTGAAACACTTTAGAAACGGCAATCCCCTTCCCTTGGGTTTTGCTCTAATACCACGCGAGAGTTCACTGAAGCATGTTCCTGCTGTATTTATTCTATTAGAATGAGTCTCTATATAGGATTACTTAAGCCACGATTCTTACTCCAACTCTATTTGATTCGCGTGGGCGATCGACCGATTCTCAGCCCTCTCACGCATAAGGGCCAATTCAGCGCTCGATATGAAGCGAAACACCTTCAAGACACTGCCACCTACGCCTCGTGGGAATCTTCAGCAGCCCATCCAGACGCCAGGTCCCGGGACGAGTCCCCAAGTTTACTGTCGTGAAAATTAACTCGACTTGACTCAACTATTGGCAAGAGCAAAGAAAGGAGCTATATTTCAATTCTGCAGATTTGACCCCTGTCCATTCATCTCGATGCCTCAATGTAAGGGTTATCTGGGTATTCTTCAGATACTTTTAACACACACTCAAGTGCAAAGACTAGGAAAACACTAGTTGTTATTCGATCATTCCCTGGTCTTGGACATAACAGTTCTGCTTGCACTGAGTTCATCTGTCGCAAGGTCGAGTTGTTTGTTTCTCAAACTGATATAGAGACAAACTGACTGTAAAACTCTTCAAAGTATTGTTTTTAAAGCTCAGCACAACATTAAATGTTAGAAAAACATTCTCTTTCAAATTTATTTTAAATGGATAATTTTCCATTACAGTCAGAGGATTCATGAGGACACAGCGATAGATGTCATCTATATGGACTTCAGTCAGGCGTTGGAGAAGGTTTCCCATGGGAGATTGATGAGCAAGGTTAGATCTGAAGGCATACTGGGAGAACTAGCCATTTGGATACAGAACAGGCTGAACGGTAGAAGGCAGAGGATGGTGGTGGAGTGTTGCATTTCAGACTGGAGGCCTGTGACCAGTGGAGTGCCAAAAGGGTCGGTGTTGGGTCCTCTAATTTTCTGCATTTATATAAATGATTTGGCTGTGAGCCCAAGAGGCAGAGTCAGTCAGTTTGCAGATGACACCAAAATTGGAGGATTAGTGGGCAGCAAAGAAGGTTACCACAGATTACAGCAGGATCTTGATCAGATGGGCCATAATGCGAGAATAATGCGAAGCCACGGGCAGATACTATTATCAAAGTTGGTGAACAGATTTCTGCGTTTGTAATTCCATACAGGCGATACCCGTTTAAAGTGATGCACGTTCGACTGAAGAACAACAGGTTAGGCAGCATCCAAGGAACAGGAGAAACGACGTTTCGGGCACAAGCCTTTCTTCAGGAATCATGCCCGAAACGTCGATTCTCCTGTTCCTTGGATGCTGCCTGACCTGCTGCGCTTTTCCAGCAACACATTTTTAACTTTGATCTCCAGCATCTGCAATCCTCACTTTCTCCCCGACTGAAAAACAAGCCTGCCACAGTCCAAAGACGCATGTACAGAGTTGTGGCTGGGTTGACAAACTGTGCACTGTATTTGGACGATGTCATGATCTTTAGCAATTCAAGGAATGATCACAAAAGTCTGTTGACAGAGCTCTTTGAACGACTACGAGAAGCAAAACTGATGCTAAATATAAATTAAACATAATTCACGAAAGAGGTGACGTTCTTGGGATGTAAGATCGGTCATGGAAGGTCGATTCCCACCGGAACGTAAAGGCGAAGGCTACAGAGGAATTTACATGATCAACTTCGAAGAAAGAGTTTCTTTAATTCTTCAGACTCAGCGGAGTCTGCCAGAAGTTGGTTCCAAAATATATTCGTTTAGTAGCACCGTTAACCGATTTGCTGAATAAGAATACAACATTTCAGTGGATAGTATCATGCCAGGAGACATTCGACCATTTGAAATCGATATTAACCACCAAACCAGTTTTAGCTACACCAAACTTCTCAAAAGCGTTTAAAGTCGCCATCGATGGTAGTGACGTTTGAGTTGGAGCTGTACTTCAACAGGAAAAATAAGCATGGGATTGAACTTCCAGTTGGTTACTTTTCAAAGAAAATCAACATCTACCAGAGGAAATGCTCCATAATCGAAAAAGGACTATTGAGTTTGATACTGGCCTTACAAATTTAATGTATATGCCCGAACAATTGTTCAGAAACGGTTATGTACACTGACCACAATCCGCTAAAACGTTTATATATAAGAATATGATACTATTTCATTGGCTTCTAACGGTAGAGAATTTCAATATATAAATCGTATATGTTACGTGTCTGTCGAATGTATTCACAGACAGGTTATTGCCGATTAAACTTATGGCGTTGAGATGAGATTTGTCTTTATTTAATGTTTTATGTGTGCATATAGGAAAAGGTTAAGGCGATATTATACGAAATTTATCGCCATGCCAGGGTACAGTATTTAAAAAATAAAATGAAAACATATGTTCATTATGATGGTTCGTTTTTCCTGAATAGACGAGGTGCTTTAAACATATTGTTGCATGGCTAAGACTGTTGAAAGCAGCAGAATAACCAGACACTGCAACAAGTGTTATCAAGAATAAAACAACGTAATACTGGATCGAACAACTCAATTAGTTCATTGCCTAGAGCAATGAGTTGACCACTCAGTTTAAATATTATCCAGAATAAAATATTAATTTCAATTCAAATTTGAATTGTGTCTATTGAAAATCTTAAAAAGGAATGACACAATCAGATGCTCTGGGGTATGATACGGGTGACATTGAACAGATGAGAGGAGGACTGCCAAGTCCTGCATGTAACAATCTTCTTGAAAAAATATATCTCTGAAAAATACCTTCTCGATCGGTTACGTGTGACACAGAATTTCCGAACAAGGAAAAAGAAGACACAGGAAGATCCGAAGAAAAGAACCGAGAGCTGCCTGGCTTTGAGAAAAGAAGAGCTGTTTTGTTAACTTTAATTGGGAGTTTTATCTGAATAGTATTCTCGAAGGGAACGTCACAATGGGTAATAGAAATACATTGTCAATCGTGGTTTGTTAATTTAGTACTCTTTTACTTTAGAATTAAAGTTCTTAATTTTTACTTTGCGCAGTTCTTGGCCAATCAAACTTTTGCAGATTACTGTACGGCATAAATCGTTTCTGTGTTTTATATGAAGCAGGAGGGTTGTCCCTGTGTCGTAACGAGTCTAAACAAATTTGGCAATGAAAGTGTATATCTGTTCAGTTCTTTGAGTGCACTGGAGATTTGCACCATTCGTGACCTGAATGAAGTGATTCTCTCGGCCGTGATCTGAATCCCCAAAAAAGAAAGTCGAAAGCAAACTCTGCCCTCCACCGTAGTTGACAGTACTCGAACCTGCGTGGGAACGCCCCAATGGACTTCCAGTCCATCGCCTTAACCACTCGGCCACAACTACATAAGGGCATAACCTTACTGTAGAATTAATCATTTCCAGGTCTTTGTGTCTGGTGAGCTCAGCAGTTATGAATCATTGTTTGGTTTATTTGAATTCAAAAACCACAGCTTTCAAATCGATGAAATGTCGGGACAAAGTGGGTCTGGGTGTTCCACCCCAAGAGGTGGAATCGATATTCAGCTTAAAAGAAGGCGGAAATTGCAGGAAAATACTCAGCAGGTCGAGCAGAATCTGGGCTGGGAAAGGGCGATTCAACGTTTCAGAACTTCTTCAGAAGTTATTCGAACTCCGCTTTCTCCCAGTAGTAGTGGCAAACCCCAGTCTGTACCCAGCGTTTTCTCTTTTTGTTTCAGATTCTGAAAATCCAAGTTCCTTTACATTAGTCATTAAAACAATCCAGAAATTCCATTCTGGTTCCCGATTGGATTCCTGTTTGGGGAACATCTTCCTGACCACATTAAAAACCCGGAGCTGTGCAGGAAAGAAAACTAATGAAGCATGAGCCATGAGAGACCCGATCCTGGGTGGTCCCAAACCACCAACTGTTCGGTTAATGGATGAACGCATTGACCATTTACGCAACAAAGACAGGTGAGCTGACTCGTTGCACGACCCATGGAGCAGTCTTTTCACGAACTCAAACTTCAGCCTGACTTTCCCGAAGCGATTGTTATCCTCAATCAGTTTTATTTTTCCAAAATAAATCCTGGGACATTCACTGCAATGACATGGCAACAGTTCTGCACCCTCTGCAAACACATTCATGTCACAGGTACCAACTTTTCTCCAACAGCAGTCTGTCTCGCTTCGAGCGTTTTTCGTAATTTGTGTGTTCCCGAGTTTTCTCGTAATTCTGTAAACGTGGTCTTTTAATAATGATGGGGGAGGGCGCATTGCGGATGGGCGGGTTGATGTTCTGGAGGAAATGTTGCGACCGATTAGCGTCAGTTTCCAGAGACTGGGACTGAAGATATTTACTGAAAAACGACATTTGCGTAGAATATATCGAGCCTAATCTCAGGTGAACTGTTAATCATTTGACACACAGATGAGGAGGATTTTCTCTCTTACAGAGGATAGCAAATCTGCAGAATTCTTCCCAATAGAGAGCTGTTAAGGCTGGGTATGATCAAGGCTGAGATGGCGAGCCAATTAGTCACTTGGGGAATAAATGCAAACGGTGATAAGGCGGAACTTGGCAGTTGAGAATGAACCAAATCAGACATGACCTCATTAAAAGGTGGAGACGACCTGGTGTTCTAAATGACTTCCATCTGTTCCAATATCATGTCTGTCACTTGGAAACTGCGAAAGACCATTATGAAGAAAGAAATAGCAGGACATTGAGAAAATTTGATTGGAGACAAACTGAGTCAACATCATTAGTTGAAAGGAAAAACACACTTGACAATTTTGCCAGAGTTCTTTGATAATATTACATACCGAGTTGATCAGTTTTTGGTCGGCATTCCATAAGGGACCACATCCAAAGCCATTACACAAATTAGGAGTTAACGGTGTTGAGAAAAAAAAAGGCCAGGCTTGTCCGTTGTTTAGTTATTGGAAAACACAAAATCTGGATGATTGGGTATTTTTTAAGTTGCAAAGATGTAATTACTCAAGTGCTGGAAAGGTCTGTCATAGGATTTATGTCTGAATTAATAATTTGTACGAATTGGCTGAGTGAAATGCGTCCAGTTTTACTGACGATACACAATAGGTGGGCGGGCATGTTGTGATGAGGACAGCGGAATCTGGAAATGGATAGGCACAGGTTCAGTGGGTGGGCAAAATCCTTGTAGGTGCACTTTCATGTCGGGCGTTTGAGGTCATGCATTTGGTAGGAAGAGTCAAAAGATTTACTGCAATTAAAATCAAAAGAAACTCAAAGAAAGTGTGTTTTGGAGGAGTCTGGGTGCCCTTGTGCATGAAACAAACAAAGGTTAGTGACAGACTGATTTTTTTTCTGCTAAAGAGAATGTTCTTTCGTGATGCTCAGAATGAAAGAGATGATATCCCAGGGAATGACTGAAAAGAAGGAGCCTATAAATTAATCGAAAACCAAGCTACATCTTGTGCTATTCTTAGGAAACAGCTGATGTATTGTTTACAGATCTCTTAAACGTTATTAAAAATGGAGTCAGGAAAGGGAGAGTGGAAGTTAAGGACACCCATGATTAAGAGGGGAAAGTGAGTAGTGCAGGTGCTGGAGATTAGAGTCAGGAATGTGGTGCTGGAAAAGCACAGCATGTCAGTTAGTCTCTGAGGAGCAAGAAAACCACAATTCATGCAAACTCCTTTCATCAGGAATTTGGTCGGAAGTCTCGAGTGTGGAGAGATAAATGTGAGATGATGGGGCTGGGCTGATGGTAGCTGAGATAGCAATAGGTGCACGGAGGAGGGTGTAATGTTGATAGTTTGGAGGGGAGGGTGATGTACATGGGTGGGAAGGAAATGGGACAAATGGGACAGCTCACAAGGACGGTGCTGAGCTGGAAGTTGTGAAGTGGGGTAAGGTGGGGGAGGGGAAATGTGGAAACTGGAAACCCCATTGATGCCATGGGGTTTGAGGTTCCCGACTTGGAGAATTGGCTTCAGAACATAGAACAATACAGTTCTGCACAGACCCTTTGGCTTTCGATGTTGCGCCGACCTGTGAACTAACCTCAGCTCATCCCCCATACTATCCCAACATTATCCATGTGCTTATCCAAGAACTGTTTACATCTCGCTAATGTGGCTGAGCTAACTACATCGACAGGCAGGGAATTCCACATCCTTACTACTCTCTGAGCAAAGAACCTGCCTCTGACATCTGGCTAAAATCTGTAACCCCTCAGTTTGTATTTATGACCACACCCGTACAAGCTGACATCATCATCCTAAGAAAAAGACTTCACCTGTCTACCCTATCGAATCCTCTTATCATCTCGGAACTCTGTGTCAAATCCGCTCTTCGGGTTCTTCTTTCCAATGAGAACAGACCCAAGTCTCTCCGACTTTCCTCATAAGACTGTCCCTCTAGAACAGCCAATATCCTGTTAAATCTCGTCTGCAACTTTTCCAATGCTTCCACATCCTTCCTTGAATGGGGCGACCAGTCAGTAAAAAATATTCCAAGTGGAGCCACACAAGTGTTTTGTACAGTTGCAGCATGGCATTATGGCTCAGGAACTCAATCCTCTACCAATGAAACCTAACACAACGTATGCGTTCTTAACAGCACTATCTACCTGGCTGGAAACTTTCAGGAATCTATGTACATGGACTCCAAGATCCCTCTGCACATCCACATTACCAAGAATCTTTCCATTAACTCAGTATTCTGCCTTCCTGCTGATGTTCCCGAAGTGAATCACCTCAAATGTAGATGCATTGAACTTTATTTGCCTCTTCTAAGACCAACTCTACAGTTTATACGAGCTCCCCAGCAAACTGCAACATTTTTCCACACTGTCCACTACTCCACCAACTTTAGTGTTATCTACAAGCTTACTAACCCATCCACATATGCCTGCATTTTAGTCATTTATGAAAACGGCAAACAACAGTGGTCCCATAATAGATCTTTGTGCCACACCACTCGTAACCGGACTCGAGTCTGAATATTTTCCATCAGACACCACTTGCTGCCTTCAAACAGAAAGCCAGTTTCTAATCCAAACTGCGAAATCATCATCAATCCCATGCCTCTGCATTTTCTCCAACAGCCTTATCAAAGGTTTTACAGACGTCCATGTACACCACGTCAAGTGCCCTACCCTGATCCACATGTTTGGTCACCTTCTCAAAAACTCACGAAACCATGTTGACCATCTGAAATCAAATTGTTGCTTGCTGAATGATTGTCAATCCTATCTCTCATAATCATTTCCATAACTTGTTCATACAACAGACGTAAGGCTTACTGATATATGATTACTTTGGTCATCTGTATTACCCTTCTTGACCAAGGGAACAACTTCTGCTATCCTCCAATCTTCGAGTGATCTTCCTGTTGACAATAACTAAATAAAGATCAAAGCCAAAGGCTTTGCAATCTCTTCCCTCGCTTCCCAGAAAATCCTTGGATAGATCCCATCTGACCGGGGACTTACTTATTTTCACACCTTCCAGAATTGTTAACAGGTCCTCCGTGTAAACCTCAGTCCCATGTAGTCTAGGAGCCTGCTTCTCAGATTCTCCTCGACAACGTTGATCTAATTCAGTATGGATACGAACGAAAGTTATTTATTTGTCGCCTTCCTATTTCCACTGACTCCACACACAATTCCTCACTATCTTTGATTGGTGCTAATCTTACTGTCGTCATTCTTTTATTCCCCATATACACGTAGAAATATTTAGGGTTTTCTAAGATTCTATCCGCAAACAACTTCTCATATCCTCCCCTGGCTCTGCTGGACTCTCTGTTCAGGTCTTTCCGAATTAACTTGAAACTCTCAATCGCCCCAACTGAGCCTTCACGTCAAGCGCTAACATATGCCTCATTCTTTCTCTTGACGTGAGCTTCAACTTCTTTAGTAAACTACGGCTGCTTCGCTCAACAACTTCCTTCATGTCTGACAGGTACATACTCATCAAGTCCGTGCAATAGCAGTTCCTTGCATACGTTCCACATTTCATTTGTGGTCATCCCATCTGTTTCCTTCCACATCCTGTTTTATTAAATCTTGCAACATCGCATGATAATTGCCTTTCCGTCAGCTATAAGACTTTCCCTGCAGTATGCAACTATCTGTTTCTATTGCTTAAGTGAACGTAACCGAATTGGTTTTGCGATCACGAAGTTGATCACCTACATCCATAAGTAACCCCTGGCCTCTCCATTACCTAGTACCAAATCCAATATTGCCTGTGACTGTTAGTAAGAGGCAGTCTGGCCTTAGGTTTTCGACCTGTGTTGAGTATGACACAGGAATTCATCAAAATTGATAGGGACAAATAGTTTTTCAGCTCATCTCCCTCTGTTTCCCTCGCTCGCAGGAGATTATTATCATTTGGCGCAGGAATTCACGGAAGATATCTTTGGTTCCTTCAAATCTTCTGAACATTGTGCAAGTGAGTAAAATAGTGTACCAGGACCAGGCTCCAATGAGAGAGAAAGACAGCATGCATTGTCGGAGCGCCAGAGAAACGGAACGGTGCTTTCCCTTTCCAACACAAAAAGTTAGTGCTGAAAGAGCGGCGCTTTTGGAGGGTCATTGCTGTGGGAGCTGACGCTGTCAGAGTATCAGTGCTGAGGATGCAGATCGTCTCAGATGGTTAGTGCTGAAGGACCGGTAACTGCAACATGATCAATGCTGAGGGAGTGGGCACTGTCAGAGGGTTAGTGTTGAGGGAGCAGGTAATGTTGGAGTGTCAGTACAGAGCGAGAGAGTACTGTCACAGGGTTAGTGCTGAGTAAGTACCATCGTCGCCCGTTCAGTGTGGGGTGAGTGAGTGCTGACGGAGTGACAGTGCTGAGGGATTGTATATGAAATATTTCATGCTAATATTTCCAGAATAAAACATAAAATGTCAGCTGGATATGCAAACAGTCTATCAAATCATTCAATGGCAAGTCCGAACATAAATACATTATCTAAAACCTCTCTCATGTTTGAGGACACACGCATCCTGCCGGTCTTTGTCACACATACGCTGCCTGTCTGGCCACATACATCATTCTTTTTTTGTCTTACACAACCTCACCATGTTTTTCACGCAGATTCTCCCACTCCCCGTCTCACACACCCTGCATGTCTTCGTCAAACACACCTCCATTGCATAGAACTATCTCGAAGTCTGCCAGTACTGGAGTAGACTTCAGTTTATCCACTCCCAGGGATATGATTGGGTAAAAATGGTTAGAAGTAGGAGCTATCCAGCTTTCCACTGGCCCAGCCCCAATCCCAGCTCTTTGTCTGAACTGAGGGCAGATCGCAGCGAGACATGACAGAGAGAGAGAGAGAGAGAGTCATAGAAATTGAAAGCACAGAATCAGATGCTTCAGTCCAACTTGTCCACTCTGATAATATATCATTAATAACTCTCATCTCATCTGTCAGTATTTGACACATAACTCTCTCAACCCTTCCTACTTATTTACCAATCTTGACGCATTGTAAATTTTGTACTTCAACCAACCTCTCCCTCTCCCTCTGGCAACTCATTCTATACTTGCACCACTCTCTATGAATAATGCTGTGTGTGTGGGAAAGGATACTCTCAGGCGTTCAAGCTGCTGAGGCACCTGTGGGTTCACATCGGGGAGAAGCCATTCATTCATGCCTCGTGTTGGAAGTGATTGAAAGAATCATCCGACCTGCTGAGATATCTTGGCAGCTGAGCAGATGATAAATGTTTTAGTAACACTGACTACATCTGTTAATTTTATCCAATGATGAGTAAAAGTATTAATGAGTGGAAAATATATAACGTGCCGTGAACTGACAGAGTCATGAGGGACAGATATGAAATGCTTCAATCCTTCATTAAATCTATACGATGTAAAAATTGATTTCCGTTTCTTCCTTCACCATGAAAACCTTTTTGCTTTAATACAGGAGAATAAATTAGAGACAGGAATATTTCCTGAACTTTAGAAAGCGGCAAAGGAATGCAGGATACTCAGTTCATTTTCATCTGTTAACGTTACCTTTAGCAGGCTTAATTAATGACATAACCAATCCTCAATAACAGTGACCATCAAGTGTACACTGAAGATTAATTGACCATCGTGGAGGTCGGTGTCCAGTGACAGTCCGTAGTGATTGGTTAGGGGGGCTCTGCTCTTTGCGAATTTTATAAATGAGTTAGATGAGGTAGAAGAGAGTTGACGTAGTAATTTTGCCCATGACATGAATTACGGTGGAATTGTCCATAGTGTATTCGGCTGTTGTGGATTGCAATTGAATATTGCGAGGTTGAAGAACTGGGCTGATATGTGGCAGATGGAGTTAAACCCGATCGAGTGTGAAGTCGTTCGTTTTGGAAGAGCGAATTGCAACGCAGAATCCAGGTTTAAGGGATTCTTGAAAGTGTGGTGGAGCAGAGAAATCTTGGGTCATATTGGCTGTGTTGAGAACAAGGGTCAATCCCAAGAAACAAGCAAGTTAAAATCTACCAAGGAGCTTCCAGTTTTACAAATAACGTTATGAACCAGTTATTCAGAGTGACAATCAAAATGAAATAACTCGTCACTGATGTAAATCAGGAGAACCTTCGAATGTAGTATCCCCCCAGGTTACAGTTAAAGTCTAGCAAGTTGAGATGATTTGAACAAGATGATTTGCTTCTTTGGAGATATTTCGATTGCTCGCTAATAAATTGTGTTTTCGGAAGTTACATTTGATAATCTCTTCACGACCAATCAGACCAGGGACATGTAGACAGATGTTGTGGCAGACATTCCTTTTAATAAATGCACCTGGAATTTCGAATTTACCACGATGTTTAGCTTTCAGTAAAGGTGCTGATATGATGTGTTTTATGTGAAATAAAGAACGTGTGAATTCACTGTGAACTTGCACTGGAGTGGGTCCTAAATACATGTTACCCTTTGAGGAACCGCCTGACATGAAACGATTTATGTGTCCCGGAGAATCGGGCTGCATTTTGACATCATCGATACAGTGACACTCTCTCCCGTAGGGAACTATCTTTCACCAGTCAGGAGAGAAATCATTCTCACAAGGAATGGGCAGGAATGCAGCGAGGATCATCAGGAAGTGTCTGCATACTTTGATTGGGATGATTAAGAACTGTCCACAATTCAGACACAAGTGAATGAAAAGGGAGGAAAATTTTACACCAATGTTTGATCTGTTGCTTGAAACTTATGCATCTGTGTATGATTATGTTATAAACTCACGGCACTCCTCAGGAGAAGGACGGTCGAGTCGATCTGTCTGCAGCAGTTAAAGATGGGGATTCTTCAACTCAACTGATCTTAAGTTACGAAAGGTGTTCTTTTCTGTTTCTTGCACAGTGAAGTCTTGTCGGAATCAAAAGTAATGTGATGATTCTTTGGTACGTGGGAAAGTTCACCTAATTTCTGCTAATGCACAGTTGATCGGTCATCACCCTGAGAATGAAGGTACAGAATCGAGAAAACAATGACACATTGAAAATGTCAGAATTAAAACAGTGCTTGAAAAGCAGCATCTGCAATCAAGAACAAGGTCAGATCTCATACCTGAGATTTGTGGGCGGACAGAGGGTCCAATACACAAATAGAATGAAGCTGACACTCAAAACACAGCTTCAATTACACAGAAAAAAGGGAGAAGTGCAGATCCTGGAGATTAGTTGTTCGAAAAGGATAGCAGTTAAGGCATTCGGAGGAGAAGGAAAATCGACATTTCAGCAAATGTCCTTCATTCGGGTTGAGGGTTTGAGCCTCGGGGTTGGAGAGATTAAATGGCAGGTGCGTGGGGCTTGGGGAAAGGCAGCTGAGAGTAAAAAAGGTGGATGGAAGTGGGGGAGTGGTCATAGGTCAGAAGGAAGAGTGGGCGGATAAGTGGGAAGCAGCATGGACAGGTATGTCAAGTCATGAGCGCCGTGCTGAGGTGAAAGTTTGGAACTGGGATTAGGTGAGGGGGTGGAGGGGATATGGGGAAACTGGTGAAATCCACATTGATGCCATTGGGCTGGTGGTTCCCGTGGCTGAAGATGAGGCGTGATTTCTACAAAGTCGGGTGGGAAGTGAGTGGCGATGGAGGAGGCCCAGGAGCGGCATGTCCTCGGTGGAATGGGAGGGTAATGGAAGTTTTTGGCAATGAGGCGGTCGGTGCAGGTGTCCTGCAGGTGTTCACTGAAGCGCTCTTCGAGTCAGCATCCTGTCTGCGAAATGTAGAGGAGACTGCTTCGGGAGCAATGAATACAGTAACTGACATGTATGGAAATGGAGGTGAAAGTCTGATGGATGTGGAAGGTTGCTTTGTGGCTCTGGACCCTGGTTGGTGGGAGGTGTGGGCCCAGGTTTTGCAATTCCTGCAGTGGCAAAGGAAGCGGCTTGGATGTTTGGGTGGATTGGTGTGGGAGTGATCCTGACGAGAGAGAGTAGCGGAAGGAATAGACTTCCTTTCAAATGGTTAGGAGTGAGCAGACTAATATATCTCTGGTGTTGGGTTCTTTTTGATGGTGGCAGAAATGGCGAAGGCTGTACGTTGACTGCAAACGGTAGCTGGGGTGGAGGGTGATAACTAGAGAGGCTCTGCCCGTTTTGGGGTTGGAGGGGTGTGTTTCGATTGTGAAGGTGCATGAAATGGATGAGATGCACAGGAGAGCTTCATCAACCACGTGGGAGGGGAAATTGCGGTCTTTGGAAAGTCGGCCATCTGGTGTGAACTGTGGTGAACTAGCCGTACAGTCATAGAGATGTCCAGCAAGGAAACTAGCCCTTCGGTCCAAGCCGTCGATGCCGACCAGGTATCCCAACCCAACCTAGTCCCACCTACCAGCACCCAGCCCATATCCCTACTCACCCTTCCTGTTCATATTCTCTTCCAAATGCATTTTACATGTTGCAATTGTACCAGCCTCCACCACTTGCTCTGGCAGGTCATTCCATACACGTACAACCATCTGCGTGAAAACGTTGTCTCTTTGATCTCTCTTATATCATTCACCTTTCTCCCTAAATCTATGACCTCTAATTGTGGACTCACACCCACCCGGGAATGTATTTTGGCTATTTTTACCTATCCATGTCCGTCATAACTTTGTAAAATTCCATAAGGTGAGGTTTGCAGTCAGCTTGTCTCTGTTTCAGTTTTGTAAACATTCAACTCCACCTTGCAACAGTCGGACACAGTGAATGCTTAAGAACTGTTATGTCCAAGAACAGGGGTTGAGACAATAACAACTTGGGTTTACCCAGTCATTGCCCATGAGTGTGTGATAAGTATCAGTATAAGGCAAGTATCTGAACAATGCTCAGATAACCCTTACATTGAGGCGTCGAGGTGAATGTCCTGGGTTCAATTCTGCAGAATTTAAATAAAGTTCCTTTCTTTGCCCTTGCTAATAGTGAGTCAAGTAAATTTAATTTCCACGACAGTAAACCTGGGGGCTCATCCCGCTACAATGCGACAGTTTGTCTTCATATCGAGCACTGAATTGGCCCTTATGCGTGAGAGGACAGAGAATGTGTCGATCGCCCAAGCGCCGGCGTTCAAATTGAATCAAGTCGGGGTAAGAGTCGTGGCTTAACTAATCCTACATCGAGACTCATTCTAAGAAATACATGCAACAGGAACAGGGTTCAGTGAACTCTCGCGATGTACGAGAGAAAAACCCAAGGAAAGGGGATAGCCGTCTCCAGAGTGTTTATGAGACAGCACTTTTATAGGTAGTTACAGACTTGTAACCACAACTGTCTGAGTTGGACTCACCTAAGGCGTACTGGAAACGTGGTTTCTTGGTTTCGAAAACCAAGGCATTGGGGCGGACTTGTCCGATGCGAGAGGGGACCTCCGGAGGTAAGAAAGCCAGTCAAAGGGAAAAGATATGGAGTCACTTCCCAGATAAAAGAAAAAGACAGATGGGTGATAGTTAGGGGACAGATAAGGAACCGGCAGGCAGTGCAGGGATCCCTGGTTGCCATTCCCGTCAACAATAAGTATACTATTTTGGATACTGTTGGAGGGGATGACTTACCAGGGGAAAGCAGTGGGATACCTGCTGCTCAGAAGGGAAGGGAAAAAGGAGCAGAACTGTAGTCATTGGTGACTTGGTCGTTAGGGGGACAGATAGGAGGATCTGTGGGGACGAGAGAGACTCGCGGTTGGTGTGTTGCCTCCTGGGTGGCAGGGTCCGTGATGTCTCTGACCATGTTTTTGGGATCCTTCGGGGGGAGGGAGAGCAGAGACAAGTCGTGGTCCACATTGTCACCAACGACATAGGTCGGAAGAATGATGGGGACTTGAGGTAGAAATTCAGCAGGCTCGGATGGAAGCTTAGAGCTAGGACAAAGAGAGTTGTTTTCTCTGGTTTGCTGCCCATGCCATGTGCTGGTGAGGTGAGGAAAAGGGAGAGAAAGGAGTTGAACACGTGGCTACAGGGATGGTGCAGGAGGGAGGGTTTCGGTGTTTTGAATAATTGGAGTTCTTTCTGGGGTAGGTGGGACCTCTACAAGCAGGTTCGTCTTCATCTAAACAAGAGGTGCACCAATATCTTGGTGGAAACTTCGCAAAAGCTATTAAGCTGGATTTAAACTAATACAATTGGGGGATGGGAAACCAAATAGTCGGACAGGTACAGAAGAGGATGAGAGTAGGGAGATTCAAAATTAAAGATCTGACACTGGCAAACGAGAAACTGGTTTGATGTGTGTTTACTTGGATGCGAGGAGCATCCGAAATAAAGTGAGTGAACTGGCAGCGTTGCTTGGTACCTGGGACTTCGATGTGGTTTCCATTATGGAGACATGGATAGAGCTGGGACAGGAATGGTTGTTGCAGGTTCCGGGATTCAGATGTTTCATGAAGAACAGAAAAGATAGTAAAACAGGGGGAGGTGTGACTTTTTGATCAGGGACAATATTACAGTTGTAGAAAGGATGTTTGGGGACTCGTAACCTGAGGCGGTATGGGCTGAGGTTAGAAACAGGAAAGGAGTAGTCACCATGCTGGGAGGTTTCTATATGCCTCCAAGTAGTCCCAGAGATGTAGACGAAAAGATAGCAAAGATGATTTTCGATAGGAGTGAGACAGGCAGGGTAGTTGTCATGGGGGACTTCAACTATCCCAATATTGACTGAGGTCCTGCAGTGCGAGTACTGTAGATGGGTGAGTTTTTTGTCCAGTGTGTGCAGGAGGGCTTCCTGACATAGTATGTAGAGAGGAATACAAGGGTCGAAGCCACTTTAGATTTAGTACGGGCAACGAGCCTGGCCAGGTGTTAGATTTGGAAGTAAGTGAGCACTTTGGAGACAGCGATCACAATTCTGTCAGGTTTACTTTAGTGATGAAAAGGGATAGGTGTACTCCACCGAGCCAGTGTTTCAGCTTGGTTTAAGGAAAGTACAATGCAATTCGGAAAGATTTCGGAAGCATAGAAAGTGGAAGGAAACTGCAGGGGATGAGCACATGAAAAACGTGGAGCTAATTAAGGAAAAGCTCCTGTGTGTCCGAGATAAGTATGCACCTGGCAGGCAGAGAGGAAGATACAGAACACGTGAGCTGTGGTTTACTGAGGATGTGGAATCTTTGGTCAAGAAGAAGAAGAAGCCTTATGCTCGGACAAAATGTGAAAACTCAGTTAGGACGCTTGAGGGTTACAACGAAGCCAGGAAAGACCTAAAACAGAGAGTTCAGCAGAGCCAGGAGGTGACATGAGAAGTAATTGGCGGATAGGATCATGGTTAACCCTAAGGCTTTCCATACGTATGTCAGGAATAAAAGAATGACGTGAGTTAAATTCGGGCCAAACAAGGATAATAGTGGGAAGTTGTGTGTGAAGTCAGAGGAGATGGGGAAGCACTGAATAAATATTTTTCGACAGTGTTCACTATAGAAAATGAAAATGTTGGCGAGTATAATACAGACATATTTGCATCTAGTCTAGAAGAGATTGAGGTTCAAAAGGAAGAGGTATAAGTGTGAAAATAAACAAGTCCGTGGGCTGGATGGTATCTATCCTAGGATCCTCTGGGAAGCAAGGGAAGAGATTTCCGAGCCTTTGGCATTGATCTTCAAATTATCATTGCCTAAAGGAACAGTGCCTGAGGACTGGAGGAAAGCAAATGTGGTTCCCTTGTTGAAAAAGGGTAGTTGAGACAACCCTGGTAATTACAGACCAGTGAGTCTCACTTCGGTTGTTGGTAAAGTGTTGGAAAAGGTGATAAGAGATAGGATTTATAACCATCTTGAAAAGCATAATCTGATCAGAGACAGTCAGCACGGATTTGTGAAGGGTAGGTCGTGCCCGACGAATCTTACTGAGTTTTTTTGACAAAGTGACCAAACAGGTAGATGAGAGTAAACCTGTTTATGCGGTGTGCATGGATTTCAGCAAGGCATTTGATAGGGTACCCTACAGTAGGATATTATACAAAATGCAGAGGAATGGGAATGTGGGAGACATAGTAGTCTGGATCAGTAATTGGCTTGCTGAAAGAAAACAGAGGGTTGTAGTTGATGGAACATGTTCATCTTGGTGTCCAGTTACTATCGGCGTACCGCACGGGTCAGTGTTGGGTCCACTGCTGTTCGTCATTTTTATGAATGACCTGAATGAGGGCTTAGAAGGGTGGGTTAGTAAGTTTGCGGACGAGGCTAAGGTCGGTGTTGTTGTGGATAGTGACGAAGGATGTCGTAGGTTGCAGAGAGACATAGATAGGATGCAGAGCTGGGCTGAGAGGAGGCAAATGGAGTTTAATGTGGACAAGCGTGAGGTGATACACTTTGGACGGAGTATTCAGAATGCATAGTACTGGGCTCATGGTAGGATTCTTGGGATTGCAGATGAGCAGAGAGATCTCGATGTCCATATACACAGATCCCTGTAAGTTGCCACCCAGATTGACAGGGTTGTTAAGAAGGCATACAGTGTTTTGGCCTTTATTAATAGAGGGATTGATTTCCGCAATCAGGAGGTTATGCTGCATCTGTACAAAGCCCTGGTCCGGCTTACACTTGGAGTATTGTGTACAGTTCTGGTCACCGCATTATAAGAAGCATGTGGAAGCTTTGGAACGGGTGCAGAGGAGATTTACTAGGATATTGCCTGCTATGGAAGGAATGCCTTACGAGGAAAGGGTGCGGGCCTTGAGGCTGTTCTCGTTCGAAAGAAGAAAGTTGAGAGGTGACTTAATAGAGACATCAGAGGGTTAGATAGGGTGGACAGGGAGAGCCTTCTTCCAAGTATGGGAACGTCAAACACGAGGGGATACAACTTTAAAGTGAGGGAAGAGAGGTTTAAGACAGATGTCAGAGATAGGTTCTTTACTCAGAGAGTAGTAAGGGCATGGAATGCTTTGCCTGCAACGGTAGTCGATTCGCCAATTTTAAGTGCACTTAAGTCGACATTGTACAGGCATATCGACGTCCGTGGTATAGTGTATTGGGGATGGCCTTCAGGTTAGTATGACAGGGCGGCGCAACATCGAGGGAAGAAGGGCCTGTACTGCGCTGTAATGTTCTATGCTCTATGTTCTATAACAGTACCGCATGAGAGAGAGAGCTGAACACTTTGGCAGTTACACTAAGAATGGGCTCCAGCAGGAGCAAACAAAATGACAGTCCACACAGTACTTGAAATGGCCAAACAAAAATACAATACATGCTAAATAATTACGGCCCATAGTCTGTAAAGCCGTTAGAATTGTGGATCAAGGAGTGGAGTTTACCAGAGGGAGGAAGTTTTATTAGAAGACAGCTAGAAATATTGACGTTGATGTTGGAGAGAGAGATAAGGGGAAAATGAAGGGAAAAATAAAATCTGTCACTTGGAGTGCTTATAATATGTGTAAGGCTGAGGCGGACATCAGAGAAAGGAAATATCAAGCAAGTGATAGATCAAATACATGTACAAAAACCAGGACACATGCAGACGCGCGCGCAAAACATACTAACGATTCTGTACAGTGCCTTAAGCATGTTTCTGATTCCGTCCTTGATGACTGCGCTCCGAGACCAACAGCCCCCCTACGAGATACACCTGGCGAACGTTCCACGTCAGCGGCCACAACCTCAGGGTCTGCTGAAGCAACCATCGCATGCTGTCCCCACAACGAATTGAAGGAAGAAGCCCAAAAGAAGGAGATGATCACGAACAGGGCCTGTTCGCGATCACCTCCGACGGATCATGAGTCAGACTGTGAGGGTACTGGCGTATGACCATCCAACCAGGTAGTTCTGTTTCAGCCCCAATGGTTGAAGTTGCAGGTCAAGAAGGGTATCCAGTGTTGGTCCACCATGAAGGATCTGGAAGTGCCTATGGTTATTTGCCTGACTCGCGCGAGGTTGGAGATAATCAGTTCGCCAAAGAAGTGACAAGGTTCTGCCCTGAGTTCCATCCCACGTCACGTGAGATGAGACAGCTCCTGGGATGAAAACTAGGTGCCGATGTCACGAAACTCATGTATAACTGGTCAGCTGCAAATGTGCATGCCAGAGTAGCCAACTCGCAAGCGGAGCAGAACGGAGACCTTAATGCTTTCGTTGCAGCACTAGCAACCGCCTATAGGGAGGCATTCCCAGTGCGAATGGACATGACCAAAATAGCACTGTGTCAACAACGGAAAGGTGAGACAGTGTCCCAGTGACTTACGCACTTCACTGAAGTCCATGTTGCCCATAGTGGACTCAGACCGCCCGAAGACGTAATGGGGACAGAAATCACGCCGTCTGAGGCCCACTTGAGGATCAGCTTCATCAATGGAATGAAGGACAAAAGAACGAAAAAAGGTAAAAGAAAACAGATGTACTACCTGGGACACGGGAATGCTGAATTTGATAGACCAACATGCGATACACGCTGAAAAATTGCTTATGCAAGACAAGGATAAGCGGAAACGAAAGATGGAACAGCAACCACATAAATCTCAGCTTACTATGATGCAAATTTTCACCCAGCCTTTAGAGGGAGGTACTGCAGGAAGAGAGAGAGGCAGAGGAGAGAGAGGCAGAAGTGGAGATCGCTGAAGATGAAGTGGAAGAGGTCGTGGAAGAGGCGTGGGTAGAGGTAGATCTGGCAGGTCTTTTGTTTGCAGAGCAATGGATCACTGGGCGTGACAATGGGCAAACAGAAAGCTTCAATCGGCCCTGGAGACTGGACAGCAGGGTGACTGAAAGGGAAAGGCTGAGGTGAAGGTGGGCAGCCCACAAGGTACAGGTAAGCCCCTTTCCCTTATGCTTGGCAACAAGGACTCGCTTATATTAATCTCTTCTACTAATGTGACGGGCACTGAGACATGTCCAACCTCTATGTTGAGCGCTGAGATTGCGAAAAGTGGACAGTCTGTTCATAATCACAATAATATATCTAAGTCGATGTGTACCTCTATGTTATATATGGAATGGAAATAAGTTACCTTTTTGGTAGACACAGGGGCAACTTACTTAAATTAAGCCAGTTTATAAAATATACTTAAATAAAGATGAGAGAAAGTTTCCTGAACAGAATGAGTGCATCAGGAGTCGAGGTGCAGGAGAGATTTTCCGCACCCCTCCTGTGAAAAACTAGTAATGGGGAAACATTCCAATTCTCCTTCTTGTTTTCAGAATTTTGGCCTTTAATTCTGCTGGGTCGGGATCTCAAGGGAGACAGGGGTTGGACTTGCGCTGTACTCCGACGAGCTTGCAGGTAATGCAACGGCAATAGTTACCAGTACTGACTGGAAATTATGACCCACGACCACTGATGTATATATATATGAGTGGCGACTAAGCCGGAGGGTGATACATTCAGTGAGCGATTCACTCACACTGGAAGCAAGCAACCATGTTAATCCTATGAACGCCGATTTTCTTGCTGGACATACGCTGCTCTGCACAGCACACATACAACGTGACGGCCAAGACGAACTATATGAGAAGGATTGGTTCAGGAGAATGGTTAAAACAGATCAGCTGTTGTTGTGCGGTTTTTATTGGATTGATCACGGATGTGCAGCCAGTGTGAACTGATTGAAGGTATCTGTAACAACAAGCAGAGCCTATATTTTTGATGTGGAAGTCTCCCCTCCTCATATGTCACTTGCGAAGGCGACTGGTGACAGGTGGCAGGATTTGGGACCATGGGTACTACAGGCACAAAGAACGAAAGGTTGAGTCTTCAGGGACGATGAGGGTGTCTGGTTCAATGCAGATGTGCGGACATATGAGAAGAAACAAAATTGGCTAACCCAGGCAGATAGGACAGTCCTGGTAACCCCCACAAATCCTGAAAAGCCTAGGGGGATAGCCCGGCGTTACCCTAAGATAGAAGTCTCAGACCCAAGATTTAAAATGGTGCCAACTAAGCGGAATACCCACTAAAACCCGAACCCAGAGATGTAATTTCTCCATTCTTTGAATCCCTCCTAAAGGCTACAGTGATTATCCCCTCTGAAAACTCACCGGTGAGAACCCCCAATTTTCCAGTCAAAAAGACATACATTCCCAGTTACCCGGAGACTGGAGGCTTGTTCAAGACCTGCAGGCAGTCAATAGCGCTGTTGTCCCGCAGGCCCGAAATGTTCTGAACCCCGATACTGGATTGGCTCAAATTCCACCGGACCATAAACGGTTCTCCATTTATGCCTTCTTTCGTGTACCTGTGCACCCAGATAGTCAATTCTGGTTCGCATTTTCATTAAAATGGAAGTCATATACCTTGACACAACTTTGTCAAGGTTACGCTGAGTCCCCCACCTTATATAATGAGACTCTACGCAGGAGTCTGAAGACTCTTGCTCTAACTCCGGCGTCAGTGCTTTTGCAGTATGTAGATGATTGCTTGACAGCGGCACCATCAAAGGAACAATGTGAAAGGATACCCTTGCGTTGATCTGCCATAAAGCAAGGGAAATGCACAAAACCATTTTCGCAAAGCTACAATTTGTGCAACAACAGGTGAAGTTCTTAGGTCAATTAATATTTGAACAAGGCAAGGCAGAGTTCAAGCAATCCAGAAAATTCCAAAGCCTCACACTAAGAAACAGTTACTAACAGTTTTGGGCATGTGCTCCGACTGTAGATAGTTTATCCAACATTACGCAAACCTTGAGGTGCCCCTAAGTGACACAGCCCATGGCTAAGGATTGCAGAACCAGAGTCCGTTGCTGTGGACCCCAGAGGCCGAGAGTTCTTTTGTTGAATTAAAAAGGGCGCTCAAAACTACACCTATGCTGAGAATTCCGAATTAAAACAAGCCTTTTGTACAAATGATGGATAGGAAGTGTGGCTGCATGACATCTGTGCTGTTGCAGAATCATAGGGGAAGGTTGAGGCCGGTAGCTTATTTTTCAGTTAAACTAGACCCCGTCGTGGCAAGATTGCCTAATTGCCTGCGCGCCGTGGCTGCAGCTGAAGAAGCTGTTGTAGCGTCCAGGGATATAGCTGCTACGATGAATTAACCCTTCTGGACCCATATGCATTATCCTTGCTGCTTTCTGAACACATGGCAGCAGCACGTTAGCTCAGATACACTCCTGCGCTTTTGGAGATGCCTAACATTACACTAAAGTGATGTAACGTCCTTCGCCTTGCAAGCCGTCTCCCCACAGAAGGTGACGGGAATCCACATGATTGTGTCGCTGTAACTAATGACGTTTGCAGCCCCAGACTGGATTTGTAGAATTTACCACTTCAGAATCCAGATACCGAGTATTTTTGCGGACGAGTCAGCATTCAGGAGCCAGGGGACGGACCAGAAAAGTGTTGGGTATGCTGTAGTGACCACCGACGATATAGTCAAAGCGGGATTACATTCTTCTCATCTGTCAGAGCAAGCATTGGAGCTGATTGCCTTGGCTGAGGCCTAACAATTCGCTGAGGGAAAGACAGTGAATATTTACACCGATAGCAGATATACATTCGGGGTTGTACATGATTTTAGAACGCTGTGAAAAAACAGGTGCTACTTGACCTTCACTGGAAAGCCCATCACACACTGTGGCCTGATTTCTGACCTCCTGGAGGCGGTCCCGTTACCTAAATCAATCATGAAAAAAGATTTTATTTCTCAAGACAATGCAAGGGCAGACTCAGCAGCAAAAACAGCAACCCACCAACCAATACGTTAGCAGATTGCCATGTGTATGAAAGAAAAAATTGCACCACAACTGCATATATATGGGAGTTACAGTCACAGGCCACACAGGAAGAAAAGCGTGAGTGGACGAAAGCAGGATGCAGTGTCAGGGAAGGCGGATGGTGTAGCTCCAATGGTAAACCCTGTCTATCACCATCATTATTTCTATTCTATGCCAAGCTGAAACACGGTGAGGACAATGTGTCAAAAGGGGGGATGTATGACAGTATTTCAGCACACTCATGCAGTAAGGGATTTACTCATTACAACCAGAAATTTCGTAAAGCTAGTGTCACGAATAATGTGGGGAGTGGAATACTGATGAGTCAGGTAGCACACACCCATGCCCAAAAACCTTTTCAACATTTACAGATGAATTTCATTGAAGTAACGCCAAGCGAAGGGAAAATATAATGTCTGGACTGAGATAAGGTGGAGGGAGGGAAAATGAGGAAGCTGGAGAAATCTGCATTCATCCCTTGTAGTTGGAGGCTTCCTCGGCGGAAGATGAGGCGCTCTTCCTCCAGACGTCGTGTTGCCATGGCCTGGCGATGGAGGAGGCCAAGGATCTGCATGTCCTTGGCGGATTGGGAGGGGGAGTTAAAATGTTCCGCCGCGGGACAGTTGGGTTGGTTGGTGCGGATGCCCCAGAAATGTTCTCTGAAATGTTCCACATGTTGGCGGCCTGTCTCCCCAATGTAGCGGAGGCCACATTTGGTGCATTGGATGCAGTAAATGATGTGTGTGGAGAATCATGTGCCCCAAGGGATCCTCCATATCCGTCCAGAGACATCGTATCATCCTTCGTAATTTCTGCCACCTCCAAACAGTCCCCACCAGCAAGGATATATTTCCCTACCATCCACTTTCAGCATTCCAGAAAGACCACTCCCTCCGTGACTCCCTCATCAGGTATACACTTCCCACCAACCCAACCTCCACTCCCGGCGCCTTCCCCTGCAACCGCAAGAAATGTAAAACTTGCCCCTACACCTCCCCCCTCACTTCCCTACAAGGACCCAAGGGATCCTTCCATATCCGTCACAAATTCACCTGCACCTCCACACACATCATTTACTGCATCCGCTGCACCCGATGTGGCCTCCTCTACATTGTGGAGACAGGTCGACTACTTGCAGAATGTTTCAGAGAACACCTCTGGGACATCCGCACCAACCAACCGAACCGCCCCATGGCGGAAAACTTCAACTCCCTCTTCCAATCCGCCAAGGACATGCAGAACCTTGGCCTCCTCCATCGCCAGACCATGGCAACACGACGCCTGGAGGAAGAGCGCCTCATCTTCCACCGAGTAACCCTCCAACTACAAGGGATGAATGCAGATTTCTCCAGCTTCCTCATTTTCCCACCCTCCACCTTATCTCAGTCCCAACCTTCGGACTCAGCACCGTCTTCTTGACTTGCAGTCTTCTTCCTGACCACTCCGCCCCCACCCTCTCTCTGGCCTATCACCCTCGACCTTAACCTCCTTCCACCTATCGCATTCCCAACGTCCCTCCACCAAGTGGCTCCTCCCTACCTTTTATATTAACCTGCTGGGCACACCTTCCTCATTCCTGAAGAAAGGCTTATGCCTGAAACGTCGAATCTCTGCTCCTTGGATGCTGCCTGACCTGCTGAGCTTTTTCAGTATACTACTGTAGGGGACCATAGACATAGACATACATTTATGAGTCGAGGCAAAGTTTGTAAGAACTGTCTAAGTCTTTGGTTAGGCCAATATGGACGCCACATTACAAGAGGGAGGGAATCGCGCTGAAGAATGTGCATGGAAATTCATCATGATGTTCTTTGAAAAGAAGCATGTTCGTAATTAAGAGACATAGGATTGCTCGGAATCGTTTGCTTGGGAGATGAGAAGGCTGATGGGGCATATTTTATGTACATAACATCACTAGAATCATGGACAGGGTGGGGACAACGCAACACATATTTTCAACGATATACTTATGCGTCTTATTTTCGCCATCAGTTTCCATACAACTGCTCTGATACTAACGTCTATATTTTCAGAGTTTGTATGCACCACCCTTCCTGTAAAATGGAACCACATGAGCTAGTCTCCAGTTCTGTAGCACCTCCCATATAGCCACATACCAAGAAAATAAAATTTGGGTTTGGGCCTTTCCTCCTTTGACTCCCCATCACTATAGAGACATAACTCAAGTGCGCTTGGAGATTGTCCAATTTTATGTTTGCCCAAGCAATCAATTCGTGCCCACAACTTCTATCATTCTGCTCAAGCTGTTAACAGACCATCATCTGGTATTCTATATCGGCATCCTCATTCAGAGAAGCAAAGAAACCCAATAGTGTGGAAACAGGCTATTTTCTCGATTTCATTGCATATTTTGAAATAATGTATAACTTTAATAAATGGGTGCTTTCAATCATACTTTGAAACACGACAGATCACAGATCGAGTTTCTTCATCAGAAAACGTTGCCTTCACGAGAGATTAATCTGGGAAATTCCTATCACGCTCTTTCTGTGGTCATTATACATTTTTCTAAGGTTACATTTCAACTCTCTGCAATATTCCTGGTACAGTCTCACCAAAACTCCATGCTCTCCACATTCCAATTCTGTCCAAATGTCGGGAAAACTTACTTTTTTTTTTCTATTTATGTATGATCTTCTGAATAACCTTTGTTTTAATTTTATTCACTAACTCACGATGTGAGTTCCTGAAAAATCCATCTGAGTATTCAACTGTACCACATTGACTGCTTCTCAATTATTGGAAAAACAATGCCTCATCTTCCGCCGGGGCACTCTACAGTCCGTAGGACACAAAATTGAGTTGTCCAATTTCAAAGAATCTCCCTTTCCTTTCCCCAAATATCTTGTCAGCCCCTGCCAACGCCTTCCCGTGTTCGCTGCAACCAAAAGGATTCATTCCTCCCCATGACCAACAAGGTCGTACCCTCCACCTATCTGCGCTTCCCCACTATGCTCCGACTCTTCCTGCATCTGGAGCTCCCAACTAAACCCACCCCGACACCTGAGTTGTATCACACATGAACCATCGTTTTCCTCCCCTCCTCAGGCAGCCTGCCTTGCTGTGTTGTTCCAGCCATTTACCTTTCCAGTCTCATTCAAATCTGGCTACAAGAAATACCTTCAAACAGTTACAAAAGAAATGGTAGTTCTGATTTCCATCCCATAATTCAATTATTATGTCCTCCAATTTTGGTGCTAATTCCGAAAGATCAAACATTACGTTCTTTAGACAAGATTCCAAAAGACTCCCCACAGATGATGATAAGTTTAACTGATTTGTACTTTGCCACA
Organism: Chiloscyllium punctatum; assembly: GCF_047496795.1. Lineage (NCBI taxonomy): Eukaryota > Metazoa > Chordata > Chondrichthyes > Orectolobiformes > Hemiscylliidae > Chiloscyllium > Chiloscyllium punctatum. The sequence continues at coordinate 51,852,989 of NC_092773.1, forward strand.
CGTTCTCTTCTGCCTTCATTTAAAGTTCGGATTGCGTTAGCAACATTCCTGTTATCAAAATGACTTCCTGCCTTGAAGATTGCATTGGAAAATAACATATTGATCACCAATGTTATCAAAATGTTAATTGCTGCTTTTTCCGAAATTTTGGAAAAACTGTTCAAGATATGCTGCGAAGAAAAGCCTGGGGACTTTGGGTTACTGAGCCTAACATCTGTCGGACACAGGATACTTGAGAACATTCTTAAGGATAGGATGTAGATACATTTCGAAAGACAGGGTTTGATTCGGAGTAATCAGCATGGTGTTGTGTGTGTAAAATCATGTCTCACAACTTTGTTAGAGTTCCTTCATGAAATGACCAGGCAGCTTGTTGAGGGCAGGCGGAGTATACATGAATTTCAGTGAGGCCCAAGAGAAGATTTACATGGTAAGTTGCTCTGGAATCCAGAGGGAGTGGCAAATTAGATACACAATTGACTTGATGGTAGGAAGCAGAGTATTTGCTTGTTGGTCTGGAAGCCTGTGAATTCTGGTGTCGCTCGGGGGATCTGGGTCCATTGCTGTTGCTTATCTGAATCAATAATATCAGTGCAACAGCACAAGGCATGATTCATGGTTCTGGAGATGACATTAAAATAGGTGGCGCTGTGGATAATGAAGTTTATGAGAAAATGCAATGAGACCTTGACCACCTGCAGAAATGGCCAAGAAAATGGGCAATGAAGTTGAGCTTAGCGAAGCGTGAAGCTCTGTGTTTTGGAAAGTCAAATCAAGGCAGGAATTTCCTGGTGAATGGTAGCGCCTGAAGGACTGAAGGAGAACAGAGGGTCTTTGGTGTAAGATTGAACGTTTCTCTGAAAGGGGAATCACGGTGAGTGAAAAAAAGGGTTTTGGCAGGCTGGTCCTCCTCATTCAGGGCGTTGAGTATTAAACTAGAAAGTTATATTGCAGTTGTACACGATGTTGCTATTGCCGACCTTGAGGTATTAATTGCCATTTTGGGAGATTGTTAGATAAAGGATCTTAATAAATTGGAAAGAGTGCAAAAGAAACTTACAAGGATGTTGACAGAAACCAATGGTGTGCGTCGTAGGGAGCGATAGGAAAAGCTCTTGACACTGTAGAAGAGTGAGGTGGACATCTTATACAAATGTATAAAATTATGAGAGATGTGGATAAGGTGACTTCACTCACCTCTTCCCAGGGTTGGGGAATCGAGGACAGGAGGGGGCAATTTCATATCAGAGGGAAAAGAATGAAAGGAAACCTGAGATGCAAGTTTTTCGCACAGACTATGACACGCATACAAAATGACCTTCGAGCGGTTGCAGTCGATGTGCGTATATTAAATAACAATTAAAATACATTTGGACAAATAAAATATAGGAAACGTTTTGAAGGATATGGGCCAAATGCAGGCAAAACTGGTGAACATGGGTGAACATTTCGCTCAGCATCGACCAATTGGGGCCAGTTCGTGTTATATGACTCTGTGGTGCTAAGTATATTTGGCCCTTCAGTCCGATCAATGTCCGATGCAGCTCCTTTTTAAAGTGGTACGTTGTTACTGATATTAATAATTTTCCTCTTCATTTCCGGCAGTCCCATGGCCACTTCGCGTTTCTCGGAGATTTTCTGGATCTTCCACCACATTAAATGCAGGCAGGTTATGGTGCAGCTGTACAGGGTGCTGGTGAGGCCACACCTGGCATTTTGGGTGGAGGTTTGGTCTCTTTAGTTGAGGAAGGATGTAGTGGCATTCCACGGGTGTGCAGCAGAGGTTCCCTAGGTTCGTCCCGGAGTTGAGTGGATTGGCCTTTGAGGAGTAATGAAGTGAACTCAGATTATCTTAATTGGAATTCCGAAGAATGGGGGATCGCGAGTTGCCAAAGAAACACATCACATTATGAAGTGAAAAAATAACATAGATTCAGAAGGGAAATTTCCAATGACAAGTAAAATGAGTGCAAGTCGGCAAAGCCTTAATATTAGCGTCCAAAATCGAGCATCACCTTGAAGGTGTGGTTGGGGCCTTGGATACTGAGGAGGGAGTACGTAAAAGGACAGGAAAGCAGAAACAAGAGGCACAAAGGAAGGTTTATTCAGGAGTTATTATGAGAGACGTTGGTAATCATAAGGGTAAGAAAGCTATCATGAAGACTGTTTACCAAAATGATCGTTGCAATTGGCAAAAGGTTGATGATTTAAAGGCACAAATCATCACGAATGAATATGCTTTAGTAGCCATTATGGAGACATGGTTACAAGATGGTCATGAGTGGGAGTTAAATATCCAGGACTTTCAGACTATTCGGAAGGACGATCAGTAGAGTCTGATATTCAAGGACGACTTCAAAGCGGTACTGTGAGATGGTATGGGTTCGATCGAGAATGAATTTGATTAAATTTTGTTGGAAATTAGAAATCCTAAGAAGAAACGTTGACTGGTAGGCGTCGTGTGTAGACCACCAAATAAAAGATTACATTGGGAAGGTCAATAAATAAAGAAATAAGTAATGCCATGGAAAATTGGCCAGCTATTATCATTGGGGATGTGAATCGACATGGAGCTTGGTTGATCCAGAGGAGTCAGTGTTGCCTTGAGGAGGACTTTGTTGGATTTAATCGTGATGGTTTTCTTGAATAGTATGTCAGAGAAACGACGAAGACTCAAGCTATTTTCGATCTGGCCCTCTGTCGTGGGACAGGAACAATTAATGACCTCATCGTTAAGAATCCTCTTTGAAGGAGTGATTACAGTATGGTTGAATTTAGAATGCAGATGGAGAGTGTGAAGGTACAATCCAATGCAGATTCCTGTGCATGTACAAGGGGATCTACAATAGAACGGGAATGGACTGGCTAAAATAGACTGAAAGCAAAACTTTTATGGTAGGACACCTGATGAGCAGAACGTCCAAATAATTTTTTCAAAGTACTCCGCAAAATAATATTCCAGTGAAAAGGCTGACTGTAAGAAAATAGGTAATCTGCCATGTGTGTCTCAAGAAATAGGCGACACTATCAAATTGAAAGAGAAGGCATACAAAATGGTCAAAATCACCATGACAGTGGATGATTTGGAAAGCTTTCAATGTCAAAAGTAAGCCACAAAATGTGCTATAAAAAACCGTAAGAAAGAACATGAGAAAAAAATTCTCGCACAAAATATAAAGACGTTTAGCAGAAGATTTAACAAAAACTGAAAAAGAGTGATGAAAGGAAACGTTGGTCCTTTAGCCATTTAGTTATGGGATGTGATGAAATGTCTGAGGAATTGAATAGGTATTTTTTATCGTTCTTCACAGTGGAAGATACTAATACCTGCCAGTAATTGACAAATAAATGGAAGCTTTTGGGGCGGCACGGTGGCACAGTGGTTAGCACTGCTCCCTCACAGCGCCAGAGACCCGGGTTCAATTCCTGCCTCAGGCGACTCTCTGTCTGGAGTTTGCATATTCTCCCCATGTCTGGGTGGGGGAGCTCCGGTTTCCTCCCACAATCCAAAAAACAATGTGCAGGTTAGGTTTAACACTAAATTGCCCGTAGTGTTAGATGAAAGGGTAAATGGAGTGGAATAGGTCTGGGTGGGTACGCTTCGGCGTGTCGGTGTGGGCTTGTTGGGCCGAAGCGCCTGTTTCCACATTGTAAGTAATCTAATCAAACAATCGTTATGAGGGAAAAGTAATGCAGCGAAGGATCGATTGTGGAAGGTATTCCAGGCTGCTAAAAGAGTTGGCGGTAGAAATGACAGGTGCACTGGCAGCAATTTTTCGAATTCGCTGGACTCTGGGGCAATTCGAGAAGATTGGAATGCAGTAAATATGACGTCACTATTTATAAATCGGAAGGCGGAGACGACAGGGGGTTATAGACCAGTTAGATTGAACAGAAACAGCATGGATTCATGAAGGGCAGGTTATGCTTGAAACATCTTTTGGTATTCTATGAAGACATGTCAAGTATGTTGGGCAATGGGTACCCAGAGGATGTGGTGTACCAAGATTTCCAAAACAAAACTTCCGCACAAGAGGCTGATGCATAAGGTAAGAATGCATGGTATTAGTGGTCGAGTAAAAGCATGTATAGAGGTTTGGTTAACGAACAGGAAGCAAAATGTGGCGATTAATGAATATTATTCTGGCTGGCAATCAGTGAGTAGTGGTGTGCCTCAGTGATGGGTTTTGGGACTGCAATTATTTACAATTTATATTGATAATTTGGAGTGGGGGGACAACGTAAAGCACGTCCAAATTTACACATGATATGACGATGAATGGCCGAGGACAGTGCGTAGAGGACTGTGAAATGTATTAGAGGAATATGGATACATTGACTGATTGGGCAAAAGTCTGGCAGAAGAAATGTGATGTCATCAATTTTGGTAGAAATTGGAGAAAAAAGCGTTATTACTTGTCTATTAAAATGTTGAAGCGGACTACTGTGCAGGGGGATGTGGCTGTCCTTGTACATGAACATCAAAGGGTTAGTCTGCAGGTATCACGTGTAATTAGGTAGGCAAATGGGATGTTGTCTTTCCTGACGAAAGGGGTTGAGTTTACAAGAAAAATGGTTAGATTGCAGCTGTACAGGGTGCTGGTGATGACATAATTAGAGTACTGTGAACGGGTTTGGTCTTCTTACTTGATAAGGAATGGACTGTCAGTGGAAGGGGCGCATAAGAGGTTCACTGGGATAATACCGGAGTTGAGGGGTGTCGGGTTATGGGAGAGACTGAGTAAATTGGGTTTATGTTCATTGCAATTCAAAAGAATGAGGAGAGATCTTATAGAAATATGCACAATTTTGAAGGGAATAGTTAAGATAAAAGTGGAAAGGATGTTTCCACTAACAGGTGAAAATTAGACAAGAGGGAATAGCCTCAAGGTTAGAGGGAGCAGATTCAGCACTGAATTGAGAAGGAACTTTTTTAACCAAAGAATTGTTACTCTTTGGAATTTGATTCCTGATGTAGGGCTTTTGCTCAAAACGACAAATAATTCTGTTCATCGGATGATGTCTGAACTACTGCGCGCTTTGCAGCACAGTGCTCTCAGCTCGAATCACCAACATCTGCGGATCTCACTTTCAAAGTTGGAATTGTTCCCAGCGAAGTAGTTTACATCACTTCAGTAAACGTTTTTACGGCGAAGAACTTACTTTTGAACAGTAAAGGAAATAAGGAATAGACTGAAATGACGAGTAAATGGATCTGAGCGCACGGTGGCACGGTGGTTCGCACTGCTGCCTCATTGCACCTGAGATCCAGGTTCAATTCCCGCCTCAGGCGACTGAGTGTGCGGAGTTTGCACGTTCTCCCGTCTCTGCGTGGTGTTCGTCCCACTGTCCAAAGCTGTGCAGGTCAGGTGAATTGGCCGTGCTAAATTGCTCGTAGTGTTATTTAAGGGGTAAATGTAGGCGTGTGGGTGGGTGGCGGGTCGGTGTGGACCTGTTGGGCCGAAGGGCCTGTTTCCACACTCATGTTATCTAATCTAATTTAAATGATCAGCCATGAACATATTGAATTTTGGAGCAGGCACGAACGGGTCTTTTTCCTGCTCATAATTCTAATATTGTCCGTGCGCATGTTTCACATCTTCAGCAATTGCAGGGACAGATTCCATGGTGTTATGTGGGGTGGTGTTTAGAATGAAGGCAGAATACACCAGTGTGTCCAAGAGGGAAAATTCTGTGCGGAAGGCAGAGAAGGGAGCTGAGAGGAATATATCTGTGGTGATGGCATTTGGCTGGAGCTGGTGCAATTAAAATAAAATCGATGATCACTTGAAGCACCATAGCACAAAAAGCTACAGAGCATGTGCTGGAAAGTGGGATGGCGTTTGATGTCCGACATTGGCTCTAAGTGCCAAAAGACCTCTCCCATTTCTGTAAAAGTCCCAGTCTCTAAGAGAAGTCAATTGCTCCAGCCTTTTGTGCAATCAATATCAGGTCAGAGCCTGGGATTACTACAGCAAATTATACTAATCTTTATTCCCTTAAGGCTATCTAAGAGATAGCCTGCCATTACACAGCACCAATGAATAGTCACAAACAATCTCCATTAATCGATTTGCACTCTCCTCGCAGATCCTTATCCACTCCTTTGTCCAACTGTCCTTCTCCTTCTTTGGGTTCTTTTCCCATCTATCGTTTATTCCTTTACAAGGCAGAAGTAAGAAACATGATGGAATACTCCCATTTGCCTGAATAAGTGCAGTATTGTGAAAACACGGCGCAGGAGAAGCTAGCAGAAAAGGCAGCATCCAAGTGGCAAGTGACATTTCCGTCAGGACTTTCTTCAGGGCTCCTCAGTGCAGTTCCAACAATAAGTCAAATTTCAACACCACCCAGAACAGTGCACCCAAATTCATCAGCACAGCACGACTGACAGAACATCGACAAAGATCGATTTCCTCCACCACCAAACACTCAGACACGCAGGTTGTTCTATCCACAACATGCAATGCAGAAACTCACAAAGCCCACTTAAACAGGACCTTTCACATTCACAAACACTTCCATCTCAAAGGAAAAGGGCAGCAGGTACGTCAGAAAACCTGACAAACCAGTTTCCACACTGACGTGGAAATATTTTGCCATTCTTCCCCTGTCACTGTGTCAAAAGTCTGGATTTCCCTCCCATATAATGTTGGTCTACTGATAGCCCATGGACAACAAAGGTTCCAGAAGGCAGCACATCATAACCTTGGCCAGTCAAATAAGGAATGAGCAATAAATGCTAATCCTGTCAAGAATATCCACATCTGTAAAAAGAATGACAATTAAATGCTTTGGTGTTTTTTTAAAAAAGTTCTCTCTTCCTAAGCTATTTCTGTTTTAATTTCAGAAGTATTAAAAATGAAGATTTGCATTGGGAAACTGAAACGAAGCTTCAAATCAGTATCTGATGGAGTTGTTCAGTTTAATGTAGCCTGAACTCATCGGACTTTGAATATGAAAGAAGGAAACAACATTGAGAGTCACATGAAACCATTCACGTGCGTTGTCTGCGGGGTGTTGGGGAGGGGCATCAGCCAATCATCTGGACTGTCAAGACATAAATGGAGGGACGCTGGAGGGAACCTTTGTAAATGTGGCAACTGTGGAAAGTATTCAGTTATTCGAATGCCATGAAAATTCATCCGGCCACACTGGGGAAAAGTAACTGTGGGAAATGATTTGCGCAGTTAACTAACTGTTGCAACACCGATGCATTCACACTAAGGATAGACTGTTTAATTTTCCAGAGTGTGGGCAATGCTTTAAAATAAGTTATTCGGAACTGACGTACCACCAATGTGTTCACACTGATGAGAAATCATTTGAATATTCTAACAGTGGGAATGGGGCCAGGGCGTTATCTGATCTCAGGTTTCATTTGCGAATTCACTGGAGAGAGACCGTTCACCTGCCCTAAATATGGCAAATAATTCACTCGAACATGCAGTTCGCTGAGACACCAGCAGTTTCACACAGAGGAAAGACCATTCGTCTGTTGTGTGAGCGAAGAAATTAATTGATTTCAGCAACCTACTACCATACAAGCGAGTTCACACTGGAGAAAGGCCCTTCACCAGCTCTAACTGCGGGGAGGGATTTATTCCATTAACACACATGCTGAGACACCAGCGAATTCACATTGGCGAGAGGCGATTTACATGTTTCATTTTTGGGAAAGGATGCATTTAAGTCGTCCATTCTGCTAGTACACGAAGTTACAAGTGAAAAGAAATCGTTTAAGTGTCTGGAGTATGGGAAGTGTTTTTTAAGTTTCCATGAACTGAAGTCCCATGAACGTCTTCACTCTGATGAGAAACCATTCACGTGCTCCCACTGTGGGACTGACTTCCCACTGTGCATCGACACAAATTGGCTGCTGCATCTTCTCGAGCAATAACTAGAATTCTCAAGGACTTCCGTTGTTGTGAAACACAATCAGTAATCATAATGTGTGAAAACAAATTTATAAATACATACCAAGCTTGAACAAGAGCAGAGTGGAAATGCATATTCCCCAGTCTCCTCTCATCGGAGAGGAATTAGGGGTAACTGTATGTTTCATGTGATTAATACTTGAGCAATTAGAAAATAGTTCAATTAAAGAGGCTATTCACATCCAATGAAGAAAACGCCGGTTGAAAGAATGAACATAGATCAATTACGGATGCAATAAAAGCAGGATACAATCACTTTTTACTTAACTAGAATTGGTGTGCCAACATTGACTTTCCAGACCACAGGAGCTGCTCCATTCATTAGAAAGGGTAGTGACTGGTGGTGATTTAACCAGTGTTCTACAAGATCTCAGGCAAGTGAAGAGGGCGAGAAGGACAGTTGCTCATGCCATTCTTAACCCGGTGTTGGGAACTGGACCCATGCTGTTAGCATCACACTACTTTTCAAACCAACAACCCAGCCAACTGAGCTAATCCAATACCTCCTCACAGCCGTGTAACATGCGCGGATGAATTATTGAATCCCTTGCTACATACAGTGTAAATGAATGGCCTCTCTTCACAATGCGTTTGCTGGTGTTTCATTAAAGCATTGTTACTCCTGAAGCTCTTCTCACAGTCAGAGCATTTAAACTTTCTCTCAGTGGTATGAGAAAGCCCATATATGCTGAGATTGGAGATCCAAGTGAATCCCCTTCCACACAAGAAGAAAGTAGGTGTTTGTCATTCATGTGAATATGCTGGAGCTCACTGAGTATAGATGACAAAGTGAATCGTTTCCGACACTCAGTGGACGCATATAGTCTCCATCCAGTGTGGTCAAGCATGTGTGTCTGAAGCTTTCCTGATTTAATAAATCCCTTCTCAGGCACAGAGCAGACAGATGTTCACTCTCCAGTTTCAATGAGACTCGGTGACATTGGGGTGGACTGTGAAGGTTATTCCTGACCTAACGGAGCAGAAAATCTTCTCTCCCAGTGATGAAGACGCTTGTGTGACATTAGGCCGGATCCCCAAGTGAATACATTTCCACTCATAGAGCAGCTGAAAGAATTGTCGCCCATGTGAATAATTTGATGTTGAATTCAAATCTCTGAATTTAATCCCTGTGCAAATCATCAAGATGTTTTTTTCCCCACAATCAGATGTAAGGTCTCTTGTCAGTGTAAATCCACAGATGCTACACGAGGCTGTATGACAGAGTAAATCCCTTTCCACACATGGAGCAAGTAAACAGTCTCTCCTCAGAACAACTGTGTCAATGACCTGCTCTGAGCAGTTGTACTTCTTCCCACAATCCGGTCATTTCCATGTTGCTGATCTCCTTACATATCTCCAAGTTGAATAATCTGTTGAGTCCCTGCGCTTAACCACCACATAGGTATGGCTTCTCTGCAGATGCTTCAAAAAATGTTATTTGGATAATATGAAATACTCTCTGCAGTCAATGCACTGGAACACTCAGACTGAACAGTGCGTGTGTGTGTGTGTATTAGCGCCTTACACTCATATTGTCGCTTAAAATCCTTTTCCACAAACATATCAGATAAATATGTAGCCTTCTTGTCCTGCTGAATTTAGTGACTCTGTTGGATCTTGGATCTTTATATCAAGCTGAATTTGACTCACTCTTCTTTAAGCCTTTCAATCTATTCCTCTGCGAATTATTATCTCTGTTCATACAGGGTAAAATCTAAGACAAACAAATCCAATTACATTTAGTAATATTTCCACTATTGCGCACCCCCTCCAAAACAAATGATCCGATCACACTGATAGATGCAAAAAGCACTAGCAAACACAAATCAGGTTGTTGTTTCCAACACCTACGAGACATTGTGCGTCCTGAGGTGTCAACTTGTTGTTGGACATACGTCGCCATTTGCTGGGCTGCACAAGCTCCCTTTCCAGAAGGATGTTACACAGGAGATGATACCCTTTGCTGCTACTGTACATCGAAGGTGAAGGTGATGGTGAAGTGTTTAACAATCAAAAATGATGCTTTGTCCCAGACGTTGACAAGCGTCTTGATTTATTGAAGTAGCATTCAACCAGGCAAGCGAAGAGTATTCCATAACACAACTCAGTTATCTGTGATAAATAATGGGCAGTCAGGAAGTGACTTGAGCACTGCAAGATGTTTAGCCTCTGCCCTGATCCTGTATCAACTGCATGTTTATGGTAAGTCCTGTTCTCTTTCTATTCAAGAGTAAACTCCAGAATGCTGCTTGTGGAGGATTCAAGAATAAATTTGGTGTTGAATATTAAAACGGGATACTCCGATTGTACCTTATTGAAGATGGTCATTGCCAGGCATATATGTGATATGACTGTTTCTTGCCACTTGTGCAGATGTTGTATGCTCTCCAGGGTTAGTTACATAATATATGCTATTTGTGATTTTCTTTAATCGCAGGTTGAGATTCCGGCTGTAAAGTTGTTCTCAATGAGAAAAAAATCTACCATCTCAGCTCCCAAACGTACATCCTGAATACATGCATATGCGTGACTTCAGTATCTGAGCAGTTGAAAATGATACTGAATGCTGTCCAATCGTCAACCAACATTCCCCCCTCTGAAGGGAAAGTCATTAATAAAGCAGGTTAAGACGATTGGGCCAAGGCCCCGATCCAAATGTACTCCAAAGGGAAAATGTGGAGTTTCAGATTTTGGAAATCAGAGTCCAGAGTTTGTTGCTGGAAAGGCGTGGAATGTCAGCCAGCATCGGAGTAGCAGGAAAATCGACGTTTCGGCCATGAGCCCTTATTCCTGATGAAGGTCTTCTGACTGAAACGTCGATTCTCCTGCTTCTCGACTGCTGCATGACCTGCTCTGCTTTTCCAGCACCACACTCTCGACCCATTTTAACTCCACTCTGACAAAGAAGGAGTGGATTTTCAAGCACCACCGGCTTCACAAGTGTATCATGACACGTGTGAACAGATTGATTAAAAATGTCACCAGCAGTAAAATCTAGAGATTCAAGTATATGGTTGCATTTGTGACAAAAACCACTTGTGTCTTAAGCTGCTAAAAACGCTATCACCCAGAACAGTGAACAACCAAGGAAATGGATTCTGAACAAAAGGCACACAGGACTGGAATTGTTAACTCTGTTTCTCTGTCCTTTTATACTGCCAGAACCGCTGACCTCCTCGATCCCTTTCTGTCTTAGTCTCAGATTTTCAGCATCCGCATGAATCACCCTCAGATCCCTCCCTTTACGAGGATGTCACCGTTCCGCCCGCGCATGCGTCCAGAATCTTAGCCAAACTGGTGGCTGTTCAACCCTGAACTGCAAAACAATTACCCACTCGTTATTTTGCAAGGTGCACGCTTTTCGCTGGAAGCGTTTTTAAACGCTACTGGCCTGAATCCCTCTCTCCTGCATCTACAGCCTTACCGTCTGGGAAAGTGCATCTCTCTCATTTACCACGGAGATAAAGCCAGCATGTGAATGGACCGCCTTCCTCTGTAGCGAGTACAGAGGACAGTCTGACGGCATTGAAAGCTGGGTATTTACCCGGCCATTGAATCCAATTGTTACAGTATGTTGAATATATTCATTACTAATTTTCTCTTTCCTGCATTTCAAGCTTCTGCTTCCAACTAATCTTTAGAAAACAAAATTGGCGGGTAAAAAGACAACTCAAATTGCATGCATCTATCACATTTCTTAAACCCTCTCGACAACATAACCTTGGCAATAAAATACTTGATTCATCAAACATTTTGTAAATTCCCATCCTGAACTGACGGTGACGGATTTTGGACAGCCCTTTAACATGTGTGTGGTTGACACTCAAACGAAGAGATGTATTTGTTTCTTCTGAATGTCTCTCAATATAGTTACTTCATCATCTTATTTTACAGAGAAGTGGAAGATATGAAAACTGAAGTGTTTCTCTGATTCCATTTGTGTGCTATGTTTCAAGCTACAGGGTCCATCAGGAGAGCTTGCATTCAAGTACCGTGACATTCGTGCGGAGGTGAATATCATTGAGCACTACATACACATACACTCTCACACTCAAACGTGCACCCTCTCACAGATTTATACCTCTTCACATTCACAATCATGCACAAGCATTCAATCTGTCTCACTGACACACATAGCTACTCCTCCTCCACACGTACACACACACATAAACAAATATAAGTATCTAGGGTTTATCTTTATTTTCAGAATTACATTTTAGTTGGCTCACACACTGCATTATTCCGTAAATGCCCATTTTTATTTCAGAATCGGATCTGACCAATGTGACACAGAGACCCTCACACAAGGAAGCTCATACGTTTAGTACATGATGTGAGTAACAAGTCCGCGCCGTCCCTCCGAAGAGTAATCCACTCAGACCAATTTCCCTTTGACAAATCCACCTAACACTATGGCAATTTAGCAAGACCAATTCACTTGACCTGCACATCTTTGGATTGTGGGAGGAAAATGGAGCAAACAGAGGAAATCCACGCAGACGCGTGCCGAATGCACAAACAGCCACAGACAGCCGCCCAAGGCCAGAATGGAACCTGGAGCCCTGGTGCTCTGAGGCATCAGTGCTAACCTCAACATGACACCAATTGTTACAGTTCACTTGAGAATGTAACTTTTAAATAAGTTTTGCAATTTACCAATGGAAGAACTGAAAATAACATTCTAACAGACGATTGCCTTTAAAAATTCCAGGTTCGTTTTTCAATATATAATTCCATTTACATCACACTGCAAAATATTTCTGTAAATTCTGTGTTTTGCAAACTTTTACTCCACAACTACCTGGTGAAGGTGTAGCGCTTCAAAACCATGTGCTTCCAATTAAACTTGTTGGAAAGTAATCTCGTGTTGTGTGTTTTTTAACTTTGTTAACTTTCACCCACAACAACAACGGCATCGCAAAATCATTGTTTTAAATCGAGAGAGGCTGGTAACCAAGTTCAGTCTCTTTGCCTCTCTCTCTCTCTGTCTCTGTCTCGGTCCCTGTCACTGTCTCTGTCTCTCTCTCTCACACACATACACACACACAGACACACACACATCTCTCTCTCTCTCTCTCTCACACACACACACACACGAAAGGTACACACGGACGCACACACACACTTTCGCTCTCCCTCGCACAGACACACGCACTCCCCTGTCTCATACGATCACACATACACTCCCATACTCACACCCACAGCGAACTCTCTCAAGCCTGTAAAACCCCTTTACACTCAAACTCACACATATACACATACACTTATCCCCCAAACACATACATCCACATATTCAGGCACACACATCATAATTTGTGAGGTGAATTTGTACTTGAAGAATTATGTTGTACTTTGCTCAAAAACCGCATGAATCCATGTCAGATTCTGTGAATCCCTTTTGAACATTACACTCAGACTGTACATCGGGGCACAGGTAGCCTCACACAGGTCACCTCAAACCTTCAACGCATTGTCGGCAGTGACATGGTACATATTGCTAAAGTTCACTTGAATATGTAACTTTAAAACATTTTGTGAGATTTTACATATGAAAGAACTGAAAGCAACATTGGCATTCTTAAAAAATAAGAGAGTCAACAAATAATTCAGGTCTTTCTCAATATATCATTTCAGTTAAATCACTCTTAAACATTTTTATAAATGCTATATATTCAGATCTTATACACTACAGCAACTTGACGAAGGATCAGCTCTCCAAAACCTAGTGCTTCCATTTCAACCTTTTGGACAATAATCTGTGTGTCGTGTGTGATGTTTAAAAATTGACACTGATATCGTCTGCTCAGGTTAACATGTCCCCAGAATTTCGCATCTGACATGTTTCAGCGGAGAAGTAAAGCTCTGCTTGATTTATTCTTCTTTTGTGCAGTTTCAATATTTAACCTTCTGATGTCTGAGGAAATGGTTTGACAGTGGCGGAACATCGGGGTTGAATTTTCATTTCTGATCCATGTTCAGTGAGATTGAGCTAAGTGTGAAGTTGTTTTAATATTCGGTAGAGATATTTCCTGAATAAGATGACAACGAGTGGTAACACAAGTATGTCCTGAAAGGAGGCGAAATGCAGACTTGCGAGCTGTCACTGATAAATGACACATCAATATGGAGTAATCTTCATGGTCTCTGATTTTCTGTAAGGGTATCGATTGAACAAATACATTATATCTTCCTTTCTGATGTTCACACTAAATTGCTCCAGCAAATGTTAACTGACGATGTATGGGTGCTAGCTTTTAATTTTCATTTACATTTTAAAAAAACTCTGTTTTATTCTTTTATGAAAAGTGCATTCGCATCATCTGGTTAAAATGTTTAAGCAACAACGCACGCATAAAACGATGAGCTGAAATAAAAATTTGAACCTCCCAAGTGGATTTCGCTCTGACATCCGACTTTGTTCGGCGTCTGATAACTTCAAATTAATAAATCCACTGAAATTACTAGAAGGACAGATTATGTTAGTCTATCAGTGAGAGAGTCATAGCCTTTAAATAGCATGAAATACATCTTTGCCTCAACATGGCCACGCCGACCAGATATTCTAAACTGATGTCATTCTATTTACCAGAATTTAGCCATATCTCTATAAGCGATTCCTATTCATGAAAGCCATCCAGATGACTTTCAAATGTTGGAATTGTCCCCGCCTCCAATACTTCGCCAGGCAATTCATTCTGTACGTGCATCACAATTTGGGTGAAAATGTGACTTCATTTCCGTCTTAGTTCTTTCTCCTCTCACACTAACCTTATGCACTCAGGGTTTGTACTCTCCAACAGTGGGAAGAAGACCTGAGTTACTCGCTTTTACTATGATCCGCATGACTTTATAGATCTCTATCAGGTCACCCGTCATCCTGTTGCGCTTCAGAGAGCTTGTCGCCACCAAATTCAACATCCCAGGCAATATTTTCTGAACTTTAATTTTTAACTGTTTCCTTTCGATAGGAAAGACAGATTGCAAAACATTATTTGAAAGTGGCATCACTAATGTATTGCACACCTGCAACCTCCCAATCTTCTACTCAATGCCCTGCCAAATAAATGCAGGGATGCAAATCACCTTCTGTACCATCCTGTCTACCAACGACTGCACTTTCAATGAACTATGAATCTACACTCTAAGGTTTCTTTTCAGAGGAACGCGTCCCAGGTCCTACCATTAGGTTTATAGAGAAAACTGTGGACTGATGATGCTGAAGGTCAGAGTCGATAATGTGATGCGGGAAAGGCACATCAGGTCAGCCAGCATCCGAGGAGGAGGAGAATGGACGTTTCGCCCAGAGTCCTTCATTACGAAGTGTGCATGTCTGGGTGATTTGACTTTCCGAATGTATTGCCATACATGTAATTCAGATAAGCTTTATTTTTCCACTCCACCACCCAGTAGACGATCTGACTCAAGGTACCGTCGTATTCAGAGATAATCTTCTTCACTGTAAACATCACCATGTAATTTGGTGTCATGTGCGAAAATAAGAAGCACTGCTTGGAAGAGTTAATCAGATTGGTAGGACAATCGCAGATGGTTTTGAACCTTATTAAGGGAATAACGGTGGAGTAGAATTTAACGAAAAGCAGGGCACTGGGAAGCTTGGACGAATATAGGGATCTTTGGGTAATCATTCACAGTTTTCCGAAGTCAGCAGAGGATGTGATTATAATAGTTAATGAGGCATAGACCACATTTACCTTCATCAATTGTGTCATTGTATAAGAGAACAGAGATATGTTTGGAATTTCAAATAGCATTAATCAGGCTGGGACAGTGTGCATTTCCGGTAACACCACTATAGGAACGATTTGATAACACTAGAGGACGTCAAAGAAGAATAGAGATGTACAGCATGGAAACAGTTTGCTCGGTCCAACCCATCCATTACCACAAGATATCCCAACACAATCTAGTCCCACCTGCCAGCACCCAGAGAATATCCCTCCAAACTCTTCCTCATCAGAAACCCATCCAAATATTTCTTCAATGTTGCAATTATACCAGCCTCCACCACTTGCTCTGGCAGCTTGTTCTATGCACGTAACACCGTCTGCGTGAAAACGTTGTCCCGTTGGTCTCTTTCAAATCTTTCCTTTCGCACCCTCAACCTATGCCTTCTAGTTCGGGTCTCCACGATCCCAGGTAAAATAATTTGTGCAATCCATGCCACTCAAAATTTTGTTAACCTCGAGAAGGTCACCCCTCAGCTTCTTATGCTTCATGGAAAATAGCTCCAGCTTGTTCAGCCTCTCCCTATAGCTCTAATCCTCCAACCCTGGCAACAGCTATGTGAATCCTTTCTGAACCTTTTCAAATTTCACAACATCTTTCCGATAAGAAGGAGATGGGAATTGCACGCAATATTCCAGCAGTGGCCTAATTAATGTCCTGTGCAGCCGCTACATGACCTCCCAACTCCTGTACTCAATACTCTGACAAATCGAGGCAAGCAAACCAAACGTCTTCTTCATTATCCGACCTACCTGCGAACCCATTTTCAACGTGCTTTGAACCTGCACTTCAACGTCTCTTTGTTCAGCAACACTCCCTCGGACCTTACCATTAAATGTGCAACTCCTGCTAAGATTTGCTTTCCCAAAATGCAGCACCTCACAATTAGCTAAATTAAACTCCATCTGCCACTTCTCAACCCAATGGCCCACCTGTTCCAGATCCTACTGTAAACTGATGTAAACATCTTCGCTGTACACGACACCTCCAATTTTGGTGTCAACTGCAAACCTACTAACTGTACCGCTCATGCTCTCATCCAAATCATTTATGTAAATGACAAAAAGTAGAGGGCCCATCAGCGATACTTGTGGCACTCCACTGGTCACAGGCTTCTAAAAAAACAATCCTCCACCACCACCCTCTTTTTATCTACCTTTGAGCCAGTTCTGTGTCGAAATAGCTAGTTCTTCCTGTATTCCATGATATCTAACCTTGGTAATCAGTCTCCCATGGGAAACCTCGTCGAATGCCTGACTGAAGTCCATATAGATCACATCTACTGCTCTGCCCTCATCAATCTTCTTAGTGACTTCTTCAAAAAACTCAATCAAGTTTGTGAGACATGATTTTCCACGCACAAAGCCATATTGACTATCCCTAAATACTCCTTGCCTTACCAAATAAATGTACGTCCTGTCCCTCAGGATTCGCTGCAACAACTGCCCACCACCGAGGTTATGCTCACCGATCTATAATTCCCTGGCTTGTCCTTACCACCCTTCTTAAACAGTGACACCACGTTAGTCAACCTCCAGTCCTCCAGCACCTCCCCTATGATGATTTATGATACAAATATCTCAGCAAGGGGCCTAGAAATCACTTCCCCTGGCTTCCCACAGAGTTCTTGGGTACACCTGATCAGGTCCTGGGGATTTATCCACCTTTCCCCGTTTCAAGGCATCCAGGAATTCCTCCTCTGTCATATGAATATTTTGCAAGATGTCACCATCTACTTCCCTTCAATCTATATCTTCCATATCCTTTTCCACAGTAAATAATCTTGCAAAATATTCATTTAGTATTTCCCCCATTTTCTGTGGCTCCAACGAAAGGCCACTTTGCTAATCTTTGAGGGGCCCTATTCTCTCTCTAGTTACCCTTCTGTTCTTAATATCTTTACAAACATCATTTGGATTATCTTTAACTTTATTTGGGAAAGCTATCTCATGTGCTCTATTTTCCCACCTGATTTCCCTCTTAAGTATACAACTATTTCCTTTGTACTCTTCTAAGGATTCACTTGCTCTATCATTTGTATACCTGACATATGCTGCATTCTTTATCTTTATGAAACCCTCAATTTCTTTAGTCATCCATCATTCCCTATACCTACCAGACTTTCCTTTTATCCTGACAGAAATATACTTCGTCTGGATTTTTGTTCTTTCATTTCTGAAGGCTTCCCATTTACTGGCCATCCCTTTACCAGCGAACATTTGCCTCCAATCAACTTGCGAAGGTTCTCGCCTAATACCGTCAAAATTAGCCATTCTCCAAATTAGAACTTCAACTTATGGATCTGGTCTATCCTTTTCCATCACTATTTTATGACGAATCGAATTATGGCCGCTGGCGCGAAAGTGCTCCCCTACTCACACCTCAGTCAAATGCCCTGCCGTATTTCCCAAGGGAAGGTGACCATGGTGTATTAAAGACTCTGAGTTAGGTCCAAAATCATATTTATTGGCCTGCAATTCACGAGGATATTGTTAACCTTCGACAAACGCGTCATACTTACCAATTGTTCGGAATGGGACTTTTTGGCGCCGCCCTTTTGGCGCCGATCATTTGGCCCCGCTGTATTTGCTCTAAACTATTTTGTCAGTCATTACTTTGACTCTGAGCTGTTTTGGCGACAATTCAGAATTTAAAACAAAGTCTTGAAGAGACCGTAAGAAATTCAATTTCATTGCATTGTAAGAAATAAATCTAATTCATTATTATTCATTACATTTAACTTATTCTGTATTAAAAAAGAATTTCTACATTTTGCTACATTTATCAAACACATTTTAGGTTGTCTCTCTTGCTTAGGCTGTACAAGAAAATAGAATCAAAAATTGTGTTACAGCTTTCCAATATGAAGACTGAAGGGCTTAAGTATCATCAAGACAGTAGATGACAATTAATAATTGTTAAATGAGAGCATGATTACAAAACGAGATTTGAATCTACAGCGGGTCATTACAGATTTGACGATCAACTCTTGCTCGTTGAGAAAATTATATCGGTCATTCGTCATCCTCTCTTCTTTAAACAAACAAGAGGGTTTTTTTTCGGTGAATTGGCGCCAAAACAGCTCAGCGCCAAAGTAATAAGCGCCAAAATAGTTTTGGTTCAAAACGGCTTGGTCAAATACTCGGCGCCAAAAGGGCATCCGCGACCCCCAAATGACAGATAAATTACAGGCGGTAATAGAACCAGGACATTTGTTACCAATTCTCGGATGTGAGAAACGTTTCACACGGGTTATGAATGATTGTGTCGGACCTATGCCAAGCATTAAAAGTTGTAAAGAGCTTCCATTAACCATTATGGTTGTGTCTAACAGATTTCAAGATTCAATTCAATTATGAGAATTAAGTCAAAATCAGTGATAGAGGAGTTCGTCACTTTCTTCACGTGGTATGGCCGACCCAGAGATATTCAGTTGAATCAAGTTTCTAATTTTACTGTGAGACTGCTTATGGATTTGTATTCTAAATCAAATATGCATCAGCCTGAAACTCAGAGAGCTTTAGAAAGCTGGCATCAGACATTGAAGATCATGTTGACAGCGTACTGTCAGGACTACCCCAGTGATGAGGATGAAGATATCCATTTCGTATTGTTTCCCATTGAATCATCTCAGATTCCTCCCTTTGAGTTAATATTCGGACACGAAGGTGAGGCTCCATGAAATTATTTAATGAAAAAATGACAAGTCCAAAGCCAAGAACTCCGAATTAGATTATGCATCTGGTGAAAGGAAGAGATTAAATCGAGTAGGCGATTTAGCATAAAATGAAGCAATTTGCTGATAAAAACACAGATTTGGACATTGTCTTGAGGTACTGACGTATTAGTAGTATTGCCAGTGATAAGACACAATTTACAGCCAGGTTCAGTAGCTCCTCAGAAATTTAGAAAACATTTAGTTAGGTGAACAATCTCATAAAGTTGTTGACATGTTGAAACCGTATTAAGAGAGGTATATCTGAAGAAACAGGTGTTAGTTACTGTCCAGCAGAGTGAGAAACCAAATCCAGGTGTTGTAGATTTTGATGTGACTCAAAATATCTTTATAACCAAGAAGGCCTTGAGGTGTGGGAACAAGTTGACACACTATCTTCCTCAGGAGTAAAGAACATAGCTGAAAGATTTTGACTGCAGTATGTGAACATATTTAAGAATGAGATGCATGGGAAAATGTGATTGTACATGAAATAGATGTTGGAAATGCTGTCCTGATAAACCAACACCCCAATCAGCTGCACACTTCTAAAGCCAGCGAGGTCAAGAAGGTTGTGGTAGCCAAACTTAACGAGAATGGAATTGAACTGAGGAAGAGCGCATGAAGTTCTACAATGTTCTTAGTTACCAATTTCCACATGTGAAGAACGTGTCCACGTGTCCCAATGAATGATTGTGACGGACCCCTGCCGAGAAATAGAAGTGGGAAACAGTCTTCTTTAGCCACAATGGTTGTGTCAACTAGATTACAAAAGTCAATTCGATTACGAGAATTAAGGCAAACAGAGTGGACTCAAGAATCAACGATTTTCCGTGGATTATTGGAAGGTCCACACCGTTACAAATCTGGACACAAATCCAATACCGAGATTGGTGGTCTGTATGGAGAAAGTTTGACAATCAGTTGCATCACCAAGTTGGATTTACTGTGTGATTATGACAAGTGCCGTTACCAGAAACAGTGAAAGAAATTTCTGCGCTTGCAAGCTTAACTGAGCCATGTCAAATCAAACTGATGCCCTTTGGAATGTATAACACACCCGCAACATTTCAAAGACTCACAAACAATGTTGTAGATGTATGAACAAACTGTGCAGTCATTTTGGACAATGTCGTGGTGTTTCGTAAGCCCTGTATGATGACATTGTGCAGTTGGCAGCGCAGTTTGAACGGCGATGAGAGGCGAAGTTGGCAATAACATTATATAAAAGAAGACACGAAAGCAGTGGTGACGTTCTTGGGACAAAGCACTGGTCCTGGAAAGTTGATCCCACGGAATAAAAAGGCCATCGAGGAAATTCTATCTAAGAACTATACATAAGATTGGTATCTCTTCAATTATTCAATATACTTATCAGGCAAGAGGTTAATTTGAACTTAGATCAAACTCATACAAGTCATGGTAATGCTGTTAACGCAAAGCAGAAATTGAGCCATTTATTGGCTTTCATTAACAGGGGTATTGAGTTTAGGAACTGCAACGTTTTGCTACAGCTCTATTAATCCCTGGTGAGACCACACTTTAACTATTGTATCCAGTTCTGGTCGCCGTACTACAGGAAAAACACAGAGGTTTTGGAGAGGGTGCAAGCAAGGTTTACCAGGACGTTGCCTGGGCTGGAGGGCTTGTCTTATGAAGAGAGGTTGACTCAGCTCGAACTTTCCTGTCCTGATGAGAAGAAGGAAGACTGGTAACCTGATTGAGATATATTACGTAATGAGAGATATGGATATAGACAATAGCCAGAGACCTTTCCCAAGGGCAGGATTGACTGGAACGAGGGGTCATAGTTTTAAGATATTAGGAGACAGGTATAGAGGGGACATCCAAGGTAGCTTCTTTACGCAGAGAGTTGTAAATGCATGGAATGCGTTGCCAGCATTGATGGTGAAAGGAGAGCCATTAGGAGCGTTTAAGCGACTGCTGGACATGAACATGGACCGCAGTGAATTGAGAGCTGTGTAGGTTAGTTATTTAATTTTACTTAAGGATTCATTATCTGCACAACATCGTGGGCAGAAAGGCTTGTTTTGTGCTGTACTTTTGCATGTTCGATGTTCTATCAATTTCTTCCTCACTGTGAACCAAGGGGATCATCTCTGGGTCACCCTCAAAATTACTTCCTGTTCACTCCTCCACATCCTCCACATTCTTATCGTTATCGTTTTTGAATATCATGAACAATCCTCGATTTTCTTTCTGTTTTCCAGATGTTATTCGCTGAGACAGAATTGAAACTCTCAGTCCTTGTTTTACTTATTTTAGTTGTTAATACACTGATGCAGTGGAGTTCTTTTATGAGAAAGCAACAAGTCTTATTTTGGAGATGGAGCTAAATTCTCCCTTTTCACTCTGCCCCTCTGCATTTTTTATTCATTAGGCTGGTACGTCATGAATATTGCACTCGATCTGTCATCTCGGACTGCAACCTTTGTAATTTACCTTCAGCTGAAGCACGTTGTTTGTACAATTCCTGCAATTGTCCGAGTAGAAGGATTTTGTCATCCGCAGGATGGACACAGAACCATTCATTAAGTTGGCTTCAAAGCGCGAGAGTGAAGAGGATGAACATTCATCCTGTGGGAGATCAACTCACAACCACATGCCTACCTTGACGTTTAAGCAAATTATAAGATACAACCCCGACTGTTCTTATTGCGAAATAATTGAAAAGAAAATGTTGAGATAATTCAACAGCGATTTTGCTTTACAGCCAGAATGATGAAAGATGCAGATTTCTTCTTTCTGTTGGTCATCGGTGAACAATAAAGTTGAAATGGTTTATGTCGAATAGGAACAGGCAATAGTGTGTGTCTGTCACTGTCTGATGGAGCGCGAGTGGGGCGATTTTGGTCCCTTTGTACAGAGGGAAGCTTATTTCTGTTTCTCTGTAACAGCACCAAACCAAACAAACTCAACACAAATATGACAAGCTTCCCTTCATCGAGCCAGACGTCCATGTTTCAATTTCTTTTTGAATATTGCGAGGAAAATTAGCAAAGTGCTTAAAAAACCATATTCTCTGTATTTTCTTTTTATTGTTTCAACTGATGTACCAACATTATTTGAGGTAACTGGAAACAATAAAATCTGAAGAGCACAGCGGGTCAGACAGCATTCATGGAGACAGAGAAAGCAAACCATTCAAGTCTCAATGACTCTTCAGGAGAGCTCCTTCTGCGTATGTCATTGGTATCAATGTATATCACGACCTCTGACTGTTCATCCTCTTCCTTCACGACATTCTAAACACGCTTCTCTCACATTTCGTTCATATCAATACTTCATTCCAGTTACCATTTTGCTTATTGATAAAGTTTCTTGCTTTCTTTGATGAAGTAATGCATTGCTTGTTTTTGTGTTTGCGTGTGTCTGTAAGTGGACCGAATTGAAAAAAAAGAAAGATTTGTTGCTGTTACAGGGTGACATGTTATTCCGATTCGGCTGCAAATTTATACGGTTTTTTCCGAGTGGTCAGACTTTGAAAAGCTTGAAATATCTCTCCAGTTCGTGTACTGATAAAGTAAATTAGATGGTGTTCATGGACTGAATAAAATCAATCGGACATTAGATATGATCATTGGACGATCAAATATTGGGAAAGAATCATAGAGATATGCAGCACATAAACATAAACCTTCTGTCCAACTCTTCCATGCGGACAGGTTATCGTATATTAATGGAGTGCCGTTTGCCAATATTTACCTATATCTTCAGAAACACTCTTATCCACGCACCAATCCAGATGACTATCAACTGTTGTAATAGTACCAGCCTCCACCACTTCCTCTCTCAGCTCATACCGTAGAGACACGACCCTCTGCGTGACTAATTCAGAACTTTTTAATTCTCAGTTGCATAGATTTTAACCAATAAGCAATTATCATTGGTGAAAAGCGAGAGATGACCGCAACCGCTCTGCAAAATTGGCTGCTTCTGTTTTGCAAACCATAATAAATAATTTTTCAGAAGATGGACCAGTAACTGATATCAGCGTCCAAGATGTCTCTCAGGATACTGAGGACAGTTTTTTAAGTGTAAGGATGAACAACCAGCGGTCGTGCTACACATTGGTACAAATGATATAGGCAGGATAAGTGACAAGATCGCAAGGCCATTTCAGGGAGTTGGCTGGAAATTGAAAAGCAGGATCTCTAAGCTTGTAATCTTGCGATTAGTCTCTGTGCCACATTGGAGTTAGACAGGGGATGTCAAGATATTTTGCAGCTGAAGATCTGATGTGGGGCATGGGTTTCATATTTTCGGATTATTGGGATCTTTGCCAGGGCAGCTGGGACGTGTATAAAATGAAGAGGTTTTCATCTGAACTGGAGCGCCATCTGTATTTTGGTGGAGAGGTTTATTTGTCCAAGGGTGAAGAAATTAAACAAATAAAGGATAAGACTGTGAATCAAAGCAGCAGTTCAGAAAGCAATGGAAAATACCTTCTACAGGCTTAGTGTTTTCTGCACCAGGAAGAATATGTTGTTGACATATTGAGGTGCTCAAATTATGAAATGATTTCAGGGCAAAAACGAATATTTTGCAACGTCATTAGAATCGTAAATTCAACTTTTTAAGTGAAATAGGTAAAAGTGAGATGAGGAGAAACTTCTTTATGCAGGGGTTGTTAGGATTTGGATTCCTCTCCCTGGGAGAGTTATGAATGTAGATTCAAGAACGAACTGGATGCTGTCTGACCCGCTGCCTTATTCCGCACTGGTGGTTTTCAATACAGATTCCAGCATTTGCAGTATATTTTTCTTAATGTTTGAAGTGATATCAGAGTATATTCTCTTGCTGACTAAAGAGTATTTGTCGGAGAGTGACATTAAAGACCCTGAAAAAAATGTGATCAATGGGATTTGGAGACAGTTCTGAGATTGGTAATAACTTCGGCTGAGCAATGAGAAAACCGACCCCTGCATGTTGTATTCCAAATCATTTGCCATCCTGACTGGAGACTAATTATCTGTTCCTTCACATCATTTTTAAAACTGTTGGAATCCACTTCAAATCAGCTTTGTGAATGTCTAAACCATGGGAAGAGAAGACAGCTCCGGTTTCTTCCAACGATCCAAAGACATGGAGGTCAGGTGAATTGACGATTCTAAGTTGTCCATAGTGTAAGGTGCATTAGTCAGAGGGGTGCGTTACTCTTCGGTGGTTCGGTGTGGAAATGTTGGGCTGAAGGGCTTGATCCACACTGAAGGGAATCTAATCTAATCTAATCAACAGATGAAGATGCCGATGACACAATTTCTGTTCTTCTCTCAGCACGTTTGCCCATTCAGCATCTTAAAACGTTTCTTGAATATCACTGAATCACTGCAGTAAATATGATGGTCATTTGGGCCATCATCGCTGCGCCAGCTTGGAATAAGCTATATCTCTGCTGTTGTTATCCTGGACGTTCCCTGTATCCATAACATTTTGCTGTCTGCGACTCCTTTTATTTCTGAATATTCTGTCTAGTTATGAGCAATTTTTTCAGCTTGTTTACCCTGTGATTAAACGTTATGTATAAAATATAATTCTCCATATCACATTTGAAAATATCTGTCTCTGATCACATTGCTATTCAACTTTCCATCTCCAAAATGTCATGTTTCCGTGCAAGGAATTACATTTCATTCCATATTGTAAAGAGTAATGCTGCCTGGAAAATATGACTGTACTCCTCTCCTGCTTCCATACGCACTGGCCCCATTCCTTTCTGTCTCCGAGTCAATGTCATATTCATTCTGCTCCTGATTCATTCAAGCATGAGTTTTAATGAACAAGGTCATTGTACAAGCGGGGTTTGGATTTAGACTGAAGTCAAAAATTAAATGTTACTGCTTATAGCAAATAAACTGAATAACCGGAAGAACATTTGCGTGTTGAAGATACAAAATTACGTTAGTCCAGCAGTGAGAAGAACCTTTGGGGAAATCCATATTTCCTGTGAAGATCTTTTGATTGTGTAACTTGATATGGTGGTGGGGTTGGGGTTGCTGCAGCGGTGCAGGTAGCTACAGCATTGCACTTGGACAACACAACAGAATCCGCTTGACGATGAACAGAAACACTAATTACATTCCATCACCACTGACTTCATTCGAGCAATACACGATGCGAGATGAGCCAAAATAGCCAACGACGTCAACATCCAGTCCAGTCCAGATATTATTGCACGCTGAAAGTGCAGTAGTGTAAGGTATGAACTGGAACTGCTTGATAAGCGACTGTGATTGATGTTAATCTCCACGGAATCTAATTGTGTCACTGGAGGGTTTCCCTCTACTATTAGTAAGGAGCTTCTTCCAATGCATGACCTCATTGTAGCAGCATTTGCATCACCACCAAGACGAACAGGTAGCAACAGCTACAGACACAGGGCGAGGAGAAATCTGTATCTGAGAACATTCGACTGGAATGTTACAACAATGGATAGGAGTTTATTGTCGGGTCTTCACTATTTTTCCCGGGGAACATTACGTTGGAAGATATGCGGTGTACTGATGATCATTCAGGCGGGTTACTATCCCATTCTCGCTATCGTCGGTGTTCCTGGTTAAGTCTCTATCTCTGTCGATTTATTCATTCCTGAAACAATTTGAACTTCATTGCTATTTGTGTTATCCACATTTGTTAAAGAGAGAAAATATTGTCTTCAGTTTCAGTTACATATTCAAATCGTTATGCACGAATTTCAACCCATGTCTCAGATAGATCTGAGCACGAGACTGTTCGCAAACTCGAGGGAAGGTTTAAGCTATAATTTTAATTATGTCCCAGTATTCTCACCATCACCAAGCCGGTCCACTACCAGCTCCATAAGATCGCAATCTCCACCTTCACCTCACTTCTGTTGCTAATTAAGCCATTCCCAACGTCTATTTAAAATTCAGACTTTGCGGTTACAGGGCTCTACTGGCCACATTTCTAATTAGAAATATTTTGATCACAAACTTGTTTCTGTCTCTGAAGTACCTTTATGAGAGCTGCAACGTGTCAGAGTAATAATGTCCCAGAGCACATAATTCAGAGTCACGGACTATTATATTAAATTGAAGTTTTGAAATACTTCTACAGCCAATGGAAGAACTAAAACTCAAAGTGCATGAAAATGAATTTCACGAATACCATCAATAATAGCAGCAGCATTTTGACGTTAAAAAAAACTATCGACTTCACTGATGCTCTTTGGTGAAGAAATATGATATTATTAACTGTTCTGGATTAAGGGTACCACAATGTACTTGGCTCTATACTGCCTTGCGGAATGTCCACAGTCAAGTCCAATTACTGATGATCAACAAATGGTGCTCTTGCCAGGGATGCTGACATCCCACCTAATATGAAAATTAAATGTCAAATCTAACATAGAATGTTCTTAAAGGTCTGAAATGAAAAGAACCAAGAAGTTTTGGGGGGAAAATGAGCAGTTTAGCAGATTCAGACGAGAGAAAAACGAAGTTAACATTTCGAAACAACTGACCACATAACGGAACTGCAGCAGCTGGAAAGTGATGCGATTGATGCTGATGATAGCAATGTTTGGTTTAAAGGGGAGAAAGAGTGAGTTGATTAGGTGGAGTAAGATAGACAAACAGAGGAAACCAGGACCAAACAAATGGAAATGTTTTGGATCAGCTCGGATGGAAATAATATGTGAGATCAATTTCATTGATTTTTTTTCATTTCCCAAAACACTGAATATCATAGCCATATTGGTATATATCCCAAATACAACTTCAATCTGAATTATGTCCCGTCAGTCTGTATTCCCTTCTTATTTTATTCATTAATGGTCGTGAATCTGACTGGCTTTTTGAGCATTTGTTTCCCTTTTCTTGGTGTCCTCGTGGAGGTGATGGAGAGCTGCAGAGTTGAACTATTCGTGCTCTAAATTGCCATTTCCTCTGTGCGTCTGCTTTCATTTCTTGTCGAATTTGCAGTGAATAGTAGAGCTGAGCAGCTGGCCATTTCAAAAGACAGTTGAGAGTCAACCACATATTTTGTGAGCCTGGTATCATATGTCGGCCACAATATGTGAAGTCGGCTGGTTTATTTCCCTTAAGGATGTTAATCAGAGAGATGTGTTTTCTCACAATCCATAAGCGATTCATTAAGTCTTCATTTCAGTTACATAACTAATTCAAATTCTACCCTCAGCCATTGGGGAATTCAATCTGAGTTATGGATAAGTACCTGGGTCATGGGATTCACATCCGAGACATCATTCTGCTGGGCCATTATTTCCACACCATTACTTATCTCGACCGGCAGTAGTGGTGTTGCTGTAATCATGACTGATGTACATAAACTTGTGTGATTACATTGTCAACTTCCTTAATGGAGAACGGAACTGTTACGATTTCCGATCCCTGGCACTGTGCAGAGATGTAATGTTTTATCAGCTGGTTATATAAAATGAGGAGAGGAAGCCACTGAGTGGGTGCACCACGGATACACCAATTTGACTTCCTCTGTGATTGGAAATTCTGTGAAGGTTCTGTGGATGGTTTTCACGTGTTTGTGTTTCTGCATGGATTAAGGTATCACGTAGGGTATGGTTATCCCACCGTGGACGGCGGACGTGTTCAGCGTTTACAGTGTATCTGTGTCTGCAAAATGGCTCACAAATGGTGGGGGTCGGGTGTTGGGGGAGGCTCGAGTCGATGATTTGGTTAGGTTTAGAAAAATCCATTCTGATACTTGCACAAACGAACAGATTTAATTACTTGCCGATGAGTGTCATCATTCCTTAACTAAAAAGTCGGTGAGACAATTTGTTTAATTTTGGTGACTTGTGGTTGGTTCAATTATAAGTGAGAGAAATGGCTCATAAAATTTCTAAAGACGTTCTGGGGTTTGAAGATTAAACGCAAAATTGTCAGGAAAAATTCTAAGGACAGAAAAATTCGATACTGTTAGAACTAGCAAGGAACATGGATTTGTGTTTAACCAGGAACAAAATGAAAGCTGTAATTGCAAAAGATTTACTCAAACACTTTTATAGTTTGAGAAACAGACAAATCCAGTAGTGTTACAAAAATTTAACTTACAACTAATCAAAAGGTGGTTAATAGACAAACAAAGAGAGAGGCAGCAGAAAGAAATCGAAAGGAAAATAAAAAGATAATGTTCTTAGCTGAGCAAAGAGAGCAAGAAAAAAGACAAATGGGCATACTATGTGAGAGACAGAGTGTGAGTGAGTGTGAGAGAAAGAGAGAGAGAGAACGAACGGCAGAGAAGAGAAACACCTGCCCTTGTCAGGCAGACTGCCCAATAACCCGTTCTCCAAAAGGTGCATTTTTGATACGAATCATCTTTGCAGCATAAGATAGCAGGCGACCCAGGCAGCCAAACAGACAGAGGAAGACTGCAGCCGCAGTCTGCTTGTGAACATTTATCTTCTGTAAATTTAACATGGGATTTGTTGGTTCAGTGTGATATTATAGAATGTGAGATAGATAAAAATCTTCAAGA
Source organism: Chiloscyllium punctatum (assembly GCF_047496795.1). Lineage (NCBI taxonomy): Eukaryota > Metazoa > Chordata > Chondrichthyes > Orectolobiformes > Hemiscylliidae > Chiloscyllium > Chiloscyllium punctatum. The sequence goes on from NC_092773.1 coordinate 51,881,885, forward strand.
CAAAGGAAACTTTAAGTAGCAAATACTTGTGTATTAATGTTCATGTTTGATGTTAAAGAATGATTTTTTTTTCGATTAAACAGTGGGACCTAAGTCAGTGTCTGGGAGTTTCGGGTATCTACATTTCACCTGAAACTCTCACACGGTAAAAATCAGTCGAGACTGTGGTGTTGGACAATTAGAGTAGGTCCAAGAAGCAGATTACTGACGTTTCGGGCATAAGCCCTTCAGCAGGATTGAGCCTTGTGGAACAAGGGAGTGAGAGACAAATGGAAAAGGGGTTGAGGCTGGTGGTCATATAGCTGGTAAAGTGATGAATAGATGAAGTTGAGGTGGAAGTGATCGGTCGGAGAGGAGGGTGGAGCGGAGAGGTGAAAATGAAGATTGTCAGGACCGGAGTGTGGTGCCCAGTTCGAGTTTTGGGACGGGGATAAGGTGGGGGGTGTGGAAAGGAAGAATCTGCACAAATCCGTATTGAGACAATATGATTGCTAGGTACAAAGACAGATGGTCTGGCGTTCTTCCTCCAGGAGTTGTGTAGTTAGGCTTTTACAATGGCGGTGGTCAACGATATGCATGACCTGGGTGGAGTGGGCGGGGCAATTAACGTTTTCTGCACCAGTGCAATGAAGTTGGTTGCTAGGTGTGTCCGAGAGATTTCTCTGAGACATAGAATATAGCACAACAGAGCGTTGATCAAAACATTTAGATCTCGATGTTACGCCGACCTATGAACTAATCCAAGCCCAATCCAATTCAGTATCTCATCATCATCCAAATGTTTAATTAAGGACTGTTTAAATGCCCCTACTGCTGCTGAGCTAACTACTTTGGCTGGCAGGGTATTCTATGCCCTTACCACTCTCTTAGGACATAACCTGCGTCTGGCATCTGTCTTAAATCTCCCATGCCTCCATTTGCAGATATGCCCCATCGTAAATGCAGACATCTTAATCCAAGAACAAGTCTCTTGTTGTACATCTATATAATCCTCTAATGATCTTATATTTCCCGTTTAAATCCCTCAGATCCTTCTTCTCTTCAATGACAACAAAACCAAGTCCATCAGCCCTTCTGCATATGACCTTCGCTCCCGACCAGGCAACTTTCTGGTAATCTCCTCTGCATCATTTCTAATGCTTCCACATCCTGCACATGCACGCTACTAATAATCTTTCCATTGGTGCAGTATTCTGCCTTCCGGTTATTCTTCCCAAAGAGAATCACAACACATTTATCTGCATTGAAACCCATTTGCAAACTTTCAGAAAAAAATCTGCAGTTCGTCCAAGTTTCCCTGCAATGTGTAAAATTCCTCCACGCTATCCACCACTCCACAGACCTGAGTGTCATCTGCAAACTCACTAAACCATCCACCTGTGCCTGCGTCAAAATCAAGCATAAAAATGAAAAACAACGATGGACCCAAAACATATCCTTGTGGCACAGAAATAGTCAGTGGATTCCATCAACCACCACTCATTGCCTTCTTCCAGAAAGCCGGTTTCTAATCCAAACTAAATTACCCTCAATCCCACGCCTCTGCATTTTATCCAAGTGCTTATCATGTGGTACATTATCAAATGATTTACTGAAGTCCATGTTCCCCACGTCAACGGCCCTACCCTCATCCATATGCTTTCGTCACGTTCTTTAAAAATGAATGTGGTTTGTGAGACACAATCTGCCCTTCACAAAATCACGTTGACGATCTCCAATCAAATTATGACTTGCTAGATGATTATAAATATTCTTTCTTAGAAGCCTTTCCAAAACGTTTGCTGTAACAGATGTCAGGTTCAACGATTTATAATTACATGGGTCACCTCGACTAACTTTCTTGAACAAAGGCAAAACACTTGCAATCCTCCAGTCTTCTGGTACCGAACATGTAAACAATGATGACTCAAAGACCAAGGCCAAACTCTCCACCACTCATCCCTAGCTTTCCAGGGAATCCTTGGATAAATCCCATCAGGTTGAGGGCTGATCTACTTTCACACATTTTAGAATTGATAGCACCTTCTCCTTAATAACCTCAATCCTTTCAAGTCTAACTGTCCGTATCTCAGTTTTCTCCTCGTCAATGTTCACCTTTATCTGAGTTTAAACAGTTGACAGATATTCGTTAAGGAACTCAGTTCTCCAATGTGTCCACAGACAACTTCACACCTTTGGCCCTTTTCTACCCTCGTCATCGCCGACCAATAGAATCTTTAGATTTTCCCTTTATTCGACCTGCAAATGACTGCCCATATCCTCTGTTCTTAACTCTTTTCTTAAATCCTTCCCAGTTAATCTGAAACTGTCCAGCAATCATCTGAACCAATTCGTCACGATGTCACATAAGCCTCACTCTTTCCCTTAAAAAGAGCTATAATTTCTTTTGAAAACCATAGTTCCCTTACCTTATCACTTCCTCCCTGCCAGACCGAGGAAAGGATATGCAAGTCGGCGTCCTGTCTCCCCGATGGAGAGGAAAATACATTGGGTAAAACAGAGACAGGAGATAACGTGTGTGGAAGTGCAGATAAATTTCTGTTGGATGTGAATGGATCATTTGGGGCTTTGGACGGAGGTGACGGTGGAGGTGTGTGCGCAGGATATGCAGTTCTTGCAGTACAGGGGAGGGTCCTGGAAGTGGTGTATGTGCGTGCTTTGGGAGGGGGCTTGCACCTGACAAGGGAGTCACGGAGGAAATGAACCCTCCCAAACGCAGACCATGGTAAAGTGGTAAACGTATTACCGGTGGTTGGATCTGTTTGCAGGTCGCAGAAGTGTCTTAGGACAATGACATGTACTCGGAGTTTACTGGGGTAGAAGGTGAGCACCTGGCGGTTCTGTGTTTGTTGCGATTGGACGGTGGTGCTCCAGGGCATACCTGCTGGAAGTGGAGGAGATGTACTGAGGGCCCAGCACTGCACATTCCTTGTTGGATTTTCGACATGTTTATGTGAAAAGAATAACTTTCAAAACATCTGACACATCTTTAAAGCACACGACTGCTCCAATAAATGTTGGGACTGGAATCGCCTGAATAGAGTTAAGTATTATTGCTTTCATTCGTCTCACTGATCTGATTGCACACCAGGGCATGTATTTTCTTTGAACTCGGGTCTATAATATGTCGCTGTAATGCTTTGTTTCTGAGCTCTACCAACAAAACCTTCCAATATGTAAACCCTCGTCCATATTGGGAGATAGGGCTAAGGCTGTGGAAGCCAAGGTATTGAATCTATATAAGAAATCCGATACAGTAAAGGAAGGGGGAAACAGCACGAATATGATGTTGAAGTTTAGGTAGTCAACTTCATGGAACAAAGGGACTACTGCAGTTCCTATTTTATACCTACCCAAGGTTACAATTATTAAGGAATGTATATAGATTCTGTGCAGAAAGTGCATTGAGGAAATGTTCACTCATGTACGAGAATGCACGGAGGGTCAATGTGTTGAATAACGTACTCCTTTCCCGATGTTTCTGTGACGTCTGTGGGAAAGCAATGATAATGGCGTCACAAGTTCTAAGATATTAGGAAAGAGTTCTCTGCATGGTCGACAAGTCTGTGTTTCCTGTTCCCTTTTCTGAAACAGAGGTGCGTGTTGTGGATTCTGTCCGGGTTTATAAGTGAAGACCTCGGAGCAGGTTAATACAATAAATTGTTTAAGAGGCCATTGAAGAGTTTATCGCATGTCTGTTTATCAGGAGTCATTGTATACCAAATTCGGAAAGGATGGGAGATTTGTTTTTCCTCAAAGTACACTGGTGAATCAATTTGGTGTTTACAAACGACATTTGATTCAAAGTCAAAATTAATAACAGCAGATTTTAGATCTCGATATTTTGTTAATTGTATTTAATGTATACAAGCGGCCAGAGAATTAATCTAGTCTGGATTAGTCATTCAGTCACATGGCCACAAAAAAACATCTAACGTGAGAAAATATCGGAGACCACACTGAGCATGTTATTTCTGATCTGCTTGAATTTCTCCTGGTGAGACTGAAGCAGTGATAATTGTTCACTAGAGAAAATGAAAATGTTGGCTTGGAAGAAACAGAGATACTTGCATCTTGACTAAAAGAGATTGAGGTACACAAAGAAGAGGTATTCGAAAGAATGAATAGTGTGAAAATGGACAAGACCCCTGGGCCGGATGGGATCTATCCTAGGAACATCTGGGAAGCGAGTGAAGAGATTGCCGAGCATTTGGTATTGACCTTAAAATTATCATTGTCGACAGGAATAGTGCCCGAGGACTAGACAGTAGCAAATGTGGTTCCCTTGTTCAAAAAGGGTCGTCAAGAAAATCCTGGGAATTACAGACCTGTGATTCTCTCTTCAGGTGTTGGTAAAGTGTTGGAAAAGGTTATAAGAGAGAGGATTTATAATCATCGAGAAAATAATAATCTGATCCGGGACAGTCAGCACTGTTTTGTGCAGGGTAGGTAGTGCCTAACGAATCTTCTTGACTTTTTTGATAAAGTGACCAAACAGGTATATGAGAGTAAACCGGTTGATGTGGTGGATATGGATTTCAGCAAGGCGTTTTATAAAGTTCCACACAGTAGGCTATTCTACAAAATGTGGGGGAATGCGATTGTGGGAGACATAGTAGTTTGGATCAGTAATTAACTTGCTGAAAGAAAAGAGGACTGTAGTTGATGGAACATGTTCATCTTGGTGTCGAGCGGCATACCACAAGGGTCGGTGTTGGGTCCTCTGCGGTTCATCATTTTTATAAATGACCTGGATGAGGAATTGGAAGGGTTGCTTAGTACATTAGCGAACGACATTAATGTCGGTGGAGTTGTGGATAGTGACGAAGGATGTAGTAGGTTGCAGAGAAACATAGATATGATGCAGAGCTGGGCTGAGAGGTGGCAAATGGAGTTTAATATGGACAAGTGTGAGGTGATGCACTTTAGACGGTGTAATCGGAATGCAAAGTACTGAGCTGATGGTAAGATTCTTGGGAGTGCAGATGAGCAGAGAGATCTCGGTGTCCAGGTCCACATTTCCCTGACAGTCGCCACCAGATTGATAGGGTTATTAAGAAGGCATACAGTGTTTTGGCCTTTATTCATAGAAGGATTGAGTTCCGGAACCAGGATGATATGCTACAGCTGGACAAAGCTCTGGTACGGCCACACTTGGAGTATTGTGCACAGGTCTGATCATCGCATTAGAAGAAGGATGTGGAAGCTTCGGAAAGGATTTACTCAATGTAGCTTGGTATGGAAGGAAGGTCTTACGAGGAAAGGCTGAGTGCCTGAGGCTGTAGGCGTTAGAGAAAAGATGGACAAGAGGTGACTTAATAGAGACATACAAGATAAACAGAGGGTTAGATAGGGTGGACAGGGAGAGCCTTTTTCCAAGTATGGAAACGGCAAACAGGAGGGGACACAACATTAAGTGAGGGGAGATAGGTATAAGACATGTCAGAGGTAGTTTCAGTACTCAGAGAGTAGTAAGCGTACAGAATGCTTTGCCTGCAACGGTCGTAGATTCGCCAAGTTTAAGTGCATTTCAGTCGTCATTTAACAGGCATATGGACACACATGGAATACTATAGGTGGGATGGGCTTCAGATCAGTTTGACAGGGCGGTGCAAAATCGAGGGCCGAAGGGCCTGTGCTGCCCTGTCGTGTTCTATATTCTATGCTCTCATGGGGGACTGGAAATGGTTGAGGAACTTTCCATCTTGCCAAGGAGATATCAGAGTTGAAGCTGGAATTAAATAGCTTCCCCAGGGACTCGGCTTGTCGTGCAGCACAAGTCTTCCAGCCTATTGCAGGAATGGTGTCAGGGTACATTCCCATTCTTGTTTCTATTGTGTTCAGTTCTTTCTTCGTTTGACGTGCAGTGAATCAAATAATTTGAACAATGGCAAATGTAATTCTGTAGACATCTTGACAAAGGTAAGGTGGGTTAACGATTCAACAATTTTTCTTGAAAATGGCACAGATCATTATCATTTGCGCTGGTGTGCAGGACTTAACCATTATTTAGGATGGGGATACTTGTCGAATACTCTAAATCACTGCTTTGTTTCATCATTGATCACGATTTTTGAACAGATGTGGCAGTCTGCAGAGCTGATGTGTTCGTCTATTGAGATAATTTTTCGCTCTCTATCATATAATTTGATGTATTGCCACCTTCATCCAAGTACAATGAAACGCTTTGTTTATGAGCAGTACTGACAGATCAGTAAGGTTTGAGAAGAGGATTCTTGCAAGGCAAAATAAGGCATGATATTAATTACAGACTCCTAAAATTGCAAAGATAGTGATAAAGTTGGCTGTTAAAAAAACAGCAATGATCTGTAACAAGACACAGAAGAAGCAAAGGCATTTTATCAACAAAACATTGAAAAATCACGAAACAAAAATGATCTTCTAAACTCGTTAAGGATGTGTTCAGACACAGAAACAATTGCTCATTGTTTTTCAGAAACAAGTTGTCTCTTTGAAAGTACTCACCACAGTACGATGTTCTATTCAATGATTTTTCTTTATATATTCACTGTGACAGATTTCAAAATAATTACAAAAGTTTAAAGAGATGCTTGGCATATATTGTCTTATTAGCAAAAAAGGGTAAAAATAGATATATTTATAAGTATGAATATTATTATCATTATTATTGTTGTTATTATTAATGTTAAAATTTCTTATAAAATATCAACATTTCTCCATAGGAAGGGGTAATGAAACGTGATAAGAGAGAGCCAGTAGAACGGGCAATAGAATTCAAGCCGCCGTCTCAAGACATAAAATGAAGATTATTCCAAAAAGAGTATAGCCACTAACTTTGACTTGCAACACAGAAAGATCCCAAGATAACAAAAATTGTTGAAAATCATAAATTACTGAGAACCAAGGGTATTCATAGGTGTGCCCAATCGTTGATCAGATATTTCACAAGTTTTGTCCCACAAGGCAATGGGAGGATATCGTCATCATATGATGTATTATCAATGTAACAAAAAATGTCGAAACGTAAACTGTTTTTACACTCTAAATTCAGACTGAATAAATGATCTATCTTTTGATTTGAGCTGTGTATTAAGAAACCAATTTTATTCTCACATCAGACGCAGATTCGAGAAATATTCGTTGCACCTCTCCCTTGATGTGGTTGGGGCTGTGTTCTCGTCCTTTACAGCGGGAGGATGAAAGAGGAAGGTCACGGAATTTTGCAATAACTATGGACGGGATTCCCACAGACACGAGACTTTAAAGTAAATAATAGTCTTTCAAAGGTGACCTTGTTGTGGTTTACACAATCAAGAGAGTCATGGATAGTGTAATTCGGTAAGGTTATTATCTGCATTAAAATGTTCGCCTTGTTTCACTTTCAAATCTTCTCCCCCTAACGTTCAACCTACGCCCACTATTTTCAGACTCTACTATCCTGGGGAACAGACCTTCACTATTTATCCCATCCACGAATCTCATGGTGTTATAAACCTCCAGAAGGAGCAAATGTGACTCCAATCAAAACTGTGCTTTCAGTCACTACAGGCTTAAATTCAGAAAATCAATACTGACACCAATTCCATTTCTATCCATACTATAATAATTTTAAACAACTTGTTTCAACATATCATGAAACACCTCTGTATGTTTTGAATCTAAAACTTTCCGCCTGTATGTAGGGACAGTACCACAACTCGGCAACAGCCCCTCACACGGAAACATTATTCTCCTGAGTGTTTGTTCAACAGCATGCTCTGACATGGTGTGACAGACCTTCATGATAGGCATGACTTGAATCCAGACACGATAGTCTGGAGGGTAGCGGCACTATGATACACGTTCAGGAATTGATATCAAATCAAGAGTTCTGGCTCAGAAGCTGGGGCGCTTTCTGCGACACAAAACCTACACAATGCCCAGGTTTTTGTCACATTTTGAAAGCCAGCTTTCACATCAGTATGGATTCAATATCGTCTATTTAACCTTACTGAATTACGAGCACCACCAATACAGTCTGCCCAAATCACTAATTACATTTCAGTTGGGGGTGCTGTGTGGCAAATTTCCAGCAGTCACTGAACATTAAAATAAATGCAGGGTGACCATACACACTTCGGCCTCTTTGTTAAACGAATACAAGGTGTTTGCCTCAACGTTAGGATGTTCAGTACCTATGGTCTGCTGTCTCCCGTCTTTCAATGCACATCATCAATTGTTTGGCTATGATTTCCAACTAAACTGGTTATTATCTGTATTCTGCAATGTTACCGAGTGAAATGCTGCAGACACACTCTGTGCTGTGAATGATCTCGAATAGATATTATTACTGAACACCAAAGACGAAATAAGAGTATAATTTCTGTCCCAAACAGCAATCATTCTTACTCGTCTCTAACATAGAGGCATAGATTCATAGAGATGTACACCACGGTAACTGACCCTTTGGTCCAAAATGTCCATGCCGACTAGATATCCCAACACAATCTAGTCCCACCTGCCAGCGCCGGCCCTTATCCCTCCAACCCTTTTCTGTTCATGCAAACTTCCAGATGTCTTTTAAATGTTGCAATTATACTAGACTCCACCACTTCCTATGTCAGCTCACTCCCCGCACGTACTACTCTCTGCTTGAAAAATTGGCCTATTAGGTCTCTTTTATCTCTTTCTCCTCTAACCACACACCTGTACCCTCTAGTTCAGGACTACACCACTCCAGGGAAAAGCCGATGGCTATTTATCCCTATTCATGACCCTCATGAATTTATAAAAAAAAATTTAAGTCACCCTTCAGACTCGAACGCTCCGGGGAAAATCGCCCTATCCTGATTAAACGTTCCTTGTAACTGAAATCCAAGAATACTGGCAACATCCTTTTGAATCGTTTCTGAACCCTTTCAACTTTCACAATATTTTTCCGAGAGGCAGGAGATGATAATTGCAAGCAATATTCCAACAGTGTCCGAACAATTGTCCTGTCCTGTATAGCCTCAACATAACCTCCAACTCAATACATACACCAACAAATGATAGCATACCAAATGCCTTCTTCACTATCGTGTCGACCTGCGACTCCACTTTCAAGGAGCTATGAACCTGCACTCCAAGGTCTCAATGTACAGCAACACTCTTTTGGGGCTTATTACAATTGTGTAAGTCCTGCTGAGAATTGCTTTCACAAAATGCATTACCTCAAATTTACCTAAATTAAACGTGTGATTGTCATCGATCTAAGATCATTACATTATACAATTGGTTGATTACTTTCCAACCTCTTCTCCCTTCCTGGCTGGATCTGCAATCCACACCACTTTCGTTCTGGCCAAACAAGGCAAACGAAACTCAGGGTCTAAGTGAAAATCAAGGACGTTGTGTGTAGGCTTTCTGAAGATGGCGGAGGGTCCTATGAAACCGGAAAGTGTGGGTGGGTATCGGTAATACCAGTCACTGAACTGAGGAGTGGCAGATGGACTTCAATTTGGATAAATGCAAGGTGTAACATTTTGGACAACAAACAAGGGGCGGTCACGCACAATTGGAAGTACGGTCACTGTTACTGTTGTGGAACAAGTTAAGAAGGTGTTTACCACGATTATATTCCTTGCTGGGTTTTTTGCGTACAGAATATGGGACAACATGTTCAGGTTGTACAGGATACTTGTCAGTCCTCTTCGAGAATAGTGTTTCCAGTTCTGGTCCATCTGTTACAAGAAGGATATTAATGAGCTGGAGACGGTTCAGAAGAGATTCAAAAGAATGTTGCCATGAATGCGATAGTATCATCTGGAAAATTTATTATATCATGATCTATTCCATCAAATAAGTGAAAGTTCAGATTGCAAATATTTGAGGCCTGACAGCTGAGTGCTCTGGCATTCTAAAACTTGCATTTTTGCAAATAGACATGAGCCATTTATTCCATCTCATCGCATTTTTAAATTCTGTATTCCTGTATTAAAGACAACACTTGTATCCAACCATATGTGTTCTTATTCTGCAGATTAATTGTCTGTGTACACATTCTTCAATGCCTTCTGGACATCCAAGTATTAAATCTTCAGAGCCCGCATTTTCCAGCTCGCCTGTCACATCTTTAAAGATCTGGAGCAAATAATTTAAACACGATTTATCGTTTGTAAGATCATACTTACTCTAATAGATTATGGTTTGACATTGCAATTGCCTTGTCATTAATTACCGAACAACAGATTTTTTGCAATATTCCTTAAATTCCAACAGTCTTCTCATTATTTTATACTCCAACGTGAAGATGATAATTGGAAATTATTAATTATCTATAATTCCTACGTTCTCGTCCACTCCTGGACAATTGGCACATGGCGTAAAGTGAACTGCTCCAATTGCTGTCGAAATTGGATTAGTAGCTGAACGGACTTACTCTCTTTCTGTTGATGCATAAGTGGTTTGAGGACTTATGGAATCCTCCTGTTGGCATATAACATTTGAGGGGCTGAATAACATCCTAATATTCCTCCATAAGTGGTTCGAGATACTGAATGGTCATCTCCTCCATCCCTGAAACAGGTCCCAGGGAGTGATTCGTCTTCCTCTTGTCCCATATGCCAGACACGTGAGATGAACGTCCTCCTACATTCTCATACAAATACTTAAATAGTTTGCTTTCATCTCGAATGACCATGCAGCATGCCCAATAGGGCTGAATGGCCTCCTGTTATGCCAATTTATCAATCTCTGTGGCTTCTTCTAGTTCCTACGTTACAGACATGAGGAGGCTAACTGAACTGATTCTGTTACTGTCTAACCCTCAGAAAGGATAAAGAGGCTAACTGGCCTCCTCATGAAACTCTATAGCCGGAATCCAAGGGCTAATTAGCCTCACGTTATTCTGGTGTAGCAGGGTCAAAGGCCTGAATATGCATTTCCTGTTTCTATGTATCAGGCCAGAGAATTGGAATGGATTCCTTCATTTGCTGTGTAAATGTCTTCTGTTGCTGACTCCTTCTGGTGTTATGTGACATCACGTTTCATTCACTTAAACTCCAATGGATATTGGATTAATATGATTGTCCATTCCTCATCGATTCACACCTTCACTGCAGTCAACAGTTGAGCGAACCAAGGAGGTTTCAATGTAACAATATCCTATTTTTTCATTGCCGAGATCAAACGTGCCCATACGACACGAGATGTGAACTCAGAAAGATCCTGCACAGCGCCGGCAATAATATGGAAGCTCGCTGTAATGTTCCCAATCAGGTTAGAGCAGTCTCAGCTGTCTGACGAAATGCACAGCGTTGTTGAAATAACATTGTCATCTGAACTCCACCAATAAAACGGTAGCTCTCGTGAAAACGTCACAATTACATTTGAGCAGTGCATGTAAGATGTGGTGAGATGTACACAAAATAGGTTTAAAAAGATCTCATTGAATATTTCATCTCAATCTTCCATTCATCTCCCCATAGCCCACGTCGCTCAGATTCCATTGAATCTCGTAATGTAGAGTTTAGAAATTTAAGAAGTGGTAAATACTGACGGTAGTAAATTATTAAAGTGAAAATACAAGACAAATGTTGTGCATGTTCAAGAAAAGGCATTTCAGTAAACAAGATTGCATGTACCACAGTTATAGTTTTAGTTATAGAAGAAAATCTAGTTACATCTCAAACAGCGTTAAACCATGCGAATAGAAATAAAGAGAAAAAAAAAGATATTATGAGCGTTAACGAGATGGATTTCTTTAAGAGTATGTTAGCGGCAAGCTAGAAATCACGTTCTTTTGGAATGTTTGCTGGAGGAAGAGCTACTTGAACACCTTGTTGTAAAGGTGCTTTTTCGGAAAAGTGATTATAATATATTGATTTTTTCAAATGATATTTGAGTACAAGATGGTTTTTTTGTTGGTTTTTTGAGGATATGTTTATAAACTAAATCATAAAAATCATGAATGTGTGAGGACAATTGTGTTCATTGAATTGGAAAAGTGAATTAAAAACATATTTTCGAAGACAGGCAATGTTTGAATTTCATAGAAGCACTGTAGGGTGTACAATTTGCAGTCTTCAAGGACAAAACAACAAAAGGGAAAGGTGACTTAATAATGGTTAACAAAAGTTAATTTGATTTTGGTAAAAAGCAAGCAGCTTTGGTAAAATGGGGATTTTGCGAGAAGCATTGGATTGAGAGAAATTTAGGATCCAGTAAGGAAATCAGCAAAAAAAACAACATTACCAATTAACCAGAAATATGAAAACTGCCAAAAATCGTTCGCCGATATTTGACAGGAAAATGCAAGGTCTACAGTTGAACAGTTCGTGTGCAGACAGGTATTACGGTGCATGGTCATCCCTTGTACTAACTGAAACCAGCACACAGAAAAGATTCATATCGTGTTGTAATCTGTTAGAAATTGAGAGACAAATATCTACCCTCAAGATAACGATTCAAAGCTGAAAATATGTTGCTGGAAAGCGCAGCAGGTCAGGCAGCATCCAAGGAACAGGAGAATCGACGTTTCGGGCATAAGCCTTTCTTCAGTAAATCTTACGTTTCGGGCATAACAAGGGCTTATGCCCGAAACTTCGATTCTCCTGTTCCTTGGATGCTGCCTGACCTGCTGCGCTTTTCCAGCAACACATTTTCAGCTCTGATGTCCAGCATCTGCAGTCCTCACTTCCTCCATAACGATTTAAAGTACAACTTAAGACATGCATTCTGTAAGTCCAACAGAGAACATTTGAACCAAAAACTATGAACGACTCCTTTCTCATAAACCTATCTTTTGCCTCCCACTTAACATTTCTAATCTGCTTTTTAAAAAAATCGATGAAGACTTACAAAAAGATACAAAGATTCAGCAACTTTCAGCTTGCATATTCCCCTTTCTAGATATTCCTCTGTAGAGCTTCTTCAGGTCGGCCACGATGTTCTGCTTCGCAAACTCCCCACAGGCAAGTACCTTTCCGACAGTTCCTCAGCGAAGAGTCTACATTTGCTGGTCTGTAGAAGTTCTCCGTCTAACTGTTCAAAATGTCCCATTTCATAGCCGAAAACATCTGATCTTTTCATTGGTATTAATATTAGCAAAATAAAACATTCGAAATTGATTAGATTTTGCAATCTTAGAACACAATCTAATTTGATTGCCCGAATTTGAGCGTGTTATTGCTGCATGGCAACCCTTCTGCTGCCATGTGTTTTGACTAATTGTTACATTTTTACCTTGTTCATGAATCTCTGTGCTTTGTCATTCCTTGCTAGCTTTGCAACTTTCTTAAAGGTACAGTATATCTGTACACCTTCATAACACATGGTAACTTTTTTCTTTAGAGAGCAGAGATATTACAGAGGAACGAAATATTTCCTTTTGTCAATTTTTATGGAGAAATTTCCAGAAAATCTCCAACAAATACCAAGTGACTATGGGACTTGTGCAGCTAAAATCTAAAACATTTCAAAACAATAATGATGTAGTATTTGGAAACATAAATGGATTAAACATTGATACAATTGATGAACCAGATGTACATTGCACCAGAAACTCGGAGAACGTGGTAGTGCCCATATATATTACATCCAGGAATCATTTTTATCCCTTGTAATTTCTGGGAAGGCAGGAAACTCAGCGTTGTCTAATGTTTCGACAAATGTCAGGTGTTCGCAGTGATACTGAGAAACTTCACACAAAAAGGGAGTGAGGAACACAGGGACACGGAGAAGTGCGGGCAGACAAGCTTAGGCAGAATCCCAAGGTATTTTACATATGCATTCAGCAGAACAGAATAACCAGGGAATAATTAGAACCCATTCTAAAACAAGGGAACAATCTCTTTATAAACAAAGATAGATTTTTACATTAGATCTTAGCATCTGTTTTACTTAGTAGAAGGACAATGCTGTTGAACAATTTGAGAATATGGACTTTGAAGATCTTAAGCAGATTGTTACAAGATGTGAGCAAGGATTGATGGTTTTGGCTGGTATAAAATTGGCCAAATCCGTAGGACCAGATGAGTTGTATCTCAGTCGACTGTGAGAGTAAAGTGAGAAAAGACACTCATCCAAATGGTTAAGTGACTCTTGTCACAGGTGAAATTCGAGAGGACTGGCGAACAGATAAGATGGACCCACTTCAAACGAAAGACGTTGCATGTATACCAGGGAGATGTAGCCAAGGGAACTCTCGAACAGTGAGATTCAGAGTATGTTGATGAACGTCTTGAAGAAAATAGGGAGAGAGAAAATTGATCTCCATCGAGAGAGGCAATATTTGACTAGGGATAGTCAGCATTTCTTTCAGAGAATGAAATTCAACCTAATAAATTTTATATTTTCTCAAGGAATCGTTTATACGTTTTTCAGCAAGATCTTTGAGAGAGCATCACGTGGGAACCATCAAAGGAAGTAATACCTCAGCAGCATTTAGCAAGTTGCAAACAATTTATTTTGTGTGGTAGGAGACAGAAGGTGTTATTAGAAGTCAGTGGTGTGCGTGTCCCCCCGTCTACCACAAGGATCAGTGTTGTGTCCTGTCTTATTGTTGTATTCATAAATGACGTAGAACTGAATACGAATGGCTGGAGGAAGTGTGATAAATAAGTTCGTGTTTGATGCAAAGTTTGGCCACCTGGTTTGCAATGAGGAGGAAAGTCTGAAGTGACAGGAGGATGCAGATATCATGAACAGATGAGCAGATCGATGCCACATGGAATGTAACTCTGATAAATATGAGGTGAAATACTTTGGAAGAAGGAACCAGACAGCGGAGTGTTCAGAGAATGGAAGCACGTTAAGAATCTTATAGCGTACTTCTCCACAGACACCTGAGTGTGACTGGGCAGGTTAATGGTTGAGTGAAGAATGCATAGGGGGTTGTAAGCATAAAGTCTATGAAGCGGGTGATAGATTATACCATCTGCACTGGGGTTTGATGAGGTCAAGATGAAATATTGTGTGCAGTTAATGATTGTGCCACATTGCAGGAAAGATGTGATTGCACTGGGAGGGTTACAGAGGAGTTTAATCAGTATGTTCCCTGGAATGGAGCATAGCAGCTGTGAAGAGTGTCTGGATAATCTCAGGTTGTTTCGTTTGGAGCAGATACGTCTGAGAGCGAGGTGATTCAGAAGTATAAGATTCAAATGGCCATGAAAAGCTGAACACACTTCTAAAGTATAACGATTGAGTTTTCGAGAGGAATTGAGGATTGTGTTAAACCCCAAGCATGTTCGAGGTGGAATGCACTCCTTCAGAGGAGAATCGTCACGGGTAAACCTCACGGCCGTTAAAAGCAATTGGTCCTCCTTTTGAAGTGTCATAACGTTCCTGGCAATGGGTCTTGTGGAGGAAAGTGAGACTATTGGAGATAGTGCTGTGATTCTGAAAGTACGGATTCTATGCTGTTGCGTTTCCATGGCTGTGAAAGGTCATTTATTGAGCAAATTAAAACAGGAATTGCTCGTTTTCTGAAAGCTGCATTAACAGGGTGATATAAATGAAGTGGATCAGTTTTTTTTTAAATTATGACAATGGAAAACGTAAGAGGAATCAAGTGTAGCTTCCTTCGCCAGAAATCAGAGAACGTCGAACAGAGAATGGAAAATAGGGAAATGAGAGAACTATGAAAAAAAAATCAATTCTGTCTTAGCAAATGAAACAAAATACAATAAAATACAATCTTCCGCGTAATGCAAGGAATTCCAAATCTAGTGAGAGAAAAAAATCGAATGGAATGACATTTGTAAAGAAATTGTTTTGGAGAAGCTATTTGGACTGAAATCCAACATAGATTTATGAAATAAGAATCATGTTTGAGAAACGGATTGGGAGATAAATTATAGTGAACGAATCAATGTAACACATCTGGGTTTTCAGAAAGATTATCAATAAAGTCTGAAGCCAAGTGCACAAAATCAAATGTCATGGAATTTCGGCAAATATATGGATGTGGTTTTAGAATGGTAGAGATGACAGGAAAAAAGCGAACAGTGAGTAAGAATTAAACAACGCTTTTTTGAAGTGGAAGGCACACGAGGTTTCGCAGGAAACAGTGCTTGGGCCCCAGCTATTCCTAAAACAGCTCAAACATTTGGTTGAGGAATTCTAATTCCATGTTTCCCAGCTTGTTGATGGCACGAAACGATTTTGAATTGTGAATGTTGGGGAGCATGTTACAAAACTCCAAAGTGATTGATACAACTTGATAAATGACGAAATACATGGTAGATTAAAAGCAATGTGGATATATGTGACACTCCGATCTTTGGTGCAAAAAAACAGAAAGGCGGCCCACATTTGGAAAAGTGTTTGGTTGAAAGATGTTGATCTGTCAAGGTGCGTATGTTTCTTTTGTTGTTTTGTTCTGTGCAGACTTTGAAGGTCTCTACAGGGCACTCGAAATTACATTCCCACACTGAGCATTGTACATAGACCCACCAAGTGTGTAGCTCTCACATTAAAAAGCATCTGGATATCCTTGTACACCCGTCACTGAAAGCAATATTGCAGGAGCAGAAAACGGCAAGGAAGATAAATGACTCGTTTACATTCATTTCAAGGGGATTTAAGAAAAGTGGAAAGGGTGTCTTACTGCAGCTAAAGAAGACCTTGTAAGACCTCATCTCGAACGTTTTGGAGTGTTTTGTGCAGTATTGGTCTCCTTACCAAATAAAGGACAAACCTGACTTTGAAGGAATGCAGTGAAGATGATCAGACTGATCTCTGAGATATCAAGCTGTCATGGGAGTATAGCTTCTGTCGGCTGGGCCTGTTTTATAGGAGGTTTAGGAAAATAAGTGGAAATCTCCGTGAAATATATCAAAACTTTGAAATGGCGAGACAGATTGGAAGCAGGGATGATAATTCCCCTGGTTCGGACATCTAAAACAAGGGCCACCCAATGTATGTACGGACAGGCCAATCTGCATGACATCAAATTACATTTCTGCACTTAGAGACTGGTGATCCTGGGGACTTCTCTAACACATTAGGCTGTGGAAACCAAGGTACTGGAGATAAATATGAATTTCTGGACACGAAAGGGACGCGGAGTGTATAGGAATATGGTATTGAGACCAAGGAGCAACCATCATTACGGCTACTTCCATAATGACACGATAGTTGTGTTCCCAAAGAACATCGTGTTATTGAGAACCATCCATTTTAAATATCAGGGCGTGTGGCAAAAACAGGGTAAGATACGAATCAGCAAAACATCAGTAAGATTGAAAACAAAAATACTAATTAGCCGAACAAACGCAATACAACAGTCTAAGTAAATCTTTAAATCATACATTGCAATGAAATCATACAGTAAATATAACACTTTCACACTATAATCCCTGACTACAGCACTGTATCTTTCATCAAACTCTTCTGATCACATGTTGTCAACGCAAAATTGCAATTCTCCCCAAGGTTCTTCGCTCGTTTGTAACAAATTTCTTTCTGCAAGCTGACTAAAATTCCCAAATGAAGCTGAGTTTCAAGGCTTGCATAGCTGATTGCATTCCTGTTTTAGCTGAACACACAGAATTTGCATTTTGCAGACAGAGGATCGGAGATGCAGAGAAACTCTGCATCTACGTCTCTGAGCATTTGGTTTCTGTTGTTTTGGGAGCTAATTCATTGAAATGGGACCAAAATGACCGTCCTCACACTCTCACTCTCCTGCTGTCTGTCTCTCCGTCGTGTGTTTAAAGTGATGCATTACCACCTTGTGCTGGCGGATTCACCATCACTGCAGAAGGACAAGCTTTTCTTGCAAAAAAGCATCAAAAACTGAGACTCTCTCATATTTGATATCAATTGGTTTCTTTGTCACGTTCACTCGAATGACTGCAGTGAAAAGTTTGCAATGCCCTCGCTTATGTTGCCATTTGAGCTGCAAGATACCTGCGCACAGACTCGTCAGCATTTCTTGCACAAATGTAACAAATAATAACTCAAAGCCCACCAAACGAAAACAAGAAGAAACAGAATGATTGTGAGTTACACGTATCTGTGCCAGCAGCGAGATTCAAGACTGTACTTGGCACAGTCTCGATGTAATACCAGCCCCAGGCTCCAGGCCGTGCCAGGCCCCGTCTCCTGAGCGCACCTGGCCCAGTCTCCAGACCACAACGTGCACAGTCTCTCTACTCAACCGGGCCCAGTCGCCCGCGAGTACCATCCCAGTCTCCAGAATGTACCGGGCCCAGTCTCCAGACGGCGTTGGGCACAGTGTCCACACCACTTCTGCCTCATACTCCAAAGAGAACCGGGCCAGTCTCTCGATCACCTCATGACCCAGTCTCCGGAGAGCTCCAGGCCCACTCGCCATACCGCATGGGGTGCAGTTTGCAGACTGCACTGGGTTCACACCCCTGACGCCACGATGGCTAGTCTGCAGACCAAACCGGGCCCACTCTTAGACCGCACTGGTCACAGTCTCCACACTGTTCTGGTCTGAGTTTCCAGACAACACCTGGTCCACACTCAAGATCATACCAGACAGAATCTCCTGACGAAACTGGGCCCAGGCTTTGCCCGCACCATCTGTAATCTCCAGACACACAAAGGGCAGTCTCGAAATGGCACTGAGTCCCGACCCCACACCGTGTCCGGCCAAGTCTCCAGATTGCAATGGGTCCAGTCTCTGTACTGACCCAGGACAGTCCTTAGATGGTACTTGACGAATCTCTATCCCATAACAGGCTGGCCTCCAGACTGCACTGGGTTCCGGATCCAGAGCACTGCAGGCCCAGTCTCCAGACAGCGTCAGACCGAAACTCCAGGCTGCACTGATTGAGTCTCTACACCACACCGGGCCCAGTCTGCATACTGCACTTGGCTCAACCACTAGACCATACCAGACCACTCTACTGACCACACCAGGCCAAGTCTCCATTACACACTTTTTCGATTCACCATACCGCACCAGGTTCAGTCTCCATATCATATGGAACCTAGATCCAGACTGAACCGGGCCCAGTCTCCAGACGACACTGTTTTCAGTTCCTAGGTTGCACCCAGCCAATTCTCCAGAACACACTGGACTAAGACCGCAGACTGCACAAGGCCCAGTCTCCGGAAGACAGGGCCCATACTCAAGAGCACCTGCGCCCCGTCTCCAGTCTGCACCTGACAGAAATGTCCAGACTACACCAGGCCAGTGCCCAGACCGAACATAACCCAGTCGACAGATCACACACTTTCCAGATCACAGACCGCATTCGGCCAATTCTCCCGAATGTACCGGACTTCATCTGCAGATTTCGCCAGGCCCAGTCTTCAGGCCAGACTTGGCACATTCTCCAGACCGCACTGGGCCCAGTCTCCAGACCGCACTGTATCAAATCTCCAGACATCATCGGATCCAGTCTCCAGATTTCATGTGTCTAGTCTCTGGGCTACACCGGTCCCAGTTTTTTAGGCCACACCAGGCCTGGTCTCCCGACTGGCCGGAACGATTCTGCAGACTGCACCTCGCCCTGTCTCCATATTGCAAGTCTCCGACTCTCGAGCAGCGCTGGGCCCAGTTACCAGACTGAACCGTGGCTAGTCTCCAGAACCCACCGGGCTCAGTCTCCAGAGTGCAACAGGTCCAGTCTCCAGACCACAAGAGTTCGGTGTTTCCAGACTCCAACAATCCCAATCTCTCAATCACACAAGGCCCAGTCTTCAAAGCACACAGGGCACAGTTTCTATACTGTACCCAGTCTCCAGAGTGCCTCAGACCCAGCCTCCAGACTGCACTGGGCCCAGACTCCAGAACATATTGGCACAGTCTCCACATGGCATTAATTCCATCTCTGTTCTACACCGTGCCTAGTCTCCAGACTGCAGTGACCTTTAACTCCTGAAGCCACTGCTCCTTACTCCAGCCTCCATTCAGACTAACTGCTCCATTCCCCTCTCAGCCATTTTAAAGTTGAAAGTTGTCGAATAAAATAGGAAAGCAAGATAAAAAGCAGAACAGTAAAAGAGCAGTGAGATTAGAGGACCTCTCGCTGGAATATTACGACCCTACCGCCATCTTCAGGTTATTTCTCGGCTGTGTCCTGCTTCAGGGAATGAAGTTAGCGACTCACAGCAATTTTGATGATTGATTGAAAATGTCCTTCATATATTGACAGACTGAGATAAACATGCCCTTTGCTGGCCTGCATGCTGAAATTAGGTTTTCTTCACGACTTTACATTCCATTCTCCCTATAATTTGGAACAATGCATCCAAAAGCATTCAAAGTTAGAGAAAGTAGAAGAAACTTCATCGCAACCTCTACCAATCCATTTGCCTCAGAGTGTCCTGGATACAGTTGCACTGCTCTGGTTTGCATATCTCCCAACACTGTACAGATATCTAGTTCGGGTTTGCAGATTAATGCACATCTGTGGTCTTCACAGCTCCCCATGCTGGGCAAATATCTCGTCCGGCTTTATCGATCTATGAACTGCTTTGACCTGCATAGGTCCTGTTGCTGGACAAATGCCTAATTTGGAATTAGATATCTGTACACTGATAAGGTCTGCATAATGTTGTCAGATTGCTGAATTTCACCGAACACAGTTTGCTCAATGTAGTGCTCCATGGGGAATGGATACCTCCTCCGGGTTTATGGTGTCTGGCCTGATTCTGTAAGGTGGACTGAGATTGAGATACAGAAAACAGAAAAAGCACAATACAATGCAGAACTGGCCCTTCGGCTCTGGATACGGCACCGTATGTTGAACTACTGAGAGCCTGTCCCACTGCACTATCCCATCTTCTTTCAATTGCTTTTCGAAGAACTGTGTAAATGCCCATGATGTGTCAAAATTATCTACATTGTCAGGCAGGGGATTCCACTCTTTAAGTAAAGAACCTGCCCCTAACATCTCTCTTCAATCGATTACCCCTCAATTCCCAGGTATACCACACACCCCCGTACAAGCTGAAGGTATCATCTTTGACGAGGCTCTCGCTGTGCACCCTATCAAATCCTCTGATGATCTTGTATGTATCTGATAAATCCGCTCTTAGCCTTCTTCTCTCCAATGAGAGCAGGCACAAGTTCTTCAGCTTTTCGTCATAATATCTTCGTTCCAGACCAGACATCATCCTGGTAAAACTACTCTGCAACTATTCCAATGTTTCCACATTCTTCCTGTAATGAGGCGACCAGTAATTTACACAATGTTTCAAATGAAGCCGCACTAGCGTTTTGTACAGTTGCAGCATGACATCACGGTAACGGAACTTCATCTGTCTACCAATAAAACCTAAAACATCACCGGCTTCTGAACAGCACTATCAACCTGGATGATAACTTTCAGGGATCTATGAACTTGAACATCAAGATCACTCTACTCTTCCACACTACCAAGAAACATTCTATTTTCCCAGAATTCTGCACTTCTGTTGTTTTTATCAAAGCGAATCACCTCACATTTATGTGCATTGAACTCCATTTTCCAGCTCTTAGCCCAAATCTGCAGTTTATCCAAGTGTCCATGCAAACTGCAAAATTATTCGACACTGTCCACCACGATACCGACTTCCTTACTAACACATCCACCTCTGCCTGCGTTCAAGTAATTTTGAAAATGACGAACAGCAAGAGTCCTAAACAAGCCACATGTGGCACTCCAATGGTGCTCCATGTTGAACATAACTAAACATTGCAGCTGAACTGGTAATGTCTTTATTTTGTGTTTTCATTCTTAACACTGGATGGTCTGCCTCTCCTCCATTATTGTTGCAGTGTGACCATGCACTGTACATCATGTCGGTGAATGCACACTGTCCTGGCTACAGAAACAGTCACTTCATTCTGATGCAGGCAGCCATTCACATCGTCTTCAGGTCACCAGTTAGAAAGAAAGGATGGCCTCTCGAATAAAGGTCGTCCCCTTGACACAAGGCTCAAAAACACCCTCGTCCTCACCAGTCCCTACTGCGCAGCAACCACAACAAAATCTTCTGTGTGTCCCGAAAGCGATGAGGCCTTTTGGGAACGTCAGGGAACAGACCATCAGAGAAATTGACGAACACTTCCGATGTCTGAAAGGATGAGACCGAACACTTTAGTACATACTGTACAACTAATTCACGTAACCTGTCCCCATTTCAGTAACATACAATCTTTTTTAGTTCCTGAAGCATTTACAGCTTCACAGTTACCCATGGAATATTCCAGCTGCAGAATTATTGTTCATTGTTTATCCATTTACAGTCTCTCCGCCTTCTGTTGATGATTTTGTTTCCCTGCTATCTTCTGGTCATGGCCAAACTTGCTCTGAATACATTTGTTCAATTTATCTGAGAGGCTGATATTGGTTACCAATGGTTGAAGGTCGAGCACTGGTCACTGCGTCACTGCAGTCGTTATTATCAGTTAAACTTATAGAGATTAATTTATCTCGAATTTACCTGTGCTTCTGGCTCAGTTACCAGTCCTCATTGTATTCCTGTGTCACAACTTTGAAAGGCTGAATGGTCCCCTCTATTTCTTCTGTAACAGACATGAAATATGAAAAGATCAAATCCGATTGTTGACTAAGAGCGAGGAATGGCAGAATGGCCTCATTCTGTACCTGTTTTATACACTTGATGGGCTTCATAAGTTACTTCAGTGCTTGTGCAGTTGTGAATGGTGCTGATCATTTTGGAACAATCAGCGAACAGCCCAAAGGCAAGGACATTCCATAATCTAAATTCTCCATATAATTGTATACCCGACTTTACACGGAATATTCTACACCCGGAACATTGTTGGTTCAGCAAGAGGAAGTGCTGGAGCGTTGAGCCGGACGCTGTCCGGAAGGTGAGGAAAACATTTTATAAACTCACCTCTAACGTCGGGGCACGCCAATGTTGTTTCAGCAGCAAGAAACTTCGCGCAGATCTTTATCAGGAGGGTGAGGAAAAATGTTTAATTTCTCACTTCGCCCGTGAGGGCCCACCATGATGTTTCAGCAGCTGGAAGCGTAGAACGTCGAGAAGGAGGCTATCGGAGAGTTCAAGGGGTAACGCATTTGGGCGGTTGCTTTACACCAGACATTTGGTTTGTGTCTCCCAATCATCCTCCTCTTCTAACCAAAACCTAGTTATCTGAATCGTTTATTATGTGCTAAGTGTTTTCTTTCGTGGTTACATTATTTTTTTCAGCGGCCGATTTGGAAATTAAGAACAGTGGGAATGGAGATGAGGGCTGACGAATAGTCTTCCTCCAGTATGTGGGAGGTAAGGGTCGCCTGTACTATCTGTGCAGACTTCCTTTGTGGTGAGTGGTCCTAACGCTCACTCCTCGAGAGCTGTGTTAGGGAACTGGAGCTGGATGAAATTAACATCATTCGGGAGACGGAGTGGGTTATTGAGAGGAGCTCCAGCGTGGTAGTTCCTCCACCGCGACATGAAAATCGTAGATTAGTTGCATTCATGGTTAGGAAAGGGAACTGGCAGGCAGTGCAGTGATCTTCTATGGTGGTTCACCTCAACAACAACTCTACCGCTTTTGACACTGTTGGGAGGATCAAACGTGCCACCGGTAAGCAATGGGGCACATGGTTCTGGTGCAGCGTCTGTCCCTGCTGCTCTGAGGGGAAGGGAGGAAAGGAGCAGAACATTCGTCATTGGGGACTCCATCGTTAGGGGGATAGATGGAGGGCTTTGTGGGATCGAGAGAGACTCACAATTGGTTTGAAGCCTCCCAAGTGCCAGGCTTTGTGATGTCTCTGATGGTGTTTTCAGTGTCCTTAAGTGCAAGGGGGAGCAGCGCCAAGACGTGGTCTACCTAGGCACCAACGACACAGGTAGAAAGATCTGAAGCAGAGATTCTGGGAGCTACTTTGGAAGCTGAGAGTTCGAACAAACAAAGTGGTCATCTCTGGCTTGTTTCCCATGCCACATGCTAGTGAAGCGAGGAACATGGAGAGCACGGAGTTGAAAACGTGGACGCAGGGATGGAGCGGGGGAAGAGGTTTGGATATTTGGATGATTGGAGCTCTTTCTGGGGAAGCTGAGATCTCTACAAGCAGGATGGTCTTCACGTACAATAGAGGATTAATAATATCCTGGGGAGGGTCATATGATAACGCGGTGGGTTTAAACTGATGCATCAGTGGGATGGGAACGTGAATTGTAGTTCAGTGTATAACACGTTGAGGGGAGTGAGATCGGGTTTAGATTTACAAGGTCACGAGGGAGTACCGACAACCATGATGTTCATTTGAAATGTATGTACATCATGACAGCAGCATCATGATGGTTTAACCTGCAGCATCGTTTGTTACCAGGGATGTTCATGTTCTGGCCATTTCAGAGACATGTCGAGAGGAGGCATAGGAATGGTTGTTGCAGATTCTGGGATGTACATGCATTCAACAAAAACAGAAATAATGGTCATCGGGGGGAGGGGTGGCATTGTTGTTCAAGGAGGTTTCCATGAGCCTCCGAATTTGTCCAGGAATGCAGAGGACCAGAGTGCAAAGATGATAGTCAATAGCATCGCGAAAAGCAGGGTAATTCAAAAGGGCGTCATAACTTAATAAAATTTTGATTAAGATTACTGTCGTTCAGTAGGTTAGATGAGTCAGTTCGGGTTCGATGTGTGCAGCAGGGTGTTATGACATAGTATGTAGACAGGCAATAAGGGACGACACCATACTGCAATTGGTTTTAGGGAATGAACTCGGCCAGTTGTTAGATTTGGACGTCAGTGAGCAGTTTGGAGATAGTGACCATAATTCGGTTGTGTATACAGTGTATATTGCAGGGAAAGAGATATACCTGGGGGAAGGCAATTATGAATCTATTAGGCAAGATTTAGGATGCATCGAATGGGGAAGGAAACTATGGGATGGACACTGTTGAAAAGTGGAGCTCATTCAATGAACAGATACTGCAGCTCCATGTTATTTGCATACATATGAGGCAGGGAGGTACTTGTTGAGAGAATGCAGCTATGATTTACTACAGAAGATAAACATCTTGTGAAGACTTATGTGAGGACGAGGCGTGAAGGCTCAGATCGGGGCTTGAGTGTAATAATTTACCCAGAAAATAACTATAGAGAAGGCAAATAACAGCCAGGAGGGGTCTGGAGAATTTGTTCGCAGATAGGACCGAGGAAAACACTAGGCCATCTATGGGCACATCAGCAATAGCAGAATGATTTGAGTAAGATTCTGGCCAATCAAAGATAGTAGTGGACATTTCCATAGAACATAGAACAGAGAAGAATACAGCGCAGTGCAGCCGCTTTTGCCCTCGATGTTGCGCCGATCCAAGCCCACCTAACCTCCTCTAGCCCACTATCCTCCATATGCCTATCCAATGCACGCTTAAATTCCCATAAAGAGGGAAAGTAAACCACTGCTACTGGCAGGGCATTCCATGAACTCACGACTCGCTGAGTAAAGAACCAACTCCTAACATCTGTCCTATACCTACCACCCCTTAATTTAAATCTATGCCCCCTTGTAATATCTGACCCCATACGTGGAAAACGGTTCTCATGGTCAACCCTATCTAAACTCCTAATCATCTTTTACACCTCTACCAAGTCACCCCTAAACCTTCTTTTCTCCTATGAAAACAAACGCACGTGCCTCAGCCTTTCCTCCTACGATCTTCCAACCATACAAGGCAACATCCTGGTAAACCTCTTCTGCACCCGTTCCAGTGCCTCCACATCCTTCCTATAGTATGGCGACCAAAACTGCACACAATATTCCAGATGCGGCCGCACCAAAGTCTTATACAACTGCAACATGACCTCAGGATTCCGGAACTCAATTCCTCTACCAATAAAAGCCAGTACGCCATATGCCTTCTTCACCGCACTATTTACCTGGGTGGCAACTTTCAAAGATCTGTGTACATGGACACCAAGATCCCTCTGCTCATCCACACTACCAAGTATCCGACAATTAGGCCAGTACCCCATCATTTGTTACTCTTACCAAAGTGAATCACCTCACACTTAGCGACATTGAACTCCATTTGCCACCTTTCTGCCCAGCTCTGCAGCTTATCTATATCCCGCTGTAACCTGCCACATCCTTCCTCACTGTCAACAACTCCTCCGTCTTTTGTATCATCCGCAAATGTGCTCACACAACCGTCTAACCCCTCCTCCAGGTCATTTATAAAAATGACAAACAGCAATGATCCCAAAACAGATCCTTGCAGAACACCGCTAGTAACTGCACTCCAAGATGAACCTTTACCATCAACTACTACCCTCTGTCTCCTTCCAGCCAGCCAATTCTTAATCCAAACCTCCAAACCACCCTCAATGCCATACCTCCGTATTTTTTGTAGTAGCCTACCATGGGGAACCTTATCAAACGCCTTACTAAAATCCATATACTCCACATCTACCGATTTCCCCTCGTCCACCTCCTTAGTCACCTTCTCAAAGAATTCAGTAAGGTTTGTGAGGCACGACCTGCCTTTCACAAAACTATGCTGACTATCCTTGATCACATTATTCCGATCCAGATGTTCATAAATCCTATCCCTCACAATTCTTTCTAAGACTTTGCCCACAACAGAAGTGAGACTCACCGGACTATGTTACTAGGATTACTATGTTACTAAGTTACTAGGATTATCCCTACCCCACTTCTTGAACAAGGGAACCACATTTGCTAGCCTCCAGTATTCTGGAACTATTCCTGTTGACAACGAGGACACAAAAATCAAGGCCAATGGCACTGTAATCTCCTCCCTTGCTTCCGAGAGAATCCTAGGATAAATGCAATCAGGCCCAGTGGACTTATTTATTTTCACCCTTTCCAGAATTTCCAACACCTCTTCCCGACATACCTCAAAGCCATCCATTCTACTTACTTGTGACTCGGTATTCACATCGGCAACAATGTCCTGTTCCTGAGTGAATACTGACGAAAAGTATTCACTCAGTGTCTCCCCAATCTCTTCAGCCTCCATACGCAACATCCCACTACTATCCTTGACTGGACCGATTCCAGTGTGTGTGGATTTGTGTATTTGTATTTGTGTATTTGTGTGTGGAATCTACGGATGTAGGGGGTGTGCTTAATGTATACTTTACAGCAGTTTTCAAATTGATAAAGGGCAACGTTAGTGAGAATACGGAAGGATATGCAACAACATTAGATTGAGATTGAAGTGCTCAAAAACAGAGCTTTTAGTAATTTTGGTAGATTTGAAAATAGACAAGACGCCTGGGCTGGATGGATTGTTTCCTCGAATTTTCTGGGAAGCCGGGGGGAGGTTTGAGGGCCTTTAGATTTTGACTTTTTGTCATCATTATTGAAAGGAATAGTGCCAAACGACTGGAGGATAGCAGATTCTGTTCCCTTTTTTCGGATTGGCAGTCGGGACAAAACTGATCATTTAAGGCCAGTGAGATTTATTCGGATGTTGGAAAATGTTTATAACACTATGGAAAGAAATAATTTGCATCGGGTTAGACAAATTGATTTTGTGAAGGGTAAGAAGTGCCTCAGTAACGTTATTGAGTAAATCAATAACCTGACAAAACAAGTGGATGAAGGCAAGCGGTTGCTGTGTTGTATATGGACTTTATTAAGGCGTTTGATAATGCTGTACACGGTAGGTTATTGCACAAAATATGGAGTTTGGGATTAAGGGTAACTAAGCGGGTTGGAGCAGAAATTGCCCAGCTGAAAAAAGACAGACAGTGGTGTTCAGTCGGCAATATTCTTCCTGGAGTTCAGTTACCAGTGGTGTGCTGTGAGCAGTTGTTTTGTGGCCACGGCTGTTTTTCATTTTCATGACTGATCTGGATGTGGGCGGAAAAGGATGGATTAGTCAAATTTCAAATGGCGCTAAAGATGTGGATGGTGCTGAAGAATGTTCTGGGTAACAGTGGAATACCAGTAAGATGCAGAGAAGGCTGAGAAGTGGCAAATAATGTTTAATGTGGAAATTTCTGAGGTCGTTCACTTTGGAAGAATCAACAGGAATGCAGCGCCCTAGGGTCAGGGTGAAATGCTTAGCAGTGCGGACAAACAGAGAGATCTCAGTGTCCATGCAATTAAATCCCTGAAAGTTGCCACCCAAGCTGATAGGGTTGTTAAGAAGGCATATAATGTGTTGTCGTTTATTGGTTAGTGGATTGCGTTTCGTAGCCACGATGTCATGTTTCAGCTGTACCAGACAATGGTAAGGCCAAACCGGGAATTTTACATACTGTTCAGGTCCCTGTATGACAGGAAAGACATGCAAGCATTGGAAAGGGTTCAGAAGAGATTTTCAAGAATGTTTCCTGGTATTGAAGAGATTTTTTTTACAAGGAAAGGATGAGGGAACTTCGCCTGTATTCTTTGGAGAAATGAAATGTGAGATTTGACTTAGTCGAGATGCATAAGGTAATACGACGGTCATATAGCGAGGGCAGTGACAGAGTTTTTCCTTGGATGGTGAAGGCTAACAAAAGGGGACATTGCTTTAAATTGAGCGGTGATAGATTTAGGACATATATCAGGAGTGGATTCTTCTCTCAGAAAGTAGAAGAAGCCTGCAACAGTAATAGACTCACAGAGGTGAAAGGCATTTAAATAGCCATTGGACATACACATGGATAATGATGGAACTGTGTAGTTTAGACGGGTATCAGATTATTTTGACAGGTCTGCACAACATTGAGGATCGAGAGGACTCTGCTGCGCTGCAGTGGTCTACGTTCTGATCACAATTCTGTGGAAATCTCTATAATCGACTTTGGCTGGAACTTTCAACACAAGACATTCTCCGGACGTTTCTATGACAGACATTCAGCGGACCATTCTGTACCCGACGTTCCCCGATTCATGCTGTACCAGGCGTTCCGTGGATTATTCTGTACCCGGCATTTCCCGGAATATTTCATACTCGGCATTCCCCAAAACACTTTGTACCCGACATTCACCAGAACGTTCTCTACCTGACATTCCACGAAATTTCTTGATGCGACATTTCCTGGAACTTTCTGTATCCAACATTCCTTGGCACATTCGATACCCCACATTCCCCAGAACTTTCCAGACCTGACATTATTTGTGAACGGCCGGATGGCATGAACTGAGCAAAAGATCAAATCCAGAGGGAAGAAATCGCAGTCCAGAGAGAATGCGAAATTATTCCAGCTCCACTCATTTTATGCGGTGATTCTTTTTCCCTGATTTTACATATCTTAACGACAGAGGATCGAACACATTTTCGACTAAAAATTTGGAGAGAATCCTTCAGGACAGCATTGTTTTTACGTTCCATATTAGGGAGTGGAAGAAGTGATTTGTGCTTGCTCTTGCTTGATCGAGTGTGCGGAAATTTTCAAGAAACCATCTCTTCCTACAGATGTGTCCCTGTGTGATGGGGAGGGAAATATTCTTGTGTCTTATGACATATTTTGTCTGTAAATCAGACCTTCCTGCTTTGTTTTAGTATTCTGTTCGTTTTGCTGTTTGTTCTTTGTTTATGAAGTATGGCGTGTTAAAAAAAGAAAGCTGGCCTGGGGCAAAATATGATGTTGGAAATGATGATACTATTCTTGCTCCTCGGCCACAAGTTGCAAAAGTGTACTCTACAGGATCCTAGTGTTCGGACAGAAAGTTCTGCTGAAAGCCTCTTCAGATTTCCAAAATTAGAAATATAGAATTTGCTTGCCCCAGGGTTGATACTGGGTGAAACCCAATTTGATAAGCCTTGGACCCACGCTGACTTTTGTGTCATGCTTCAAGACATTCCCGATCCACTCGAGTGTCCAACATTCGTTTTAATTGCCCAGTACATATCTGCTGTAATTACAGCTGGTTGCTTCAGGATCTGTAGACTTTAATGAATTTGCCATACATGACATATTCGGCAACTAATGAAGCCTCCGTTGTATTTAACTTGGTTTCCGAGCGAAAGCAGTGTGACGAAAATCTTGTCTTCAGAGGAAATGTTTTCACTCTCTGCCCATTCTTATAAGGCTGATTGCACACTGGGTTAAATTACAGGAAGGGATTTTTAGCTCTTTACATATTATTCAATTACCTACAAACGTGCACAGGTCGTTACAGTCATCGAAACACCAAAAAATAACAGAAATATACAATGTTTTGTTACGGCTCGAGTATTGCAGGAAAAGCAGAAATGTGGATTTGAAATTCATTTGCATCAACGGAGATCCCGTTGAATGTCTGAGCAGACACAGGGTGAATGGAAGCTTCATGATGAAAACTGTGCTTTCTTTATGAAACTCGCCACTTCACAACCGGGATGACGACAGGAGGCGAGCGCACAGCAGAGGTCACAGCCCTCATTGTCCTTATATGTGTTCTTGTCAGAAACAACTGCTTTACTGTCCTTATCCCATGTTCCATCACTTGGCCGTGTATGCCTTAGCATCTCAAATTATCATTTGAGAACTTCGGAAGTTTAGATGGGTTTCTGCCGTTGTGACCCTGACAGAGAGTGAGTTACAGATCATTCCACCCGCTGACTGAGAAAGTTTTCTTGCATTTCTACTCAAGCCTTTCTTCCTCTTATCTTAAATCTACACCCCCTGGTGTTCGATCAAGAGTAAACATTTCCTTCAGTCCACCATTTCCATGTTCCTCATTATTTTGTACACCTCAGTCATGTCTCCGCAAAATATTTTCTACTATAGGAAAAATACCCCATGTTATGGACGAGGCTGGACCATTCAAAACATTCTTCAACAGATGGCCCAGACCGTAATTTCGCTCTTTGTTTTGATAACTGTACAGTGAGTATTACCTGGATTAATTTAGATGGTTTGACTACGAGATTTTACGACAGCCAGAAAGACAAGCCGAACAGGTACGACAGGTACAACAAGCAACAAGACAACTGAACAGTCAACTATTGAATGTTTGACTCTCAGGTGACTTTTCCCTTTGTCTGTGTGATGTTGAACACGGGCACATTCATTTTTGAGGTCCACAATAGATTTCCTGTGACCATTATTAGCTAATCCAATTCGCAATTCGGTGACAGTATCCAGCCATGAGCACAAAACTGATTCTATGTGGCTTTTGTCACAGAATTGTCCAGAGTACTTTCATTGTCAAATGAATTGCTGAGCTGATTTAACCAACTGAATACTTTTACGGCCATCTCGTCACCACTGATTATCAACTAATGTCTTTCTTAAGGCGCGAAAAGCTTCTGAAGATTGCCAGATTTCTCCTGAAACTTCTCACACATATTGTATTCTCCATTTCAAAGAATATTCTTTTTATGGTCCCGACTCAAACTTTTACTATTGAATAGCCCGTCAACATGCACTCTCGCTACTTCCATAGACCCTTGTTAACTTTCTGAAACCTTCAAGACGTTCATTATAAAATATTGCGATACTTCCTTGTCCCACAGAACAATCTAAGTGTCTATTTAAATAAGGCCAATCTGACCGATTTACCCAATCGTCTCTCAACTTTCTCCTCAGATACCCAGATCCACAAAAGTCCTCGACGTTTTCTCTTCTTTTATTTTTACGTGGAGTCTTCACCTCCCGCAAAGTCCTCGACCTTCTTTTCTCGTTTAAGTGGAGTCTTCGACTCCCACAAATGTCTTCAACCTTCTTTTCTTTCACTTCTTCCTCCTTTTTTGTATTTGCATCCTGTCTCCTTGATCCTATCCTTGCTAAGACCGACCCTTTTGGGCTGGGCGACGGCAATAGACAGCGCGGATCAGGTCAACCACTTTTTGAATGAGAGGAAAACCAACTGGATTAAAAAAAACTCACTTCTGTCTGATTCCTCAATTCTCAATAGCGGAGGTCTCAAGACTTTTACACTGCTGTCCACGATCCGTCCGTGCCAAATCCACAATTCACGGCAGCATATGAAGATCTGGACCCTCTGGAGGGGCCTTTCAGTCCCGAGATCGGTCAAAAGAATGACGAGAAGGATGGTCTGGTTCAGCAAGGTTACATAATTTAATCATATCGGCTGGGGGCAGATTTTACCTGCAACACAAACCTTCGAAACGTATGCGTTCCTTGGAGAAATTATGTAATTGAATTTGAACAATAAACAATTTTCTGTTTCTTAAGAGACAGTCCAACCTAAATTCCAAAGCAAAACCAATGAAATGTAATAAGGTGACATCATGGACAGGAGGTTAATACAATGATATTTGCTCGAAAACAGGATTGTCTTACGCACATTATCATGTCATATTGGTGATCCAAGGTTAGTCAGGGTGTCAGTGCATGTGATATGATTCATATTATGAAGCCTCCATTATATGCTTTATCTATTAATTCAGCGAGCTCAACAAGACAGGAATGCAGGGTGAAGAAGCCATTTGGCACAGAATGTTACTTTGCAGCCTGTAACCATTTTAATATGTTACTATGTCTTACTTGCATTGAGGATCCATTTTGTAGTTAGTAAAAACATACATTAAGTGATTGCTCCTGACAACAGCCTAAATCCAGAATTTAGATCCCCAACTTCTCCACTGTTGAACCTCACTCCAGTGCACACTCCTCCATGGTCACACGTCTCTCCCACACGCTGGCCCAACTTCATGCTGAGTCCCCTGCACGCTCCCCCAGGGCGAACCTCACTCCTCCACATACTAGCTCACCATTGCACTTACTCCCTAGCACACTCTAACAGCATCACACTCATTTCCCATTTACTCCCTTGTACACGGACCCACTGCCAGTGTGACTTCCCTCACACACTCAACCACCACCTCACTCACACCCCTGAAAACTCTCTCACCTCATGCTCACACCGTGTCACACTCCACCTTCACACTCACTCCTCACATACTCGCCCACTGTTATGTCCACTCCCCTACAGTTTCGCCCATCATCATGCTCAATTCAAACTCACACTTTTCCACCTCACGGTCCCGCCCCTGTACATTTCCCCACTACCACACCCATATTACTCACACACTCAGCCAACGCCATTCTCACTCTCCCGCGCATTGAGCACCATCACATCATACAGCCCACACGGTCCCACACCATCACACTCACTCTCCCGTGCAATCAACCCCGTCGTGCTGATGCCCTGACACACTCTTCCACCATCATGCTCACTCCGCTGCACACTCTACATCATCACACTCACTCCCCCGTATACCCACCCATACTGACGCTCGTCCGCTCACTCTGTCGCCATCACACTCACTCATCTTCACGTACATTTAACATCATGCTCACTCCATCGCATAGACCCAAAACATCACACTCTATCCCCTGCACACTCTCTCACCTTTATGCCCACTCATGTGCAAATTCCACCACTCTCAGGCTCAGTCCACTTCAAATATCTGCACCATGGCAATCACACCCCCACACACTCCCCCACCTCTCCTCCTGACCCTGCTAACATGATACGCACTGCCCCACATATGCACTCACTGGCACACGAACACCCGCGCACAATCACACAGCATCATGCTCAATCCACTGAACACTCCCCAACCATCACACTCGCAACCCCAAACACTACGTCACTGTGTCGTTCACTCCACTGCACAATCCTCCGTCTTCACCTGCACTCCCCGACATCATGCTCACACTCTCACACACTCCCCAACTGTCACACGCACTCTCTCATACACTCCCCAATCATCATGCTCACTCCAACTCAGACTTCCTTAGCATAGCATTCACTCCTCTGCATACACCTCCAACAGATCACCCACTCTCCCGCACTATACCCCACAGTCATGCTCATACCTCAACACACTACCTCACGATGACCCTCATTACCCCACTAGGTCCTCAACATCACGCTTATTACTTCATGCATCCGCCACCCCACCATCATGCTCAAGTGCTCCGGCACTCGCCCACCATCACAGTGCCTCCTTTGCAGTCTCTCTCCCCTAAGCATTGGGCTTGAATAATCCCCAGGGGCCTTTGACCTCAAAACAAACATATTCCGCGACTAACAGCCAGTGGTTCCAACTCAGCCTGCTCCATGTGTAATACCCTGTTATACGTCCTTCACTGGTTAGCCTGAACGACGCCCGAAGATTCCACCCCAATATTTACCTTCTTCAACAGTTTGTGTCTTCACCCCATTGTGTCCCCCGCAAAGTAATTTGGCTTAAGCCCCATAAATTTCCCAACTCAGTAACCTGGATGTCCCTACATTCCTTTGATCCCCAAACAATGGTCTGAATTTCCATGCTCCCCTGTGATCTCCAAGAAATGACCTGATGCTCCACAGCTTACCCCCCTTACTCGAACAATCGCAGGAATGTCCAAGTCCCCAACCTCTCTCTCCCAGCAAGAGAAAATGAGAGATTATTCAGAAAGAGAGGTTTGGAGGCAGGGAGACTGCGACGTAGCAAGTGCAATATGGAGAGGCAGTGAAACAGAATGTTGAATGAAAGGGACAGTGAAATAAAGTTTGTAAATGTTTGGAAAGAAAAAGACACACACTCAGAGGAACAGTGTGAAAGTGGTCGGGAGATGTGTTGGGATAGCGACGAAGGGAGAGATATCGATTCTGTGGAAGGCCTGGGCGGAGTAGTGGACGTGCTGTGAAAGTAAGGACGGAGTGATGTAAACCCAACTCTTGAGCTCACGACCCATTCCACTCCCCTTGTTTAAGGATTATGATTTTGACTTAGTCTGTTTCTCTCCAGCACAGCTTCTTCAATGCAAACACAAACAATAATCTCGTTCAATCGTTGGCACTTTTGAATCAACATTTTTATTGTTTACAAATTGAAGTGATAGATACAGTCATGGGATGGTACATTTTCTCACTGACCACGAGTTGTGAAAAACGCTGAAATATGTCCCTATGCCGCCTGTTGGGTAAGGTTGGACAAACCAGCACTGTCCTCAGTTTGTTACCATAGCAACAGACTGAGTCATTGCTGAAGCAATGCACTGAAAGGATAAAATCCCGGCGGGATGCATTAATGAGTGAATTTGATTGATTGATGAATTTTGATAAAGGGACAATTAATCACAGTCTTCAGCTGCTGTCTGAACTTTGTCTGGGTCACGGCATAAATCGCAGTATTTGTGCAGCAACTAAGGAGCTGCACCATGAAGCCCAATTCCTGCACAAATGGATGAAGAGACATAGGAGAATACACAACGCATCGCATCCGATTCCATATAGAATACACCATTATCGTTGTCCATAATAGAATGAAATTGGCTGAGATCACAGACAGAAGTATTATGGATTTTTTTCGATTTCTCATTTCTGTGTCCGACCGAGTGTTTGCATTGTTGTGAGCCCGGACCCTCCTGCGGGCTCTGCTGGTCACTAAAATGTGTCTGATGGTACAAGCATTGAACAGCAGAATGAGGAGAAATGGGAGAGCTGGGGTCAGATAGTAATGCATGGATTCGATTATTACCCAGAAAAGAGAGAAATAAACAGACAATGTTACCTGACAAAACCAAGGTCCGTGCCATAGCCAGTAACGAGGTGTGAGCATATAATACCAGAAAATGTTCTTTAGACAACTAAGCACAGTAACTGTTCCCAGAACCACGCCCACTGTTTTCTCACTACAATATTTACTTTTCAGCTTCGGGCAACAAATGGCCACAAAGCGATCAAACGTGAAAGTGACCGTAAACCAGACAGAACAGTCAGTGGCTGCATAAAGCAGGACGGCGTGAATATTACACAAGGGGATGGACTTCAGGAAATGAAAATGTTCCGGATAAACAATGGGAATGTGTCTCAATAACAGGTCGAGGATAATAATCAGTAGATCCGCCACTGCCATGGCCCCCAGGTAACGTCTGACACATGGAGACAATCCACAATCTTTATAAAGCAGGACGTAGATCGTCACGACGTTAACTGTGAAGAAGGAAAATAAATAAAGTATACATCAGTCAGGAGGCAATGTTCCCAGTGTGAATGATGACAGAGTGAATTTTTCCAATGTATGTCTACTTTAAGAGATCCATTGAAATAATTGCAGCTGAAGTCAAAAATGGGAAGGCCTGATTTACTGACAAAATGTGTCATAAGACTCAAGAAATGGTCCCTCCCCTTCACACAGGGACACATCTGTAGGAACAGATGGTTTTTTGAAAATTTCCACACACCCGATCAAGCGAGAGCAAGCACAAATCACTTCTTACCAATTCCTAATGGGTGACATGAAAACGATGCTGTCTTGAAGGATTCTAACCTAATTTCTCTCTTTTAGTCGAAAATGAGTTCGATCCTCTGTCGTTAAGAAATGTAAATTCAGGGAAAAAGATAAACCGCATAACATGAGTGGACCTGGAATAATATCGCATTCTCCCTGGACTGGGATTTCTTCCTTCTCGATCTGACCTTTTGCTCAGTTCACTGCCTTCTGGCCGTTCACAAAAAATGTCATGTCTGGAATGTTCTGGGGAATGTCGGGTATCGAATGTGCCAAGGAATATTGGATATAGAAAGTTCCAGGAAATGTCGCATCGAGAAATTTCGTGGAATGTCAGGTAGAGAACGTTCTGGTGAATGTCGGGTACCAAGTGTTTTGGGGAATGCCGAGTATGAAATATTCTGGGAAATGCCGGGTACAGAATAATCCACGGAACGCCTGGTACAGCATGAATCGGGGAACGTCGGGTCCAAAATGGTCCGCTGAATGTCTGTCATAGAAACTTCCGGAGAATGTCGTGTGTTGAAAGTTCCAGCCAAAGTCGATTATAGAGTTTTCCACAGAATAGGGTTCAGAACGTAGACCGATGCAGCGCAGCAGAGTCCTCTCGATCCTCAATATTGTGCAAACCTATCAAAATAATCTGATGCCCTTCGAAACTACACTTTTCCATCATTATCCATGTGTATGTCGAATGGCTATTTAAATGCCTTTCACCTCTGTGAGTCTATTACTGTTGCCGGCAGACCGTTCCACGCCTCCTCTACTTTCTGAGTGAAGAATCCACTCCTGATATATGTCCTAAATCTATCACCACTCAATTTAAAGCAATGTTCCTTCGTGTTAGCCTTCACCATCATAGGAAAATTCTCTCACTGCCCTCTCTAACTGACCATCATATTAATTTATGCATCTCAACTAAGCCACCTGTCAAACTTAATCTCTCCACCGAAAACATCCGAAGTTCCCTCAGCCTTTCCTCGTAAAAAAAAAACTCCCTTCATTACCAGGAAACATCCAGAAAAATCTTTTCTGATCCCTATCCACTGCTTGCATATCCTTCCTGTCATACAGTGAACTGCACCGTATGTAATGTTCCAGGTTCGGCCTTACCATTGTCTTCTACAGCTGAAACATGACATCGTGGCGACGAAACGCAATCCAACAACCAATAAACGACATCACACCGTGTGCCTTCTTAACAACCCTATCAACTTGGGTGGCAACTTTCAGGGATTTAATGGCATGGACACTGAGATCTCTCTGTTAGTCCACTCTGCCAAAAATTTTACCATGACCTCAGAGCTCTGCATTCCTGTTGATTCTTCCAAAGTGAACTACCTCAGAAATTTCCTCATTAAGCATTATTTTCCACTTCTCAGCCTTCTCTGCATCTTACTGGTATTCCACTGTTACCAATAACATTCTTCAGCATCATCCACTTCTTTCGCGTCATTTGAAATTTGACTAATCCATCCTTTTCCGCCCACATCCAGATCAGTCATGAAAATGAAAAACAGCAGTGGCCCCAAAACAACTGCTTACAGCACACCACTGGTAACTGAACTCCAGGAAGAATATTGCCGACTAAACACCACTGTCTGTCTTCTTTCAACTGTACAATTTCTGCTCCAACCCGCGTAGTTACCTTTAATCCCAAACTCCATATTTTGTGCAATAACCTCCCGTGTACAGCATTATCAAACGCCTTAATAAAGTCCATATACACCACAGCAACCGCTTACCTTCATCCACTTGTTTTGTCAGTTTATTGATTAACTCAATAACGTCACTGAGGTACTTCTTACCCTTCACAAAATCAATTTGTCTAACCCGATTCAAATTATTTCTTTCCATAGTATTGTATCTCTTATAATCTTCTCCAACATCTTGCCACATCCGAAGAAATCTCACTTGCCTTAAATTATCAAGTTTGTCCCGACTCCCAATCCTAAAAAAGGGAACAACATATGCTATCCTCCAGTCGTTTGGCACTATTCCTTTCAACAATGATGACATAAAGTCAAAATCTAAAGGCTCTGAAATATTTCCCCGGCTTCCCAGAGATTTCAAGCAAACTTGCTATCCAGCCCAGGCGTCTTGCCTATTTTAAAATCTACCAAAATTGCTAAAAGCTCTTCTTTTGAGCACTTCAAACCGAACAAATGATGTTGCATATCCTTCCGTATTCTCACTAACGTTGCCCTTTATCAATGTGAATACTGCTGTGAGGTATTCAATAAGCACATCCCCGGTCCACTATTATATTTGATTGTCCAGAATCTTAATCAAATCTTTCTGATATTGTGATGTGCCCATAGATGGCCTCGTGTTTTCCTCGGTCCTATCCGCCAACAAATTCTCCAGACCACTCCTGGCTGTTATTTTCTGGGAAAATTATTACACTCAAGCCCCGATCTGAGCCTTCACGCCTCATCCTCACATAAGTCTTCCAAAGGTTTTCTCTTCTCTAGTAAATCATAGCTGCATTCTCTGGACAAGTCCCTCCCTGCCTGATATGTATGCACTTATCAAGGAGCGGCAGTATCTGTTCCTTGAATGAGCTCCACTTTTCAACAGTGTCCATCCCCTCGTTTCTTTCCCCATCCAATGCATCCTAAATCTTGCCTAACACATTCATAATTGCCTTCCCCTAGGTATATCTCTTTCCCTGCAATATATACTGTAAACACAACCGAATTATGGTCACTATCTCCTAACTGCTCACCAACGTCCAAATCTAACATCTGGCCGAGTTCATTTCCCAAAACCAATTGCAATATGTTGTCGTCCATTATTGCCTGTCTACATACTTTGTCATAACATCCTGCTGCACACATCGAACCGGAACTGACCCATCTAACCGACCGAACGACAGTAATCTTAATCAAAATTGATTAAGTTATGTCGCCCTATTGAATTACCCTGCTTTGCGCGCTGCTATCGACTATCATCTTTTAATCCGGTCCTCTGCATTCCTCGACAAATTCCGAGGAAAATGGCAAACTCCAAAAATGGTGACCTCCCTTTTATTGTTTCTAACCTCAACCCAAACTACCTCAGTGGGTTCGGCCTCTAACGTTCTCTCAGCTGCTGTAATACTATCCTTGATCAACAATGCCACGCCTCCCCCCTTTGACCCATATTTCTGTCCTTGCTGAATGCATGTACATCCCAGAATCTGCAACAACCATTCCTATGCCTCCTCTCGACATGTCTCTGAAATGGCCAGATCATGAAAAACCCTGGGAACGAACGATGCTGCAGGTTAAACCACATTACTCCGGATGCTGCTGACATGACGTACACGCATTTCGAATGAACATCATGGTTGTCGGTACCCTCTCGCGAACTTGTAAATCTAAACCCGATCTCACTCCCCTCAACGTGTTGTACACTGAACTACCATTCACGTTCCCATCCACTGATGCATCAGTTTAAACCCACCGCATTAGCATATTACCCTCTCCAGGATATTATTGATCCTCTATAGCACGAGAAGACCATCCTGCTTGTAAAGATCTCAGCTTCCCCAGAAAGAGCTCAAATCTACGATTTTGATGTCGCTGTGGAGGAACTACCACTCTGGAGCTCCTCTCAATAACCCTCTCCGCCTCCGAAATGATGCGAAGTTCATCCAGCTCCAGTTCCCTAACACAGCTCTCGAGGAGCTGGCGTTTGGAGCTTTCACCACAAAAGAAGTCTGCACAGACAGTACAGGTGACCCTTACCTCCCACACAGTGGAGCAAGAATATTCATCAGCCCTCATCTCCATTCCCACTGTTCTAAATTTCCAAATCGGCCGCTGAAAAAAATAATGTAAACACAAAAAATAAACATTGAGCACATACCAAATGATTCAGATAACATGTTTTTGGTTAGAAGAGGAGGATGATTGGGAGACACAACCCAAGTCGTGTTTTGGGTAAAACAACCGCCAAAAAGTGTTACTCCTTGAACTCTCCGACAGCCTCCGACTCGATGCTCCACACTTCCAGCTGCTGAAACAACATGGTGGGCCCCGACGGGCGAAGTGAGAAATTAAACATTTGTCCTCACCCTCCTGATAACCGCCTGCTCGATGTTTCCTCATAACCTGCTGCTGAAACAACATTGGCGTGCCCCGACGTGAGAGGTGAGTTTTTAAAATGCTTTCTTCACCTTCCGGAGAGCCTCCTGCTCAACGCTCCAGCACTTCCTCTTGCTGAACCAACAATGTTCCGCGTGTAGAATATTCCGTGTAAAGTCGGGTATACAATATTATGGAGAATTTAGATTATAGAATGTCCTTGCCTTTGGGCTATTTGCTGATTGTTCCAAAATAATCAGCACCATTCACAACTACACAAGCACTGAAGCAACTCATGAAGCCCTTCAAGTGTTTAAAACAGGTACAGAATGAGGCCATTCAGCCATTCCCCGCCTTTCGTCAACAATCGGATTTGATCTTTTCATATTTCATGTCTGTTACAGAAGAAATGGAGGGGACCATTCAGCCTTTCAAAGTTGTGACACAGGAATACAATGAGGACTGGTAACTGAGCCCGAAGCACGGGTAAATTAGAGATAAATTAATCTCTATAGGTTTAACTGATATTAACGACTGCAGTGACGCAGTGACCAGTGCTGGACTGCCAAACATTGGTAACCAATATCAACATCTTAGATAAATGCAACAAATGTACTCTGAGCAAGTTTGTCCATGTCCAGAAGATAGCTGGGAAATAAAATCATCAACAGAAGGTTGAGAGACTGTAAATGGATAAACAATGAACAATAACTTTGCAGCTGGCATATTCCATGGGTAACTATGAAGCTGTAAATGCTTCAAGAACAAAAAAAGATTGTTTGTTACTGAAATGGGGACAGGTTACGTGAAGTAGCTGCACGCTATGTACTTGAGTGTTCAGTCTCACCCGATCAGACATCGGAAGTGTTCGTCTCCTTCTCTGATGGTCTGTTCCCTGACGCTCCCAAAAGGCCTGATCGCATTCGGAACACACAGAAAATTTTGTTGTGGTTGCTGGGCAGTAGGGACTGGTGAGGACGAGGGTGCTTTGAGCCTTGTGTCAAGGGGACGACCTTTATTCGAGACGCCATCCTTTCTTTCTACCTGGTGACCTGAAGACGATGGGAATGCCTGCTTGCTTCAGACAGAAGTGGCTGTAGCTGCAGCCAGGACAGTGGGCAATCACCAACATGATGAAATGTGCATGTTCACACTGCAACATCAATGGAATGAGAGGCAGAGCATTCAGTCATAAGAATGAAAACACAAAATAAAGACATTGCCAGATCAGCTGCAATGTTTAGTTTTGTTCAACTTGGAGTACCACTGGTGTGCCACATGGGCCTTTTTTAGGACTCCTGGTATTCGTCATTTTCAAAATTACTTGAACGCAGGCAGAGGTGGATGGGTTAGTAAGGAAGTCGGTGTCGTGGTGGACAGTGTCGAACAATTTTCAGTTTGCATGGACAATTGGATAAACTGCAGAGTTGGGCAAAGAGCTCGTAAATGGAGTTTTATGTAGATAAATGTGAGGTTATTCGCTTTGATAAGAATAATGGAAGTGCAGGATTCTGGGACAATGGACGTTTCTTGGTAGTGTGGAAGAGTAGAGTGACCTTGATGTTCAAGTTCATCGATCCCTGAAAGTTACCATCCAGGTTGATAGTGGTGTTCAGAAGCCGCTGATGTTTTAGGTTTTATTGGTAGACAGATGGAGTTCCGTTACTGTGATGTCATGCTGCAACTGTACAAAACGCTAGTGGGGCTTCATTTGTAACATTGTGTAAATTACTGGTCGCCACATTACACGACGAATGTGGAAGCATTGGAATAGTTGCAGAGGAGTTTTACCAGGATGATGTCTGGTTTGGAGCGAAGGTATTATGACGAAAAGCTGAAGAACTTGCGCCTGTTCTCATTGGAGAGAAGAAGGCTAAGAGCGGACTTATCAGATACATACAAGATCATCAGAGGATTTGATAGGGTGCACAGCGAGAGCCTCGTCAAAGATGATACCTTCTGCTTGTACAGGGGGTGGGATATACCTGGGAATTGAGGGCTGATAGATGTAAGAAAGATATGAGGGTCAGGTTCTTTAGTCAGAGAGTGGAATCCCCTGCCTGCCAATGTAGATAAATCAGGCACATCATGGGCATTTAAACAGTTCTTCGAAAAGCAATTGAAAGAAGATGGGATAGTGTCGGGGATAGGCTGTCCGTAGATCACAGTACGTTGCCGTATCCAGAGCCGAAGTGCCAGATCTGCATTGTATTGTGGTTTTTCTATTTTCTGTGTTTCAATCTCAGTTCACCTAACCGAATCAGGCCAGACACCATAAACCCGGAGGAGGTATCCATTCAGCATGGAGCACCGTGTTGAGCAAACAGTGTTCTGTGAAATTCGGCAATCTGACAACATTATGCAGACCTTATCAGTGTACAGATCTCTAATTACAAATTAGGTATTTGTCCAGCACCAGGACCTATGCAGGTCAAAGCAGTTCATAGATCTATAAAGCCGGATGAGATATTTGCCCAGCCTGGGGAGCTGTGCAGATCACAGTTGCGCATTAATCTGCAAACCCGAACTAGATATCTGTACAGTGTTGGGAGATATGCAGACCACAGCAGTACAACTGTATCCTGGCCACTCTGAGGCAGATTGGAAGAGGTTGAGATGAAGTTTCTTCCACTTTCTCTAACTTTGAATGCTTTTGGATGCATTGTTCCAAATTATAGGGAGAATGGATTGTAAAGTCGTGAAAAAAAACTAATTTCAGCATAAGGGCCAGCAAAGGGCATGTTTATGTCAGTCCGTCAATATGTGAAGGACATTCGCAATCAAATAGACAAGATTGCTCTGTGTCGCCAAAGTCATTCTCTGAAGCGGCACCCAGCCGAGACATGACCTGACGATGGCGGTAAGGTCGTAATATTCCAGCGAGAGGTCCTCTAATATCGCTGCTCTTTTACTGTTCTGCTTTTTATCTTGCTTTCCTAATCTCTTCCACAATTTTCAAGTTGAACATGGCTGAGAGGGGAATGGAGAAGAGAGTCTGAATGCAGGTTGGAGTCGGGAGCAGTGGCTTCGGGTGTTAAAGGTAAGTGCAGTCTGGAGACTCGGCACGGCGTAGTACGGAGATGGAATTAGTGCCATGTGGAGACTGTGCCAATATGTTCTGGAGTCTGTGCCCAGTGCAGTCTGGAGGTTGAGCATAAGGCACTCTAGAGACTGGGTACATTGTAGAAACTGTGCCCTGTGTGCTTTGAAGACTGGGCCTTGTGGGGTTGAGAGATTGGAACTTTTGCAGTATGGAAATATGAACTCTTGTGGACTGGAGGCTGGATCTGTTGCACTCTGGAGACCAAGCCCGGTGGGTTCTGGAGAATAGCTGCGGTTCAGTCCGGAAACTGGGCCCAGCGCTGTCCAAAAGTCGGACACTTGCAGTATGGAGACAGGGTGAGGTGCAGTCTGTAGAATCGTCCTGGCCCAGTCAGGAGACCAGGCCTGGTGTGGCCTAGAAACTGGGACCGGTGTAGCCTGGAGAAGAGACCCATGAAATCTGGAGACTGGATGCGATGATGTGTGGAGATTTGATGCAGTGCGGTCTGGAGATCGAGCCCACTGCGGTCTGGAGAATGTGCCCGGTCTGGTCTGAAGACTGGGCCTGGCGAAATCTGCAGATTAAGTCCGATGCATTCGGGAAAATTGGCCGAATGCGGTCTGTGATCAGAAAAGTATGTGATCTGTAGACTGGTTTATGTTCGTTCTGGGGACTGGCCTTGTGTAGTCTGGACATTTCTGTCAGGTGAAGACTGGAGACGGGGCACAGGTGGTCTGGAGTATGGACCCCGTCTGGTCCGGAGACTGGGCCTTGTGCAGTCTGCAGTCTTAGTTCAGTGTGTTTTGGAGAATTGGCTGGGTGCAACCTGAGAACTGGAAACGGTGTCATCTGGAGACTGGGCCCAGTTCAGTCTGGATCCAGGCTCCGTATGATATGGAGACTGAACCTGGTGAGGTATGGTGAATCGAAAAAGTGTGTACTGGAGACTTGGACTGGTGTGGTCAATAGAGTGGTCTGGTATTGTCTGGTGGTTGAGCCAAGTGCAGTATGCAGACTGGACCCGGTGTGGTCTGGAGACTCAATCATTGCCGCCTGGAGTTTTGGTCTGGTGCTGTCTGGTGACTGGGCCTGCAGTGCTCTGGATCCGGAACCTGGTGCAGTCTCGAGACCAGCCTGTTGTGGAAGAGAGACTCGTCCTGTTCCATCTAAAGACTGTCCTGGGTCAGTACAGAGACTGGGCGCAGTGCAGTCTGGAGACTTGGCTGGACATGGTGTGGAGTCTGGGCTCAGTGCCATTTGGAGACTGCCCTTTGTGTGTCTGGGGATTGGAGATGGTGCGGACAGAAGACTGGGCCCAGTCTGGTCAGGAGATTCTATCCGGAATGGTCTTGAGTGCATACCAGGTGTGGTCTGGAAACTCAGACCAGTATAGTGTGGAGACTGTGACCAGTACGGTCTAAGA
The DNA here is from genome assembly GCF_047496795.1 of Chiloscyllium punctatum. Taxonomy (NCBI): domain Eukaryota; kingdom Metazoa; phylum Chordata; class Chondrichthyes; order Orectolobiformes; family Hemiscylliidae; genus Chiloscyllium; species Chiloscyllium punctatum. The sequence continues at coordinate 51,926,451 of NC_092773.1, forward strand.
TTGGGCCCGGTTTGTTCTGCAGACTAGCCATCGTGGCCTCAGGGGTGTGAACCCAGTACAGACTGAAAACTGCGCTCCATGCAGTATGGCGAGTGGGCCTGATGCTCTCCAGAGACTGGGTCATGACGTGATCGAGAGACTGGCACGGTTCTCTCTAGAGTATGAGGCAGAGAGTTGTGTGGAGACTGTGCCCAACGCCGTCTGGAGACTGGGCCCGGTACATTCTGGAGACTGATCCCGGTTGGGGATAGAGACTGTGCCCGTTGTGGTCTGGAAACTGGGCCAAGTGCGCTCGGGAGGCGGAGCCTGGCACGGCTTGGAGACTGGGCCTGGTATGGCATCGAGACTGTGCCCTGTATAGTCTTGAAACTCGGTGCTGGCACAGATACGTGTAATTCACAATCATTATTTTTCTTCTTGTTTTCCTTTTGCTGGGCTTTCAGTTATTTTATTACATTTGTGTACCAAATGCTGACGAGTCTGTGCGTGGGTATCTTGCAGCTAAAATGGCAACATAAGCGAAGACATTGCAATCTTTTCACTGCAGTCATTCGAGTGAACGTGACAACGATACCAATTGAAATCAGATATGAGAGAGTCACAGTTTTTGATGCTTTTTTGCAAGAAAGGCTTGTCCTTCTGCATTGATGTGAATCCGCCAGCACAAGGTGGTAATGCATCACTTTAAACACACGAAAGAGAGACAGACAGCAGGAGAGTGAGAGTGTGAGGACGGTCATTTTGGTCCCATTTCAATGAATTATCGCCCAAAACAACAGAACCCAAATGCTCAGAGACGTAGATGCAGAGTTACAAGCACCAATCAAGCAAAGCACACACACACAAAGGCAACCATAAACAAACAGGTTTATGGAGATATCAGGCAGCTCGTCATTCAATACAATCATGGCTGCTCTGATCGAGGCTGAGCTGCACGCATTAATACACAATAACACAGTGCAATTCCGGACTCCTTCTGATCTGTATTGGAAAAGGGAATACGAAATACCGTCCTGTTAACACTGATTAGACCTCCATGACAACATATGAGAGCTTGTAACAACTTTTATAATGTTTACTCAGAGACTGCACAGAAACATCAGGAAATGAGTAGCAGAATCAACACGTTAAGGCTCCCTTATTCTAATTCATGGCCTAACATCTCAGTGCACGTTTCTCATTCAATGTAAGTGTATCCCTTAATATGAATAACAATCGGGAAATATAAACTGCACTATTCCCTTCTGTTCATCAATATTGTCCACCATTCAATGTACAGGTAACTCTCATTTAACGCAAGCTAATAAAACGTGATCCGTGAATTTCGGACGTTTTCTTCTCAAAGCGAACACCCATTCATTGTGACGTGATTCCATGCCGTACGTAAGCTGAACAGCAACAGCCATCCTTCGGATCCTCTGTCAGAAAATGCAAATTCTGTGTGTTCAGCTAAAACAGGAATGCAATCAGCTATGCAAGCCTTGAAACACAGCTTCATTTGGGAATTTTATACAGCTTGCAGAAAACAATTTGTTTCAAACTAGCGAAGAACCTGAGGGAGCATTGCAATTTTGCGTTGACAACATGTGATCAGAAGGGTTTGATGAATGGTACAGTGCTGTAGTCAGGGATTATAGTGTGAAAGTGTAATATTTACTGTATGATTTCATTGCAATGTATGAATTAAAGATTTACTTAGACTGTTGTATTGCGTTTTTTAGGCTAATTAGTATTTTTGTTTTCAATCTTACTGATGTTTTGCTGGTTCGTATCTTACCCTGTTTTTGCCACACGCCCTGATATTTAAAATGGATGGTTCTCAATAACACGGTGTTCCATGGGAACGCAACTATCGTGTCATTATGGAAGTAGCCGTAATGATGGTTGCTCCTTGGTCTCAACACCATATTCCTACACACTCCGCGTCCCTTTCGTGTCCAGAAATTCATATTTATCTTCAGTACCTTGGTTTCCACAGCCTTATGTGTTGGACAAGTCCCCAGGTTCACCAGTGTCTCAGTGCAGAAATGGAATTTGATGTCATGCAGAGTGGCCTGTCCGTACATACATTGGGTGGCTCTTGTTTTAGATGTCCGAGTCAGGGGAATTATCATCCCTGCTTTCAATATGTCTCGCCATGTCAGAGTTTTGATATATTTCACGGAGATTTCCACTTATTTTCCTAAACCTCCTACAAAACACGCCCAGCCGACAGAAGCGATACTCCCATCACAGCTTGATATCTCAGAGATCAGTCTGATCATCTTCACTGCATTCCTTCAAAGTCAGGTTTGTCCTTTATTTGGGAAGAAGAACAAAACTGCACATAACATTACAAAATGTTCGAGATGAGGTCTTAAAAGATCTTCTTTAGCTGCAGTAAGACACCCTTTGCACTTTTCTTAAGTCCCCTTGAAATGAATGTCAACAAATCATTTATCTTCCTTGCCGTTTTCTGCTCCTGCTTTATTGCTTTCAGTGACGGGTATACAAGGATATCCAGATCCTTTTTAATGTCAGAGCTACACACTTGGTGGGTCTATGTACAATGCTCATTGTGGCAATGTAATTTTGAGTGTCCTGTAGAGACCTTCACAGTCTGCACAGAACAAAACAACAAAAGAAACATACTCACCTTGACAGATCAACATCTTTCAACCAAACACTTTTCCAAATGTGGGCCGCCTTTCTGTTTTTTTGTACCAAAGAGCGGAGTGTCACATATATCCACATTGCTTTTCATCTACCATGTATTTCCCCATTTATCAAGTTGTATCAATCGCTTTGGAGTTTTGTAACATGCTCCCCACCATTCACAGTTCAAAATCGTTTCGTGCCATCAACAAGCTGGGAAACATGGAATTGGAATTCCTCAACAAATGTTTGAGCTGTTTTAGGAATAGCTGTGGCCCAAGCACTGTTTCCTGCGAAACCTCGTGTGCATTCCACTTCAAAAAAGCATTGTTTAATTCTTACTCACTGTTCGCTTTTTTCCTGTCATCTCTACCATTCTAAAACCACATCCATATATTTGCCGAAATTTGATTTTGTGCACTTGGCTTAAGACTTTATTGATAATCTTTCTGAAAACCCAGATGTGTTACATTGATTCATTCACCATAATTTATCTCCCAATCCGTTTCTCAAACATGATTCTTATTTCATAAATCTATGTTGGATTTCAGTCCAACTAGCTTCTCCAAAACAATTTATTTACTAATGTCATTCCATTCGATTTTTTTCTCTCACCAGAGTTGGAATTCCTTGCATTACGCGGAAGATTGTATTTTATTGTATTTTGTTTCATTTGCTAAGACAGAATTGTTTTTTTTTTCATAGTTGTCTCATTTCCCTATTTTCCATTCTCTGTTCTACGTTCTCTGGTTGCTGGCGAAGGAAGCTACACTTGATTCCTCTTACATTTTCCATTGATATAATTTGAAAAAAAAAACTGATCCACTTCTTTTATATCACCGTGTTAATGCAGCTTTCAGAAACCGAGCAATTCCTGTTTTAATTTTCTCAATGAATGACCTTTCACAGCCATGGAAGCGCAGCAGCATAGAATCCGTACTTTCAGAATCACAGCACTATCTACATTAGTCTCACTTTCCTCCACAAGACCCATTGCCAGGAACGTTACGACGCTTCAAAAGGTCGACCAATTGCTTTTAAAGGTCGTAAGGTTACCCGTGACGATTCTCCTCTGAAGGAGTGCATTCCACCTCGAACATGCTTGGGGCTCGAAAGCTCAATCGTTATACTTTAGAAGTGTGTTCAGCTTTTCATGGCCATTTGACTGAAAGGAAAATCTACTGACGATCCAACCTCTCTATGCCCCTCATAATCTTAAACTTCTGAATCACCTCGCTCTCAGACGTATCTGCTCCAAATTAATCAACCTGAGCTTATCCAGACTCTCTTCACAGCTGCTATGCTCCATCCCAGAGAACATACTGATTAAACTCCTCTGTAACCCTCCCAGTGCAATCACATCCTTCCTGCAATGTGGCACAATCATCAACTGCACACAATATTTCCTCTTGACCTCATCAAACCCCAGTGCAGATGGTATAATCTATCACTCACTTATAAAACTTTATGCGTATAACCCCCTGTGCCTTCTTAACTCAAACATTAACCTGCCCAGTCACACTCAGGTGTCTGTGGAGAAGTACGCTATAAGATTCTTGACGTGCTGCCATTCACTGAACACTCCGCTGTCTGGTTCCTTCTTCCAAAGTGCATCATCTCATATTTATCTGAGTTACAATCCATATGGCATCGATCTGCTCATCTCTTCATTTTATCTGCATCCTCCTGTCACTTCAGACTTTCCTCCACATTGCAAACCAGCTGGTAAAACTTTGCGTCAAACACACACCTATTTATCACACTTCGCCCAGCCATTCTTATTCAGATCTACGTCATTGATGAATACAACAATAAGACAGGACACAACACTGATACTTGTGGCAGACGAGGGGACACTGGTCTTCACGCACACAAACTGACTTCTAATAACACCTTCTGTCTCCTACCACACACACAAAAAAATGTTTGCAACTTGCTAAATGCTGCTGAGATATTACATTCTTTGACGGTTCCCACGTGATGTCCTCTCAAAGGTCTTGCTGAAAAACGTCTAAACGATTCCTTGAGAAAATATAAAATTTATTAGGTTGAATTTCAATCTCATAAAGACATGCTGACTATCCCGAGTCAAATATTGCCTCTCTCAATGGAGATCAATTCTCACTCTCCCTATTTTCTTCAAAACGTTCATCAACATACTATGAATCTCACTGTTCGAGAGTTCCCTGGTCTACATCTCCCTGGTATACATCCGACATCTTTCGTTTGAAGTGGGTCCACCTTATCTGTTCGCCAGTCCTCTCGAATTTCACCTGTGGCAAGAGTCACTTAATCATTTGGATCAGGGTTTTTTCTCACTTTACTCTCACAGACGACTGAGATACAACTCATCTGGTCCTACGGATTTGGTCAATTTTATAACAGTCAAAACCATCAACCCTTGTTCACATCTTGTAACAATCTGCGTAAGATCTTCAAAGTCCATATTCTCAAATTGTTCAACAGAATCGTCCTTGTACTAAGTAAAACAGATGTGAAGATCTAATGTAAAAATCTATCTTTGTTTATATAGAGATTGTTCCCTTGTTATGGAGTGGGCCCTAATTATTCCCTGGTTATTCTGTTCTGCTGAATGTTTATGTAGAATACCTTGGGATTCTGCCTAACCTTGTCTGCTCACACTCCTCCGTGTTCCTGTGTTACTCACTCCCCTTTTCTGTGAAGTTTCTCAGTATCACTGTAAACACCTGACATGTGTCGAAACATTAGACAACGCTGAGTTTCCTTCCTTTCCAGATAAAAGGGATAAAAATGATTCCTGAATGTAATATATATGGGCACTACCACATCCTCCGACTTTCTCGTGCAATGTACATCTGATTCATCAACTGTATCAATGTTCAATCCATTTATGTTTCCAAATACTACCTCATTATTGTTTTGAAATGTTTTAGCCTTTAGCTGCACAAGTCCCATCGTCACTTGGTATTTGTTGGAGATTTTCTGGAAATTCCTCCATAAACATTGACAAAAGGAACTGTTTAGTTTCTCTGTATTATCTCTGTTCAATAAAGAAAAAAAATACCATGTGTTATGAACGTGTACAGGTGTACTGTACCTTTAAGAAAACTGAAAAGCTAGCAAGGAAAGACAAAGCACAGAGATTCATGAACAAGGTAAAAATGTAACAATTAGTCAAAACACATCGCAGCAGAAGGGTTGCCATTGAACAATAACACACTCAAATTCGGGCAATCTAATTAAATTATGTTCTAAGATTGTAAAATCTAACAAATTTGAATGTATTATTTTGCTAATATTAATACCAATGAAAAGATCCAATGTTTTCGGCTATAAAACGGGACATTTTGAACAGTTAGACGGAGAACTTCTACAGACCAGCAAATGTAGACTCTTCGCTGAGGAACTGTCGGAAAGGTACTTGCCTGTGGGGAGTTTGCGAAGCAGAACATTGTGGCCGACCTGAAGAGGCTCCACAGAGGATTATCTAGAAAGGGGAATAGGCAAAGCTGAAAGTTGCTGAATCTTGGTATCTTTTTGTAAGTCTTCATCGATATTATTTAAAAAGTCAGATTAGAAATGTTAAGTGGGAGGCAAAAGATAGGTTTATGAGAAAGGAGTCATTCATAGTTTTTGGTTTTAATGTTCTCTGTTGGACTTACAGAATGCAGGTGTACAGTCGCACTTTAAATCGTTAGCTCTAGGGTAGATATTTGTCTCAATTTCTAACAGATTAAAACACGATTTGAATCTTTTCTGTGTGTTTGGTTTCAGTTAGTAGAAGGGATTACCACGCACCGTAATACCTGTCTGCACACGAACTGCTCCACTGTAGAACTTGCATTTTCCTTTCAAATATCGGTGGAAGCTTTTTGGTAGTTTTCATTATTCTGGTTAATTGGTGATGGTTGTTCTTTTTTTTCTGATTTCCTTATTGGATCCTAAATTTATCTAAATCCAAGGCTTCTCGTAAAACCCTAATTTTATCAATGCTGCTTCCTTTGTACTAAAATCAAAGTAACTTTTGTTAACCATTATTAAGTCACCTTTCCCTTTTGTTGTTTTGTCCTTGAAGATTGCAGATTATGAAATTCAAACTTTGCCTGTCTTCAAAAACATGTTTTTAATGCACTTTTCCAATTCAATGAAGGCAATTGTCCTCACTCATTCATGGTTTTTATGATTCAGGTTTATAAACAGATCTTCAAATAAAAACAACAAAAAACCGTCTTCTACTCAAATATCATTTCAAAAAATCAATATATTATGATCACTATTCCAATGAAGCACCTTTACAACCAGGTGTTCAAGTAGATCTTCCGACAGCAGACATTCCAAAAGAACGTGATCTCTAGCTTGCTGCTTAACATACTCTGAAAGAAATCCATCTCGTAAACGCTCATAAAATCTTTGTTTTTCTCATTATTTCTATTCACATCGTTTAACGCTGTTTAGATGTAACTAGATTTTCGTCTATAACTAAAACTATAACTGTAGTACATACATTCGTGTGCACTGAAATGCATTTCCTTGAACATGCCCAACACTTGACTTGCATTTTTAATTTATTACCTTCCTATCATCAGTTTTTATCTCTTCTTAAATTTCAAAGCTTTACCTTACAAGGTTCAATGGAATCTGAGCGACGTGGGCTATGGGGAGATGAACGGTAGATTGAGATGAAATTTTCAATGAGATCTTTTTAACCTATTTTGTGTACATCTCACCACATCTTACATGAACTACTCAAATGTAATTGTGACGTTGTCACCAGAGCTCCCGTTTTATTGGTGGAGTAGAGATGACACTGATATTTCAACAACGCTGTGCATTTCGTCAGACAGCTGAGACTGCTCTAACCTGATTGGAAATATTACAGCAAGCTTGCACGTTATTGCTGGCGCTGTGCAGTATCTTAGTGAGTTCACATCTCGTGTCGTATGCGCACGTTTGATCTTGGCACTGAAAAATAGGATATTGTTACGTTGGAACCCTCGTTGGTTCGCTCAACTGTTGACTGCAATGAAAGTCTGTATCTATGAGGAATGGACAATCATATTAATCCAATATCCAGTGGAGTTTACATGAACGAAACTTGGCGTCACATAACAAGGAAGGAGTCACCAACAGAAGACAGTTACATAGCAAATGAAGGAATCCATTCCAATACTCCGGCCTGATACATAGAAAGAGTAAATACATATTCAGGCCGTTGACCCTGCTACACCAGAAAAACGTGAGGCTATTTAGCCCTTGGAGTCCGGCTATAGAGTTGCATGAGTAGGCCAGTCAACCTCTCGATCCTTTCAGAGTGGACCCAGAGTAGGACATTCAGCATTAGTGTCGTGTTAACAGTAATAGAATCAGTCCAGTTAGTCTCCTCATGTCTGTAACGTAGGAACTAGACGAAGCCACAGAGATTGATAAATTGGCATAACAGGAGGCCATTCAGCCCTCTTGGGCATGCTGCATGGTCATTGGAGAAGAAAGCGAACTATGTCAGAATTTGTGCGAGAATGAAGGAGGACGCTCACCTCACGTGTCTGGCATATGGGACAAGAGGAAGACGAATCACTCCCTGGGACCTGTTTCAGGGATGGAGGAGATGAGCATTCAGTATCTCGAACCACTTACGGAGGAATTTGAGGATGTTATTCAGCCCCTCCAAATGTTATCTGCCAACAGGAGGATTCCATATGTCCTCAAGCCAATTATGCATCAACAGAAAGAGAGTAAGTCCGGTCAGCTACTAATTCCTCTTAGACAGCAATTGAGCAATTCTCTTTATTCCATGTGCCAATTGTCCAGGAGTGGACGAGAACGTAGGAATTATGTATAGTTAAGAATTTCCAATTATCACCTTCACGTTGGAATACAAAATAATGAGAAGACTGTTGGAATTTAAGGAATATTGCAAAACATCTGTTGTTCGGTAATTAATGACAAGACATTTGCAAAGTCAAACCATAATCTATTAGAATCAGTATGATCTTACAAACGATAAATCGTGTTTAAATTATTTGCTCCAGATCTTTAAAGATATGACAGGCAAACTGGATAATGCGGACTCTGAAGATTTTATGCTTGGACGTCCAGAAGGCATTGAAGAATGTGTACACAGACAATTAATCTGCAGAATAAGAACACGTATGTTTGGATGAAAGTGTTGTATTTAATACAGGAAGACAGAATTTAAAAATGCGGTGAGATGGAATAAATGGCTATTGTCTGTTGGCTAAAATGCAACTTTTAGAGTGCCAGAGCACTCAGCTCTCAGTCCTCAAATATTTGCAATCTGAACGTCCACTTATTTGATGGAATAGATCATGCTATAACAAAATTTTCAGATGATACTATCGCATTCATGGCAACATTCTTTTAAATCTCTTCTGAACCATCTCCAGCTCATTAATATCCTTCATGTAACAGATGGACCAGAACTGGAAACGATATTCTAGAAGAGGACTGACCAGTATCCTGGACAACCTGAACATGTTGTCCCAAATTCTGTTCGCAAAAGACTCATGAAGGAAGATAACCGTGGTAAATACCTTCTTAACCTTCATGTCTACATGTGATGCAAACTTCAAAAAGTACACCTGAACATCTAGGTCTCCTTGTTCCACAACACTAACAACGACCGTACTTCTAATTGTACGTGTCCGCCCCTTGTCTGTTTGACCAAAATGTAGCACCTTGCGTTTATCCAAATTGAAGTCCATCTGCCACTCCTCAGTTCGGTGACTGGTATTACCGCGATCCCACCCACGCTTTTCAGTTTCATCGGAACCTCCGCCATCTTCAGGAGGCCTGCACACAAAGTCCTTGATTTTCACGAAGTCCCTGAGATTAGTTTGCCTTGTTCGGCCTGAACGAAAGTGATGTTGATTGCAGACTCAGCCAGGAAGGGAGAAGAGGCTGGAAAGTAATCAACTGCCTTGTATAATTTAATTATCTTAGGTCGAGGACAGTCACACGTTTAATTTAGATAAATGTGAGGTAATGCATTTTGTGAAAGCAAATCTCAGCAGGACTTATGCAATTAATGATACGGCCCGAGAGAGTGTTGCTGTACAATGAGACTTTGGAGTGCAGGTTCATAGCTCCTTGAAAGTGGATTCGCAGGTAGACACGATAGTTAAGAAGGCATTTGGTATGCTATCATTTATTGGTGTATGTATTGAGTACATGAGTTGGAGGTTAGGTTGAGGCTATACAGGACAGGACAATTGTTTGGCCACTGTTGGAATATTGCTTGCAATTCTGATCTCCTTCCTATCGGAAAAATATTGTGAAAGTTGAAAGGGTTCAGAAACGATTTAAAAGGATGTTGCCAGTATTCTTGGATTTCAGTTACAGGGAACGTTTTACCAGGCTAGGGCGATTTTCCCCGGAGCGTTCGTGGATGAGGGGTGACCGAAAGGAATTTTATAAATTCATGAGGGTCATGGATAGGGATATATAGACATCGGCTTTTCCCTGGGGTGGTGTAGTCCTGAACTAGAGGGCACAGGTGTGGGGTTAGAGGAGAAAAAGATAAAAGAGACCTAATAGGCAAATTTTTCAAGCAGAGATTGGTACGTGCGGGGAGTGAGCTGATAGAAGAAGTGGTGGAGTCTCGTATAATTGCAACATTTAAAAGAAATCTGGAAGGTTGCATGAATAGAAAGGGTTTGGAGGGAAATGGGCCAGAGCTGGCAGGTGAGACTAGATTGTGTTGGGATATCTGGTCGGCATGGACAATTTGGACCAAAGGTTCAGTTTCCGTGGTGTTCATCTCTATGACTCGATGCCTCTATGTTAGAGACGAGTAAGAATGATTGTTGTTTAGGGACAGAAATTATACTCTTACTTCGTCTTTGATGTTCAGAAATAATATCTATCCGAGATCATTCACAGCACAGAGTGTGTCTGCAGCATTTCAGTCGGTAACATTGCAGAATACAGATAATAACCAGTTTATTTGGAAATCATACCCAAACAATTCAAGGTTTTCATTGAAAGACGGGAGACAGCAGAGCATAGGTACTGAACATCCTACAGTTGAGGCAAACACCTTGCATTCGTTTAACAAAGAGGTCAAAGTGTGTACTATCACCCCACAAAGACTATTGTTTATTTTAATGTTTAGTGACTGTGGGAAATTTGCCACACAGCACCCCCAACTAAAATGGAATTGGTGATTTGGGCAGACTCTATTAGTGGTGTTAATAATTCAGTAAAGTTAACCAGACGTTACTGAATCCATACCGATGTGAAGGCTGGCGTTCAAAATGTGACCAATACCTGGGCATTGTTCAGGTTTTGTGTCGCAGAAAGCGCCCCAGCTTCTGAGTCAGAACTCTTGATTTGACATCACTTCCTGAACGAGTATCATAGTGTCTCTACCCTCAGGACTATCATGTCTGGATTCAAGTCCTGCCTGTCACGAAGGTCTGTCACACCATGTCAGAGCATGCTGTTGAACAAACACACAGGAGAATAATGTTTCAGTGTGAGTGGCTATTGCCGAGTCGTGGTACTGTCCCTACATACAGGCGGAAAGATTTAGATTCAAATCATACAGAGGTGTTTCATGACATGTTGAAACAAGTTGTTTAAAATTATTTTAGAATTGATAGAGATGGAAGAGGTATCAGTATTGATTTTCTGAATTTAATCCTGTGGTGACTGAAAGCACAGTTTTGATTAGAGTCAAATTTGCTCCTTCTGGAGGTTTATAACACCATGAGATCCGTGGATGGGATAAATAGTGAAAGTATGTTCCCCAGGATAGGAGAGTCTGAAAAGAGTGGGCGTAGGTTGAACGTTAGGGGGAGAAGATTTGAAAGAGAAACAAGGGAGAAGATTTTCATGCAAATAATGACCTTTCCGATTTACGCTATCCATGCCGCTCTTGATTGTATAAACCACAACAAGGTCACCCTTGAAAGACTGTTATTTACTTTAATGTGTAGTGTCTGTGGGAATGTTGCAAAACAGCATCAACAACCGAATGCAATTGATGATTTGGGCAGACTGTATTGGTGGTGTTGTTAAAGGGACAAATGTTAACCAGTTTAAAAGGAAATCTCCTCTCCCACTCAATATCTGTCTGGGGAAAAGTGAGCTCCTGATTGTGAGGTCACAATGGAGCATTTTGCGCATCTGAAGGAAAGATGCTCTTTGGCTGTGCAGCGATCTCCTCAAATGGTCGTCCACATTCTGTGTTCGACTTTTAAACTCTTAGGGATCAGGATCATTGATAGTACGACAAAAAATGGCCCAAATGGAGTATTGGGGAACCCTTACAAACCTCGAAAACCAGCAGTACGAGACCATGAAACCTGTTTCAGCTTCTGCACACAAAGTCGTGGACAGCAAATCAGGAAATACAGAGTGGAGATAATTACTTATTATCAGATAAGGATGCTTTATTTCGTGCATTTCCTCACAAATCATGACCTCATAGAGGTATACAAAACTTTGAGGGGCAAGGATAGAGTAAATAGGCAGTCTTTTCCCTGGGGTCACGGAGTCGAGATCTAGATGGCTTAGTTTAGGTTGAGAGTGGAAAGTTATAAAAGAGACCTAAGGGGCAACTTTTACACACAGAGTGTGGTACATGTATAAAATAAGCTGCCAGAGGAAGTGGTGGAGGCTGGTACAATTGCAACATTTAAGAGTCATTTGGATTTGCATATGAATCGGAAGGGTTTGGAGGAATATGGGTCGGATGCTGGCAGGTGGGACGAGATTCGGTTGGGATATCTGGTCGGCATGGAGGGCTTTGACCGAAGGGTCGATTTCTCTGTTGTGCATTTCTATGACTCTATGACTGTACGTTCTTCAACAAATTACAATCTAGATTAATGATTTGTACAAAGGAGCTAAACGGACTAGTGCACAATTTGCTAATACATCAGGATAGTCACTCAATAAGATGACTAATGGAGCTGAGCATCTCCAATGGGTTAGAGACAGGGAAGAGTAGGAATTAAACCTTCACCAAGAAAAAGTACAACGTGGGTGATGGGAGGTTTGAGTTTTGTGCCAAAGATAAGACAATAAATTATTTAAATGTAGTGAGAATGCATAACTTGAAGGTGTAGCGGGATTTGTGTGTCCTGGTGCATGGCTCATAAAGTTGCGACAAGATGACCGGATTTTTTTGAACAAGGATATCGGGTATGATCTTTGGGATGTTTTCCTGCATCATTATTGGCCATTACTGAGAACACATATGATGTACTCTGTCTATTTGCGATCCGTAAAACCAAAAAAACAAACCATTTCTAAGATGTTAATCTTTCACGTTTTATTTCGAATTTACATAAGCTCACATAAAATCATCTACATGTCAAGTTGATAATTTATTATGGAGAAAATGTTTTTGTATATGACAGGAAAGAAATATGTCAACATACGGTGTTGAAAAAGCACAGTGAGTCAGGTCGCATCAGAGGACCAATCGAGTCGACGTTTAGACAGTAAGACCTTCATCAGGATGCTCCTCCGATATTGCCTGACTGGCTGTGATTTCCTCGCACCACACGTTTCGGCTGTGATCTACAGCAGATGTAGTCCTCACTATCTTGTAGAAACAATCATGTTTCATCATGGAGTAGGTAATATGATGGAATACAGGTCGGTCAACGTTAAAGGAGACCTCACATGGTCCTGTTTGGAGGCGGATAACAAAGCTTTCATTCAACTCGGAGAGGGAGTGAAATGCATCTTCCTGAGAAGGAATAGCCCATTGCTCCCTCTCTCTCGATGTAACTTCTCCCAATAATGTGTGAGAGTTCAAATCCTCTCCGTCATTTCTACCAATCATGGATGATTCCTTACCAGGATACTTTGGAATCTCCCTCACTGACTGAAGGAAAGAGACTTGAGCTAAACCCAACTGCTCCAAGTTGGGGTCCTTTCACCAGCAGCTTGTGTGAGCAGGATCATTTCTGAAGCTGAATGATATTTGTCACAATCTCTCATTTGTTTTCCTTTTGACATGAAGTCAACTAATATTTGGATAAAGTTCTTTCAAGTTTATACTCTGCAGGCAGGTTGTTTTTCAGTTTGTCAACAAACGTGTGCACATGCGCGGATATTTATGTATTTGTATATCTGTGTATTTGTGTGCACTATGTGGATGTTTTCGTGTGACTGTGTCTGTGCTTCTGTGTCTGTGTGTATGTCTGTGTCTGTGTGCGTGTCTGTATCTGTGTAGGTGTGCATGCGTGGATCTATGTCTTTGTCCGAGTACATTTGTGTGTATGTATGTCGGTGCCTATGTCTGCGCACTCTTGTTCATATGCCAATATTTTCAAAAGGGAAAAATCGATGTATATATTTGTTGTATCCAAGCATCCAACACATTACAAACGTCCTTGACTTGTTCCCAACATTTACCCTGACCCAGTCTGAGATTTCTATATTTAATCTGCTCACCAACCTGAATACATCCAATAGTTGCTGTGCACTGGCGGTTTGAGACTAGAAAAGGAAGCAGTCACCTAAAAATCCAGGGAATTGCAGAGCGATGACCATGATGTCAGTGGTGGATATGTTATTGGAGGGGTTCTTTAGGGACGGGATTTGCATGTATTTGGAAAGACAAGAACTGATTAGAAATGGTCAACATGGTTTAGTGCCATGAGACACCATGTCCCATTGACGAGTTTTCTGAACAGAAGACAAAGAAGATTGAGGACAGCAGTGTGGTGGACATTGTCTAATTAGACAACAGCAAAGCGTTCAACAAGCTTCTGCATGGTAGATAGATTCGTTAGGTCCGGTCACATGGGTTGCGGTGGAGCTAACTATTTGAATAACAATATTGTGTTGAAGGATGACAACAGAGTGTGGCGTTGAGGGGTTGTTTTTTTCAGACTGAAGGCCTGTGACCAGTGGTGTGCTACAGGATTGGTGCTGGGACAACTGTTTTTCATCACTTGTGTTAATGTCTTGGATGCGAACATAGGAGATATGGTTTGTAAGTTCGCAGATTACATCACAGTAGAAGGAGCAGTGAACAGTAATGAAGGTATCCTCAGAGAGCACGGGGATCTTGATCAGAATGGCCAGTGGACGGAGGAATTGCTGATGGAGTTTAGTTTAATTAAATGTGAGGTGCTGCATTTTGGAAAGGCGAATCAGAGCGGAGATATTCAACTATTCATAGTGCATCTTGGAGTGTTGCCGAACAAAGTGACTCACGAGTGAAGATGTATCCTTCCTTGAAAGTGGATTCAGAAGAGACATGATAATAAAGAACACGATTGGCATAGGTGTGTTCATCGGTCACAACATTCAGTGTAGAGTTCGGATGTCATGTTGCAGCTTTACAGGGTATTGGTGAGGCGAATTTAGAATGCCACGTACAATTCATAGCACTTTGCAAAAGAAACAGTAATGTTAAACTTGAAGTTGTGCTGAAAGGATCGAGAAGGAGGTTGCAGGTTTGGCAGGCTTGAGCTATATGGAGATGCTGAATCGACTGGGGCTTCTTTCCCTCTCGTGTCGGAGACTGAGTGTTGACATGAAAGAGGTTTGTAAAATTACGATGGGTGTGAATAGGGTGGGGACTAAAGCTTGTATTCCCACAGATAGGGGGTTGGAATGGTGAGAATTTAAACCGACATTCGGCTCAAAATATTCACGCAGAAAGTGGTGTGTGCACAGAAGGAATTTCCAGAGGAGATTGTGAAGACTTGTAGGTTCTACATTTAAGAAGCACTTGGATGTTCATATTGATAGGAAGGAAGTAGAGGGATATGGGCAGAATGTGGCCAAATGGGACGAGAGCAGATTCGGATGTCTGGGCATCGTGGAGATGATGGAATAAAGGGACAGTTTAAGTGATTATATTTATTTGACTCCATAAAACGCATCAGAGAAATTCCAAAAGTGCCTTTGGAATGGGAATTCTCTTCACTGGAGGTTTGTGGTGCGTCTCTGCTTAAATTAATTCAAAGTTGAGTTGGTTAAATACTTGGTATGACATTGAATCAGGATAATCTGGTACAGACAGAAAAGTGAGGTTGAGATAACAGCCAGATCCGCCACAATCTTAGTGCTTGGTGAAGAAGAATGTAAGTGTCTGAAGTCCCACTCCTGCTCCTTAGTCCAATGTACCTATTTTCCATTCAGCACCACACACCTGCTAGACAGGAGCACTTAGCGGCCAAATTACTACTATAATCGGGGGCATAGATACAAAGAAGACCATTCAGCCCTTCAAAGCTGTCACACACGGTTTGAGGTAGATTGGAAAACTTAATTGCAAAACCCAGGCTGGGTATGAAAGAGGTGTTTCATCTCTCTTTACAAAGATTCCCGTCTCTGCAATTTGTGGTCATTTGCAGTCACTGATTCACTGCGGATATAGCCCCCGTATCTCACCAATAGATAGGTCACAAAATTCTCTGGTCTCCGTGACTTCAACATTCAATAACATGACGTTCAAGGAAGACAAGAAACAACCACTAACATTCCAATAACAGAACGTGAGAATTTCAGAAAGAGGAACAGGTCGTTCATTCCCAAGACTGCTTTGCCCTTCACTAAGATCATGGCTGATCTGGTCCACGTCTCAAATGCACTTTAATTTTCAACTCTTCAGACCCCTCAAATCTCTGAAAGGTCAAAACCCTTCTACATCCACTTTAAATTCTGTCAGTGGTCTAGTTCTCAAATTCTCTGGAATACAAAATTCCTGATATTTACTACACTTTGTGTGGGCCAAACATTTCCTTCTACACCACGAAGTCCTGATGCGAAGGGTAGCAGTGAAAACAAGGGCTCATGTGACAGTGAGAGGTCCTGATAACCAGACAGTATTTAACTAAGGGTAGCAGCAAGGAACCTGAACAAAATTGCATTTAGTCGGAAACAGTATAAACTTCCCACAAGTGAGAGCGATTTAAAGCACGGAGGAAGATGCTTGTTGTTGTTGGACAGCAATTCTCTCATTCCCGGATCCTCAGGGTAGCTTCCTCATAAAAAAAATCTTCAGTTGATTCAGCAATGTAATTCCCCATAAGATTAGAAGTGGGATGATCACTGAATATTACACAATGTTCAGAATAATTTATCCTCCCACAGTTCCTGAAACAGTCTGTGTCCATATGCAGCAAGACTTGGACAACATTTAGACTTGTGCTGACAAAGTGTCGTTAACATCCATGTAACAGAACTGCCTGACACGACACAATTCCACAGTGAAAGGAGGAGGTCAGTCAGCACCTCGAGGTCATTTAACTGGAGTATGAGGAAGGCATTTAGACCATTTTTTCAACTGGATAGGAAGAGTGATAGCCATTCACTCCCTCCAACTTATCAGATAGGAAGAGAAAGAATGCAATACTATAAACCAGACCAGTGCCCCTTAAAAATATTTTGACACAGAGACCAAGATGCAACCATTTTCTTATTATGAAGGCAAAAGTAACGAAACTGGTTCAGATACGATGTTACTGGTCAAACTAATAGTTAATGAAGAGTTTATTTAAACACTGTCAGCAAAAATACAAAGAAAGAGGAATTTAGAATAACAAAACTATTGGAAGACTTAATAGAATAATACATGCAGTGCACATTACTAACTCTTAATATATTAAGATCCTACAAACATAGCCCCTTGGCAATAAGATAAATTTAGATGCATATTCTCACGTACAGTGCTCCAATATGGGAGGTACAAAAAATGATCAAGAGAAAATTCAGAGTACATATCAGCTCATCTGCCGAGCAATTCCCATGTCCACGTCCACTGCTATTGAGAAATTGCTCCCCTATTCAGTAGGTAAGTCATCAAGAGAAAATAATGTACCATTTAGGCATTCCCCTGGTCCGCGCTCTCATCGCTCCAACTGCGGAAATTTATAACTAAACGCTTTTGGACACTGCTCGGAATAACGACGTGTCAGGGGAAACGACAGTGGCCAGTTCTATAGCTTTCTGCTTTAACAGGGAATGGGAGAGAAAGGGAGACCGAAGGTGATAGTAGATTAAATGTTTAACTGTCGAGTGAGGAGATACTGTGCTCGAGAGCGAGACTCTTGGACGGCATGTTGCCTCTTGGGTGCTAGAGTCAACGATGCATCAGACCGAGTCCAAACGATTCTTATGGGGCTGGGGAGAGCAGTCAGGTATCGTGGTACACATCGATAACAATGACAAATCTAGGAAAAGGGAGGAAGACCTGGAAATAGAGTATACAGACTTAAGTTTGAAGCTGGTCTGCAAGACAAGCAGAATAGTAATATGGGGATGGCTACCGGGACCACGTGCTAGTGAAGCTCGCAGGAGAGCGCAGATTATGACTTGTATACAGGACAGGTGTCGGGGGCAGTTCGTAAGATATGTGAATCATTTTGATTCCCTCTGGGGAGTGGCGACCTGTACAAGAAGGATGGGTAGGACTGCACCTGGAGGGTTATCAATATCCTGGGCGGGAGGATTTAACCTAGATTGGCAGGGGAATGGGAACCGGAGATAAGAATCCGATTATGTAGTAGGTAATGAACAGTCTGATATATCGTGGAGGGAGTCCGTGAAGAAGGATAGGCAGTTGCTAGAGCAGAGGTGAGGTAAGAGATAACTTGAGTATATTTTAATGCAAGGATTATCTGAAATAAGGGTTAAGAACGTAGAGAATGGATCAGGGCTTGAAACTATGATTCTGTTGCCATTACAGAGACTTCGATATCACAAGGGCAGGAAAGGTTGTTGGATGGTCCAGAGTTTAACTGTTTAAAAAGAAACAGGGAGGGAGATAAAAGATGTAGTGGAATGACATTGCTCATCAGGAATAGTATCAGAGGGGCAGAAAGAGAGGGCGTTTAGGACTGTTTGTCGACAAGTTCAGTATGGGTGGAATTCAGAAACAGGAAACGTGCAATAATTTTATTCGGGTTTTTCTGAAGACCACCAATAGCAACAGAGACATGGAGGAGCAGATTGGAAGGCAGATTTTGGAAATAAATTGCTATCATGGGTGAATTTTACTTCCCTAATGTTGATTGTCACATACTTAGTGCAAATAGTTTGGATGGAAAAGTGTATGTCAGGTAGGGCCAGGGAGACTTCTGATGCAATCTAAGGATAGGCCGACAAGGTGAGAGGAGATATTTGATTTAGTACTTGGCAATGAACCATGCCAGGTGTCAGTGCGAGAGCATTTCGGTGATAGGAATCACAACTCCATGATCTTTACTATACTCAAAGACAGGCATAGGAGCAGACAGTTTGGGAACGTATTTAACTGGGAGAAGGGGAACTACGCAGCTGTTCGGCATGAACTGGGGCGCTTAAATTGGAAAAAAAGATGTTCTTAGGAAAATGCTTGACATAAATTTGGAGGTTGTTTAGGATCTTCGTGCTGCGAGTGCTGGGCAGGTTTGTTCCACTGAGGAAAGTAAAGGACGGTATGATGACGGAGCATTGGATGACAAGAAATGTGAAACAACTCATGAAAATAATGGAGGAAGGGTATTTAAGTTTGTGGAGGCAAGATCAGACAGGCCTTCGGAGGGTTAAAAGGTAGCCAGGAAATAACTGAAGAATGGACAAGGGAGAGTTACAATGTGACATGAAAAACTTAAACGTACAAAAATAAGGAGCAGAGTGAGGTATTCTCCACTTTTTTGTGGTTAAAGAGGATGACCAGAGTGATGGTAGAGCTAATCAAGAATAATGGACGGCACATGTGTCAGGGCTTTGAAGAGATAGGGGAAGTTCTTAATGAATGTTTTGCTTCATTATTCACGAAAGAGAGGAACCTTTCCGTCTCTGAGGACATCGTGAAACATGTTGAGATGCTCGAACAGGTTAATGTTGTTCAGAAGGAAGATTTTCTAATGCTTTTGAAATAATACTGAGGATACATACATGCCCTGGGACATACCGGATACACAACAGGCAACGACGGGAAACGAAGGAAAAGATTGTTGCGCCTCTAGATATAATCTTTGTGTCCTGACTGCTCATTGGAGCAGTGTCAGATGATTCGAGGGTCGCAAATGTTATTCCCTAGTTCATGAGAGGGAATAGAAATATTCCTGGGAATTACAGACCAGTCTGTCTTACGTCTATGTTTTTCAAAGTATACGAGAGACTTCCGAGAGACAGGATTGATGTTACTTGCAAAATCCTAGTTTAAAAAGAGATAGTCAGAATGAGTTTGTGAAGGGGATGTCATGCCTCGCAAACGTTATTGTATTCGTTGAGAATGTGAACGAAATACTTTGATGAAGGTAGCACAATGGTTGTGCCAAGCAGGCGAAGATAAAAGGTAGGGAGGTGGGACTTGGTGGAGGGGCGTTGGGAATGCAATAAGTGGAAGGAGGTTAAGGTGAGCGTGATAGGCCGGAGAGGGGGTGGGAGCGGAGTGGTGGGAAAGAAGATTGCAGGTCAAGAAGGCGGTACTCAGTCCGAGGATTGGGACTGAGATCAGGTGGGTGGAGGGGAAACGAGGAAGCTGGAGAAATCTGCATTCAATCCTTGTGGTTGGAGGGTTCCTAGGTGAAAGATGAGGCGCTCTTCCACCAGGCGTCGTGTGCCATGGTGTGGCGATGGAGAAGGCCAATGACCTGCATGTCCTTGGCAGAGTGGGAGGGGGAGTTGAAATGTTCAGCCTCGAGGCGGTTGGGTTGGTTGGTGCGGGTGTCCGAGAGTTTGAGCTTTTCCCATTGGAGCAAAGAACGATGAGAGATGACTTGATAGAGTTGTACAAGGTGATAAGGGGCATAGTTAGAGCGGATATCCAGAGATATCTTCTCCCCCAAGGCATGACTTTTAGGTGATTGGAGGATGGTTTGGGGAAATAACACAAGGAGATTTTTCACACAGCGAGTGGTAGGTGCATGGAATGCACTGCCAGCAGTGGTAGGGGAGCCGGAAACATGAGGGATATTTAAGAGATTCTTTGATAGGCCAGTGGACAATATTACAATGATGTGTATGGAGTTTAGTAAGATCTGGGAGTCGGGCAAATGGTCGGCACGATATCGAGAGTCGAAGAGCCTCTATTGTGCTGCAAAAGGTTCTAATTTTTATGTTGTATGCTATTTGTTGTAAACAAAGTCCACATGATGAAGGTGTGAGGGGAAAGATTTCAAAGGGCCCTGAGGGACAAGTCTCTCAAACAGAGGGTGTGCATGCATTGAACATTCTGTCAAAGGAACTGATATGTGCAATACAACATTTAAAAGACATTTAGAAAGCTGCATGATGAAGAATTCGAAAACTATGGATCATATACGCGCACATGAGATTAGTTCAGCTTAAGAAACGTATTTGGCAATGCTCAAATAGTCTGCTCCTACTCTTTATGACTCTCAGTCTCTGTGATTCTCACTCCTTTCCATTGACCAGTTATTTGGCGTACTCAATTTATTTACTGGTTGAACATCTGCAAGGACCACTTCTACTGAACCAGCTCTCTAATTTTTCTTGAACAAAGAATTCGTGACATCCATGTGGTGCTTTGGACCTCAGCATCAGGAAAAGCAAAATTCAATTAATTCACAATCTCTAAAATTTTACCCTGGTTAATCCATCAGATGGCCATCAACCGAATTTATGGTTTAGTGAGGAGTGTGGGGGAACATGCCAGAGTCAGAACAATATGATCGGAAAACTGATACCAACGCATTTAAGCTGCCGCCCTTAAGTTTTTACATTCCAAACAGGTTATTCTAGCATATCAGCAGAAGCTGAAATCGGAGCATCCTTCAAAAAATGCAGTGCAATGCTGCCGTGATGCTTGGAACACTGTGTATCTGACTGCTTTGAATCGTTTGATTCAAAGTACTCAGCAGAAAACTTACATGAGTTTTCCAGCACAATAACGGACTTGATTCTAAATGTGTGCAGGGCAGTGTACTAAAGAAGAGAGGGCGGTGCTGGAAAAGCACAGCAGTTCGGGCAGCATGCGAGGAGCAGGAGCAGGAAAAAATCCACTTTCCCCGCAAGAGCCCTTCATTAGGAATGCTCATTCTTACAGGCTTGGCTTTTCCAGCACACAACCTCGACTCTGATCTACAGCATCTGCAGTATTCACTTGCTCCTGTGCACCAAATAAGTTAATCAAGGTATTACCCAAGCATATAAACCAGGCAATCCACTCCCTACTGAAGAGCATACATGCATCATGCATGTCATTTGATCCAGCTAAATCCAGATATGACATAATTTAATGCCATCAGAGAGGCAGTAGCGCATCAAGTTTGAGGTCGAAATCTACCAAACACACTCCCGCTGCTTAAAGGAAGGACGACACAAGATTACAAGACACAACGTTGAGCAGAGCAAAATAGCAAAGACGTATCCCTCCTTAATGTGCTCAATACCACCTGCCCTGACAATCATACATCTGTTCCATTGGTCACTGCTGCAGACGTCAGCCAGGTCTTCCTTGAAGTTATCCCAAGAAAATAGACAGGCCCAGATAGTGTGCTAGACCGAGTTCTCAGATCCTGTGTGGAGAAGCTGGCATAGATATTCACAATCATCTCCAACCGCCCTGCACTGCAAGCCCAAGTCCCCACCTGCTGCAAGAAGACCAGCATCATCCCATACCCGAGAATACTCATTAAATTGCCTTAATGACAATCGCTCAGAAGCTCAGACATCAATAATTGTGATCTGCTTCGATATGCTGGTTATGCCGAGATTAATACCAGTCTCCCAGATTGTCTACATGACTCACGATTTCCCAACCAATATAACACATTCATTGCACACGTCAAATCATAAGATCTGCACTCATTCCGGGAACATCTGAACAGCAAGGGTACCTATGTCACACACATATTCACTGATTGCTGCTCTCCCTTCAACACCGTTATCCCGTCCATACTGATTGCAAAATTCCGTGACCTTGTTCTTTAATCCTCCCTCTGTAAAGGACGAGAACACAGCCCCACCGACATCAAGGGAGAGGTGCAATGAATATTTCTCGAATCTGCGTTTGATGTGAGAAAACAATCGCTTTCTTAATTCACAGCTCAAATCAAAACATAGATCAATGATACACTCTGAATTTAGAGTGTAAAAACCGTTTTCGTTTCGATATTTTTTGTTACAATGATAATACATCACGTGATGGAAATCCTCCCATTGCCTTGTGGGACCAATCTTGTGAAATATCTGATCAACGATTGGGGACTCCCATGAATAGCCTTTGGTTCTCAGTAGTTAATGATTTTCAACAATTTTTGCAATCTTGGGAACTTTCTGTGTTGCATGTCAACGTTACTCTTTTTAGAATAACGTTCATTTTATGTTTTGAAGGATGGCTTGAATTCTATTGCCCATTCCACTGTCTGTCTCTTATCAAATTACATTACCACTTTCTATATAGAAATGCTGATATTTTATAAGAACTTGTAACATCAATAATAACAACAATAATAATGATAAAAATAACCATACTTATAAATATATCTATTGTTACCTTTTTTTTTGCTAATAAGACAATATATGCCAAGCATCTCTTAAAAGTTTTGTAATTATTTTGAAATCTGTCACTGTGAATATATAAAGAAAAATTATTCAATAGAACATAGTAATGTGGTAACTACTTTCAAAGAAACAGCTGGTTTCTGAAAAATAATCAGCAATTGGTTCTGTGTCTGAACACATCCTTAACGAGTTTAGAAGATCATTTTTGTTTCGTGATTTTTCAATGTTTTGTTGTTAAAATGCCATTGTTTCTTCTCTGTCTTGTTGCAAATCATTGAAATTTTTTCAGCCATCTTTATCACTCTCTTTGCATTTTTGGAAGTCTGTAATTAAAATCATGCATAATTTTGCCTTGCAAGAATCCCATTCTCAAACCTCACTGATCTGTCAGTACTGCTCATAAACAGAGCGTTTCACTGTACTTGGATGAACGTGGCAATACATCAAATCATATGATAGAGAGCGCAAAAATATCTCAATAGACTAACAGATCAGCTCTGCAGACTGTCGTATCTGTTCAAACATCGTGATCGATGATGAAACAAATCAGTGGTCTAGAGTATTCGACAAGTAACCAAATCCTAAATAATTGTTAAGTCCTGCACACCAGTGCAAATGACAATGATCTGTGCCATCGTCAAGAAAAACTTTTGAATCCTTAACCCGCCTTACCTTTGTCAAGATGTCCACAGAATTACATTTGCCATTCTTCAAATTATTCGATTTGCTGCACGTCAAACGAAGAAACAGCTGAACACAATAGCAACAAGAAAGGGAATGGGCCCTGACACCATTCCTACAATAGGCTGGAAGACTTGTGCTGCACGACAAGCCGAGTCCCTGGAGAAGCTTTTTCATTCCAGCTCCAACTCTGACATCTCCTTGGCAAGATGGAAAGTTTCTCGACCATTTCCAATCCCCCATGAGAGCATAGAATATAGAAAAATACAGCGCGGTACAGGCCCTTCAGCCCTCGATTTTGCTCAGCCATGTCAAACTAATCTGAAGCCCATCCCACCTGTACTATTCCATGTACGTCCATATGCCTGTGCAATGACGACTTAAAAGCACTTAAACTTGGCGAATCCACGACTGTTGCAGGCAAAGCGTTCTGTACGCTTACTACTCTCTGAGTACTGAAACTACCTCTGACATGTCTTATACCTATCTCCCTTCACTTTAAAGTTGTGTCCCCTCGTGTTTGCCGTTTCCGTACTTGGAAAAAGGCTCTCCCTGTCCAACCTATCCAACCCTCTGTTTATCTTGTATGTCTCTATTAAGTCACCTCTTGACCTTCTTTTCTCTAACGAGAACAGCCTCAAGGCCCTCAGCCTTTCCTCGTAAGACCTTCCTTCCATAACAAGCAACATTGAGTAAATCTCCTCTGCATCCTTTCCGAAGCCTCTACATCCTTCTTATAATACGATGCCAGACCTGTGCACAATACTACAAGTTTGGCTGTACCAGATCTTTGTCCAGCTGTAGCATATCCTCCTGCTTCTGGAACTCAATCCTTCTATGAATTAATGCCAAAATACGGTATGCCTTCTTAAGAACCCTGTCAATCTGGTGGCGACCTGAAGGGATCTGTGGACCTGGACACCGAGATCTCTCTGCTCATGTGCACTCCCAAGAATCTTACCATCAGCTCATTAGATTGCATTCAGATTACCCTGTCTAAAGTGCATCACCTCACACTTGTGCATATTAAACTCCATTTGCCACCTCTCAGCCCAGCTCTGCATCCGGTCTATTTCTCTCTGCAACCTACTGCATCCTTCGTCACTATCCACAACATCAGCGACATTAGTGTCGTTCGCTAATTTACTAAGCAACCCTTCTAATCCCTAATCCAGGTCATTTATAAAAATGACGAACAGCAGTGGACCCAACACCGACCCTTGTGGTATGCCGATAGTAACTGGACAGCAAGATGAACATGTTCCATCAACAACAACCCTCTTTTCTTTCATCAAGCCAATTACTGATCCAAACTGCTTTTTCTCCCACAATCCCATTACTCCACATTTTGCATAATAGCCTACTGTGGGCAACTTTATCAAACGCCTTGCTGAAATCCATATACACCACATCCACCGGTTTACTCTCATATACCTGTTTGGTCACTTTATCAAAAAAGTCAATAAGATCTGTTAGGCACTACCTACCCTTCACAAAACAGTGTTGACTGTCCCGGATCAGATTATTATTTTCTAGATGGTTATAAATCCTCTCTCTTATAATCTTTACGAACACCTGAAGTGAGAATCACAGGTCTGTAATTCCCAGGATTGACTCCCCTACCCTTTTTGAACAAGGGAAGCACATTTGCTACTGTCCAGTCCTCGGGCACTATTCCTGTCGACAATGATAATTTTAAGGTCAAAGCCAAAGGCTCGGCAATCTCTTCACTTGCTTCCCAGACGTTCCTAGGATAGATCCCATCCGGCCCAGGGTCTTGTCCATTTTCACACTCTGCATTATTTCTAATACCTCTTCCTTGTGTACCTCAATCTCTTCTAGTCTAGATGCAAGTATCTCTGTATCTTCCTAGCCAACATTTTCATTTTCTATAGTGAATAACTAAAATCTTACTACTTATCACCGCTTCAGTCTCACCAGGAGACTGTCAAGCAGCTCAGAAATAACCTGCTCAGTCTGGTCTCCGATAGTTCCTCATGTGGAAATGTTTGTTTGTGGCCAAGTGACTGAATTACTAATACAGACGAGGTTATTTGTCTGGCCGCTTGTATAAATTAAATACAATTAACAAAATATCGAGATCTAAAATCTGATGTTATTAATTTTGACTTTGAATCTAATGTCGTTTGTAAACACCAATTTGCTTCACCAGTGTACTTTAAGGAAAAACAAATCTCCTGTTCTTTCCTAATTTGGTTTACAATGACTCCTGATAAACAGACATGTGATAAACTCTTCAATGGCCTCTTAAACAATTTATTGTATTAACCTGCTCTGAGGTCTTGACGTATAAACCCGGACAGAATCCACAACACGCACCTCTGTTTCAGAAAAGGGAACAGGAAACACAGTTTTGTCGACACACGCAGAGAACTCTTTCCTAATATCTTAGAACTTGTGACAACATTCTCATTGCTTTCCCACAGATGTCACAGAAACATCGGGAAAGGAGTAGGTTATTCAACACATTGAGCCTCTGTGCATTCTCGTACATGAGTGAACATTTCCTCAATGCACTTTCTGCACAGAATCTATATACATTCCTTGATATGTGTAACCTTGGGTAGGTATAAAATAGGAACTGCAGTAGTCCCTTTGGTCCATGAAGTTGTCTACCTAAACGTCAACATCATATTCCTGCTGTTTCCCCATTCTTTTACTGTATGGGATTTCTTGTATAGATTTAATACCTTGGCTTCCACAGCCTAAGCCCTTTCTCCCAATATAGATGAGGGTTTACATTATGGAAGGTTTTGTTGGTAGAGCTCAGAAAAAAGCATTACAGGGATATATTATAGAACCGACTTCAAAGAAAATACATGCCCTGGTCTGCAATCAGATCAGTGAGACGAATGAAAACAATAATACTTAACTCTTAAGGCGATTCCAGGCCCAACAATTATTGGAGCAGTCGTGTGCTTTAAAGAGGTGTCAGATGTTTTGAAAGTTATTCTTTTCACATAAACATGTCGAAAATCCAACAAGGACTGTGCAATGCTGGGGCCTCAGCGCATCTCCTCCACTTCCAGCAGGTATGCCCTTGAGCGCCACCGTCCAATCGCAACAAACACAGAACCGTCAGGTGCTCACCTTCTACCCCTGTAAACTCCGGGTACATGTCATTGTCCTCCAACACTTCTGCGACCTGCAAACAGATCCAACCACCGGGGATACGTTTACCACTTTACCATGGTCTGCGTTTCGGAGGGACCATTTCCCCCGTGACTCCCTTGTCAGGTGCAAGCCCCCTCCCAAAGCACGCACATCCACCACTTCCAAGACCTTCCCCTGTACTGCAAGAACTGCAAATCCTGCGCACACACCTCCATCGTCACCTCCGTCCAAAGCCCCAACTGATCCATTCAAATCCGACAGAAATTTATCTGAACTTCCACACACGTTATCTACTGTCTCTGTTTTACCCAATGTATTTTCCTCTCCATCGGGGAGACAGGGCGCCAACTTGCATATCCTTTCCTCCGTCTGTCAGGAGGAATTGATAAGCTAAGGGAACCATGGTTTTCAAAAGAAATTATAGCTCTTTTTAAGGGAAAGAGTGAGGCTTATGTGACATCGTGACGAAATAGTTCAGATGATTGCTGGACAGTTTCAGATTAGCTGGGAAGGATTTAAGAAGAGAGTTAAGAAGAGAGGATATGGGCAGTCATTTGCAGGTCCAATAAAGCGAAAATCTAAAGCTTTCTATAGGTATGCTTGGAGGAAAGCGATGACGAAGGTAGAAAATGGCCAACCAAAGTGTGACGTTGTCTATGGACACATTGGAGAACTGAGTTCCTTAACGAATATCTGTCAACTGTTTAAACTCAGAAAAAGGTGAACATTGACGAGGAGAAGACTGAGATACGGGCAATTTGACTTGAAAGGATTGAAGTTATTAAGGAGAAGGTGCTATCAATTCTAAAATGTGTGAAAGTAGATCAGCCCTCAACCTGATGGGATTTATCCAAGGATTCCCTGAAAATCTAGGGATGAGTGGCGGAGAGTTTGGCCTTGGTCTTTGAGTCATCATTGTTTACATGTTCGGTACCAGAAGACTGGAGGATTGCAAATGTTTTGCCTTTGTTCAAGAAGGTTAGTCGAGGTGACCAATGTAATTATAAACCGTTGGTCCTTACATCTGTTTCAGCAAACATTTTGGAAAGGCTTCTAAGAAAGAATATTTATAATCATCTACAAATGATAATTTGATTGGAGATCGTCAACGTGATTTTGTGAAGGGCAGATTGTGTCTCACAATCCTCATTAATTTTTAAAGTACGTGACGAAAGCATATGGATGAGGGTAGGGCCGTTGACGTTGGGAACATGGACTTCAGTAAATTATTTGATAATGTCCCGCATGGTTAGCACTTGGATAAAATGCAGAGGCGTGGAATTGAGGGTAATTTAGCTTGGATTAGAAACCAGCTTTCTGGAAGAAGGCAATGAGTGGTGGTTGATGGAATCCGCTTACTATTTCTGTGCCACAAGGTTATGTTTTGGGCCCTTTGTTGTTTTTCATTTTTATGCTTGACTTTGACGCAGGCACAGGTGGATGGGTTAGTGAGTTTGCAGATGACACTCAGGTCTGTGGAGTGGTGGATAGCGTGGAGTAATTTTACACATCGCAGGGAAACTTGGATGAACTGCAGATTTTTTTCTGAAAGGTTCCAAATGGGTTTCAATGCCGATAAATTGTTTGTGATTCTCTTTGGGAAGAATAACAGGAAGGCAGAATACTGCACCAATTGAAAGATTATTAGTGGTGTGCATGTGCAGGATGTGGAAGCTTTAGAAAAGATGCAGTGGAGATTACCAGAATGTTGCCTTATCGGGAGCGAAGATCATATGAGGAAGGGCTGATGGACTTGGTTTTGTTGTCATTGGAGAGAAGAAGGATCTGGGATTTAATCGGGAAATATAAGATTACCAGAGGATTATCTCGATGGACAATAAGAGTCAATTTCTTGGATTAAGATGTCGGCTTGTGCGATGGGGGCATAACTGAAAATGGGGGGATGGTATATTTAAGACAGATGCCAGACGCAGTTTCTGTACTTTGAGAGTGGTAAGGGCATTGAATACTCTGCCTGCCAAAGTAGTTAACTCAGCCACAGTCGGGGCATTTAAACAGTCCTTAATTAAACATTTGGATGATGATGAGATACTGAATTGGATTGTGCTTAGATTAGTTCGTAGGTCGGCCTAACATCGAGATCTAATTGTTTTGTTCAACGCTCTGTTGTGCTATACTTTTTTTGTCTCAGAGAACATCTCTTGGACACCCCTAGCAACCAACTCCATTGCACTGGTGCAGAAAACCTTAATTGCCCCGCTCACTGCACCCAGGTCATGCATATC
This sequence comes from Chiloscyllium punctatum, assembly GCF_047496795.1. Classification (NCBI taxonomy): domain Eukaryota; kingdom Metazoa; phylum Chordata; class Chondrichthyes; order Orectolobiformes; family Hemiscylliidae; genus Chiloscyllium; species Chiloscyllium punctatum. The sequence goes on from NC_092773.1 coordinate 51,955,577, forward strand.
CGTGAACATCTCCATCGTCATAGCCTAACCACACAACTCCTGGAGGAAGAACGCGAGACCTTCTGTCTTTGTACCTAGCGATCACATTGTCTCAATACGGATTTGTGCAGATTCTTCCTTTCCACACCCTCCACCTTATCTCCGTCCCAAGCCTCGAACTGGGCACCACCCTCCATCCCTGACAATCTTCATTCTCACCTCTCCGCTCCACCCTCCTCTCCGACCTATCACTTCCACCTCAACTTCATCTATTCATCACTATACCAGCTATATGACCACCAGACCCAACCCCTTTTCCATTTGTCTCTCACTCCCTTGTTCCACAAGGCTCAATCCTGCTGAAGGGCTTATGCCCGAAACGTCAGTGATCTGCTTCTTGGAGCTACTCTCATTTTCCAACAACACAGTCTCGACTGATTTTTACCGTGTGACAGTTTCAGGTGAAATGTAGATACCCAAAACTCCCATGTTTCTGGCCTCCTTGTATCTTAATAATGGGTTTGGAACGTCTCCGGAGAATCTTTATGGAGTGCCTTTCTCTGCTTTGCCTCCACCATAAAGTTTGTACCAATCCTTCAGCTGCTCCACGGTGACATGGAATTCGCCGTTATGGTAAATGGTCCCACCTCCCACACTAACGTATTTTCCATTCGAATTGGTATCAAGCAGGGCTGTATCATTACCACAACACTGTTGCCAATCTTTGTCGTTGCAATGCCTCACCACGGTGCAGATAAGCTCCCAGCTGGACTGGATCTAACCTACCGAACCAGCAGAAAGTGATTTAACTTCCACCACCTTCAATCCAGAACCCAATTGAAGATCGTGTGTAGTTTCCCTTCTATACAGTCTCTGCTGTAAACTGTTACGACAGCGCAGTAAACACTTCCACTACTTCAACAAAACATACAGAAAATCTCACCTGTCTTTGTATTCTGTAAAAGTATGTGTGGCAGACACTGACTTAGGTCCCACTGCTTAAACGAAAAAAAAACATTCTTTAAGTTCAAAAATGAACATTAATACACAAGTATTTGCTACTTAACGTTTCCTTTGTCTTGAAGATTTTTATCTATCTCACATTCTATAATATCATTCTGAACCAACAAAACCCATGTTAAATTTACAGAAGATAAATGTTCACAACCAGACTGCGGCTGCAGTCTTCCTCTGTCTGTGTGGCTTCCTTGGTCACCTGCTCTCTTCTGCTGCAGAGATGTTTCGTATCATAAAGGTACATTTTGGAGAACGGGTTATTGGGCAGTCTGCCTGACAAGGGTAGGTGTTGCTCTTCTCTGCCGTTCGTTCTCTCTCTCTCTTTCTCTCACACTCACTCACACTCTGTCTCTCACTTAGTCTACCCATTTCTCTTTTTTCTTGCTTTCTTTGCTCAGCTAAGAACATGCTCTTTTTATTTTCCTCTCGATTTCTTTCCGCTGCCTCTCTCTTTGTTTGTCTATTAACCACATTTTGATCAGTTATAAATTAAGTTTTTGTAAGACTACTGGATTTGTCTGTTTCTCCAACTACCAAAGTATTTGAGTAAATCTTTTGCAATTACAGCTTTCATTTTGTTCCTGCTTATACACAAATCCAAGTTCCTTGCTAGTTCTAACAGTATCGAATTTTTCTGTCCTTAGAAGTTTTCCTGACAATTTTGCGTTTAATCTTCAAACCCCAGAACGTCTTTAGAAATTTTATGAGCCATTTCTCTCACTTATAATTGAACCAAACAGAAGTCACCAAAATTAAACAAATTGCCTTACCGACGTTTTAGTTAAAGAAGATGACACTCATCGGCAAGTATTTAAATCTGTTCGTTTGTCCAAGTATCAGAATGGATTTTTCTAAACCTAACCAAATCATAGACTCGAGCCTGCTCCAACACCCGACCCCCACCATTTGTGAGCCATTTTGCAGACACAGATACACTGTAAACGCTGAACACGTACGCCGTCCACGGTGGGATAACCATACCCTACGTGATACCTTAATCCATGCAGAAACACAAACACGGGAACACCATCCACAGAACCTTCACTGAATTTCCAATCACAGAGGAAGTCAAATTGGTGTATCCCTGGTGCACCCACTCAGGGGCTCCCTCTCCTCATTTATATACCCGGCTGATAAAACATTACATCTCAGCACACTGCCAGGGATTGGAAATCTTAACAGTTCCGTAATCCATGAAGGCAGTTGACAATGTAATCACAACATTTTCTGTACATCAGTCATGATAACAACAACAGCACTCCTGCCGGTCGAGATTGGTGATGGTTTGGAAGTGATGGGCCAGCAGTATGATGTCGAGGATGTGAATCCCATGTCCCAGGTACTTATCCAGACCTCAGATTGAATTCCGCAATGGCTGAGGGTAGAATTTTAATTAATTATGTGACTGAAATGAAGACTTAATGAATCGCTTATCGATTGTGAGAAAACACATCTCTCTGATTAACATCCTTAAGGGAAATAAACCAGCCGACTTCACATATTGTGGCCGACATATGATACCAGGCTCACAAAATATGTGGTTGACTCTCAACTGTCTTTTGAATTGGCCAGCTACTCAGCTCTACTGTTCACTGCAAACTCGAAAAGAAATGAAAGCAGACCCACAGAGGAACTGGTAATTTAGAGCACGTGGACTGCAATAGTTCAACTCTGCAGCTCTCCACCACCTCTACAAGGACACCAAGAAAAGGGAAAAAAATGCTCACAACGCCAGTCAGACTGACGACCATTAATGAATAAAAGAAGGAGGTAATACAGACGGTCAGGACATAACTCATTTTGAAGTTCTATTTGGGATATCTACCAATATGGCTATGATATTAATTGGTTTGGGAAAACAAACAAAAAACAATGAAATTGATCGCACATATTATTTCCATCCGAGCTGATCCAAAACATTTCCATTTGTTTGCTCCTGGTTTGCTCTGTTTGTCTATCTTACTCCACCTAATCAACTCACTCCTTTTCATTTCAGATCTTTAGGAACATTCTCTGTTACATTTGACATTTAATTTTCTTATTAGGTGGGATGTCAGCATCACTGGCAAGAGCACCATTTGTTGACCATCAGTAATTGTACTTGACTGTGGACATTACGCAAGGCAGTATAGAGCCAAGTACATTGTGGTACCCTTAATCCAGACCAGGAAATAATGTCAGATTTCTTCACCAAAGAGCATCAGTGAAGTCGATAGTTTTGTTTTAGCATCAAAATGCTGCTGCTATTATTTTTGCTATTCTTAAAATTCATTTTCATGCACTTTGAGTTTTAGTTCTTCCATTGGCTGTAGGAGTACTTCAAAACTTCAATTTAATATAATAGTCCGTGACTCTGAACTATGTGCTCTGGCAAATTATTACTCTGACACGTTGCAGCTCTCATAAAGTTACTTCAGAGACAGAAACAAGTTTGTGATCAAAATATTTCTAATTAGAAATGTGGCCAGTAGAGCCCTGTAACCTCAAAGTCTGAATTTTAAATGGGCGTTGGTAATGGCTTAATTAGTAACAGAAGTGAGGTGAAGGTGGAAATTGCGATCTTATGGAGCTGGTCGTGGACAGGCTTGGTGATGGAGAGAATACTGGGACATAATTAAAATTCTAGCTTAAACCTTCCCTCGAGTTTGCGAACAGTCTCGTGCTCAGATTTTCCTGAGACATGGGTTGAAAATCGTGCATAACGATTTGAATATGTAACTGAAACTGAAGACAATATTTTCTCTCTTTAGCAAATGTGGATAACACAAATAGCAATGAAGTTCAAATTGTTTAAGGAATGAATAAATCGACAGAGATGGCGACTTACCAGGAACACCGACGATAGCGAGAATGGGATAGTAACCCGCCTGAATGATCATCAGTACACCGCATATCTTCCAACGTAATGTTCCCCTGGAAAAATAGTAAAGACCCCACAATAAACTCCTATCCATTGTTGTAACATTCCAGTCGAATGTTCTCAGATACAGATTTCTCCTCCCCCTGTGTCTGTAGCTGTTGCTACCTGTTAGTATTGCAGATGAGATAATGCATTGGAAGAAGCTCCTTACTAATAGCAGAGGGAAACCCTCCAGTGACACAATTAGATTCCGTGGAGATTAACATCAATCACTGTCGCTTATCAAGCAGTTCCAGTTAATACCTTTCACTACAGCACTTTCAGCGTACAATAATAACTGGACTGGACTGGATGTTGATGTCGTTGGCTATTTTGGCTTATCTCGCATCATGTATTGCTCTAATGAAGTCAGTGGTGATGGAACGTAATTACTGTTTCCATTCATCCTCAAGCGAATGCTGTTGTGTTGTCCACGTGCAATGCTGTAGCTACCTGCACCGCTGCTGCAACCCCCACCCCACCACCATATCAAGTTACACAATCAAAAGATCTTCACAGGAAATATGGATTTCACCAAAGGTTCTTCTCACTGCTGGATAAAAGTAATTTTGTATCTTCAACACGGAAATGTCCTTCAGTTTATTGAGTCTATTTGCTATAAGCAGTAACATTTACATTTTTGACTTCAGTCTAAAGCCAAACCCCGCTTGTACAATGACTTTGTTCATTAAAACTCATGCTTGAATGAATCAGGGGCGGAATGAATATGACATTGACTCGGAGACAGAGAGGAATGGGGCTAGTGCGTATGGAAGCAGGAGAGGAGTACAGTCATATTTTCCAGACAGCATTACTCTTTACAATATGGAATAAAATCTAATTCCTTGCAAGGAAATTTGACATTTTGGAGATGGAAAGTTGAATAGCAATGTGGTCAGAGAAGGAGATTTTCAAATGTGATATGGAGAATTATATTTTATACATAATGTATAATCACAGTGTAAACAAGCTGATAACATTGCTCATAACTGGACAGAATATTCAGAAATAAAAGGAGTCGCAGACAGCAAAATGTTATGGATACAGGGAACGTCCAGGATAACAACAGCAGAAATATAGCTTATTCCAAGCTGGCGCAGCGATGATGGCCCTAATGACCATCATCTTTAATGCAATGATTCAGTGATATGTAAGAATCGTTTTAAGATGCTGAAGAGGCAAACGTGATGAGAGAAAAACAGAAATTGTGTCATCAGCATCTTCATTTGTTGATTAGATTAGATTAGATTCCCTTCAGTGTGGATCAGGCCCTTCAGCCCAACATTTCCACACCGACCCTCTGAAGAGTAACGCACCCCCTCTGACTAATGCACCTAACACGATGGACAACTTAGAATGGTCAATTCACCTGATCTCCATGTCTTTGGATCGTGGGAAGAAACCGGAGCTGTCTTCGTTTACCACTTCTCTTCCCGTGGTGTAGACATTCACAAAGCTGATTTGGAGTGGATTCCAGCAGTTTAAAAAATGATGTGAAGGAACAGAGAATTAGTCTCCAGTCAGGATGGCAAATGATTTGGAATAAACATGCAGGGGTCGGTTTTCCCATTGCTCAGCCGAAGTTATTACCAATCTCAGAACTGTCTCCAAATCCCATTGATCACATTTTTTCAGGGTCTATGATGCCACTCTCCGACAAGTACTCTTTTGACAGCAAGAGAATATACTTTGATATGCCTTCAAACATTTAGAAAAATATACTGCAGATTCTGGAATCTCTACGGAAAACCACCAGTGCGGAATAAGGCAGCGGGTCAGACAGCATCCAGTTCATTCTTGAATCTACATTCATAACTGTCCGAGGGAGAGTAATCCGAATCCTAACAACCCCTGCATAAGGAAGTTTCTCCTTATCTCACTTTTACCTATTTCACTGAAAAACTTGAATTTACGATTCTAATGACTTTTCCAGAATATTATTTTTGGCCCTGCAAATCATTTCATAATTTGAACACCTCAATATGTCAACAACATATTCTTCCTGGAGCAGAAAACACTAAGCCTGTAGAAAGTATTTTCCATTGCTTTCTGAACTGCTGCTTTGATTCACAGTCTTATCCTTTATTTGTTTAATTTCTTAAGACTCGGGCAAATAAACCTCTCCACCAAAATACAGATGGCGCTCCAGTTAAGATGAAAACCTCTTCATTTTATACACGTCCCAGCTGCCCTGGCAATGATCCCAATAATCCGAAAATATGAACCCCATGCCCCACATCAGATCTTCAGATGAAGAATATCTTGACATCCCCTGTCTAACTCCAATGTAGCACAGAGACTAATCGCAAGATTACAAGCTTAGAGATCCTGCTTTTCAATTTACAGCCAACTCCCTGAAATGGCCTTGCGATCTTGTCACTTATCCTGCCTATATCATTTGTACCAATGTGTAGCACGACCGCTGGTTGTTCATCCTCACACTTAAAACACTGTCCTCAGTCCTCAGAGACATCTTTGACGCTGATATCAGTTACTGGTCCATCTTCTGAAAAATTATTTATTGTGTTTTGCAACACAGAAACAGCCAATTTTGCGGAGTGGTTGCGGTAATCTCTCGCTTGTCAACAATGATTATTGCTTATTGGTCAAAATCTATGCAACTGAGAATTAAAAAGTTCTGAATTAATCACGCAGAGGGTCGTGTCCCTACGGTATGAGCTGAGAGAGGAAGTGGTGGAGGCTCGTACTATTACAACTGTTAATAATCATCTGGATTGGAGCGTGGATAAGAGTGTTTCGGAAGATATAGGCAAATATTGGCAAACGGCACTCCATTAATATACGATAACCTGTCCGCATGGACGAGTTGGACAGAAGGTTTCTGTTTCTGTGCTGTATATCTCTCTGATTCTTTCCAAATATTTGAGCGTCCAATAATCATTTCAAATGTCCGATTGCTTTTATTCAGTCCATGAACACCATCTAATTTACTTTACCAGTACAGGAACTGGAGAGATATATAAAGCTTTTCGAAGTCTGACCACTCGGAAAATACCGTATAAATTCGCAGCCGTATCAGAATAACTTATCACCCTCAAACAGGAATAAATCTTCCTTTTTTTTCCAATTAGGTCCACTTACAGACACACGCAAACACAAACACACGCAATGCATTACTTCACCAAAGAAAGCAAGAAACTTTATCAAGAAGTAGAATGGTAACTGGAATGAAGGATTGATATGAACGAAATGTGAGAGAAGCGTGTTTAGAATGTAGTGAAGGAAGAGGATGAACAGTCAGAGGTCGTGACATACATTGATACCAATGACATATACAGAAGGAGCTCTCCTGAAGGGTCATTTAGACTTGAATAGTTAGCTTTGTCTGTCTCCATGAATGCTGTCTGACCCGCTGTGCCCTTCAGCTTTTATTGTTTCCAGTTACTTCAAATAATATTGGCACATCAGTTGAAACAATAAAAAGCAAATCCAGAGAATATTGTTTTTTAAGCATTTTGCTAATTTTCCTCACAATATTCAAAAAGATTATTGATACACGGACGTCCGACTCGATGAAGGGACGCTTGTCATATTTGTGTTGAGTTTGTTTGGTTTGGTGCTGTGACAGAGAAACAGAAAGAAGCTTCCCTCTGTACAAAGGGACCAAAATCGCCCCGCTCGCGCTGCAGCAGACAGTGACAGACACACACTATTGTCTGTTCCTATTCGACATAAACCATTTCAACCTTATTGTTCACCGATGACCAACAGAAACAAGAAATCTGAATCTTACATCATTCTGGTTGTCGAGCAAAACCGCTGGTGAATTATCTCAACATTTTCTTTTCAATTATTTCGCAATAAGAACAGCCGGGGTTTTATCTTATAATTTGCTTCAACGTCAAGGTAGGCATGTGGTTGTGAGTTGATCTCCCACAGGATGAATGTTCATCGTCTTCACTCTCGCGCTTTGAAGCCAACTTAATGAATGGTTCTGTGTCCATCCTGCAGATGACAAAATCGTTCTACTCGGACAATTGCAGGAAATGTACAAACAACGTTCTTCAGCTGCAGGCAAAGTACAAAGGTTGCCGTGCAAGATGCCAGAACCGAGTGGAATATTCATGACGAACAAGCCTAATGAATAAAAAATGCAAAGGGGCAGAGTCAAAAGGGAGAATTTAGCTCCATCTCCAAAATAAGACTTGTTGCTCACTCATAAAAGAACTCCACTGCATCAGTGTATTAACTACTAAAATAAGTAAAACAAGGACTGAGAGTTTCAATTCTCTCTCAGCGAATAACATCTGGAAAACAGAAAGGAAATCGAGGATTGTTCATTACATTCAAAAACGATAACGATGAGAATGTGGAGGATGTGGAGGAGTGAACAGGACGTAATTTTGAGGGTGACACAGAGATGAGCCCCTTGGTTCACAGTGAGGAAGAAATTCATAGAACATCGAACATGCAAAAGTACAGCACAAAACCAGCCTTTCTGCCCACGATGTTGTGCCGACGATTAATCCTTATATAAAATTAAGTAACTAACCTACACATCTCTCAATTCACTGATGTCCATGTTCATGTCCAGCTGTCGCTTAAATGCTCCTCATGGCTCTCCTTTCAGCATCAATGCTGGCAACGCATTCCATGCATTTACAACTCTCTGCGTAAAGAAGCTACCTCTGATGTCCCCTCTATACCTGTCTCCTAATATCTTAAAACTATGACCCCTCGTTCCAGTCAATCCTGCCCTGAGGAAAGGTCTCTGGCTATTGTCTCTATCCATACCTCTCATTCCCCAATATATCTCAATCAGGTTACCAGTCTTCCTTCTTCTCATCAGGACTGGAAAGTTCGAGCTGAGTCAACCTCTCTTCATAAGACAAGCCCTCCAGCCCAGGCAACGTCCTGGTAAACCTTGCTTGCACCCTCTCCAAAACCTCTGTGTTTTTCCTGTAGTACGGCGACCAGAACTGGATACAATAGTTAAAGTGTGGTCTCACCAGGGATTATTAGAACTCGAGCAAAACGTTGCAGTTCCTAAACTCGATACCCCTTTTAATGAAAGTCAATACATTACATGCTTTCTGAGCAATCCTCTCCACTTTGGTGGCATCTTTGAGGGATCAATGTACTTGAACACCAAGATCGCTCTGCGCCTCCATATTGCCAAGAATGTTGTTTTTAATCTTATGTTCAACATTCGAGTTCGACCATCCAAAATGCATCACTTTGCATTTATTGAACTTGAACTCCATCTGCCATTTCTTTGTCCAATTCTCCATCATGTCTATGTCGCGCTGCAGCCTGCAATAGCTATCCATACTATCAATGGCAACGCCAACATTTATGTCATCTGCAAATGTACAAACGCACTGTACAATTTCCTAATTCAAGTCATTTATAGAAACTACAAAGAGCAGAGGTGGAAGAACAGAGCTCTGCGGAACACCACTGAACACTCATCTCCAGGCAGCATCCATTCCATCTAAAACTACTTTCAGCCTTATGTCAGCTAATCAATTCTGAATCCAGACAGCCAAATCTCCCTGTGTCCCATTCCTACTGACGTTCTGAATAGGCCTACAATGGGGAACCTTCTTAAATGCCTTGCTTAAGTCCACATACACCACATCCACGGCTCGATCTTCATCGAGCTCTCTTCTCAAGTCCTCAAAGAACACAATAAGATTTTTGAGGCTTAACCTGCCCATCACAAAGCCATGCACACAATCTTTAATCACGCTATGCTTTTCCAGACAGTCATAAATCCTATCGCTTAGATTTCTTTCCAAAACCTTGCTGGCCGCAGACATTATGACTGTCTTGTCTGTAATTGCAAGGGGTTTCCCTTTTACCCTTCTTGAAAAGAGGAACAAAATTCACCTCCTTTCAATCATTTGGAATCTCATGGAATATTTAAACTTACCGAACCGAGGACAGCCCTGATATCCCTGTAAAATTCCTGGAGAATTCACGTTCGCAGTGCAAGCATACTTCTCCGTCAGCGCCAATATTTGTCGAGCTGTTTGCCAGTATTATTTTAAGTTAACCAATAACATGGATACAGCAATTACTATATTGTAATACAAACTTTTCGCTGTAAGGTCATACTTTCTCTAATTAAGAATAAATCCCTTCTTCCCGGGTGCTCACTCTGAAAATGGGTTTGTGTTCCTGACATTTATTAAGTCCCCAGCCCAGCGCTAATGATCTTGGTGTCTGTTACCGTGATTAGGTTCCGGTCACTTGAGTGCATGTTTCAGAAGAGAATGTTTGTATTTGGACCAGGAATGCGAATGCTCGCAAACTAACAGTCTACACTGAGAAAAGAGGAAAATACCACCTACTGAACTGAAATCCTTTCCCTGAAATCAATTCGCTATTCTCAGATACTACAGCAATCTACGTCCCAAATCAGAAACGTGTGGACATTATTCAGGTATCGCTGATTAGCGGCAAACAAGAATATTTCTTCAATATGGTCAGGCAATAATTATCTCAAAAAGGAGAGAATCCAAAAACCCACCTTTGATATCAGTGATATAACCAATCTCCAACTATTGACCCGAAATTCACCTGGACCCGGCATTTAAAAACTTAATTACAGATACTAACAATTATGTGGCATTTAGCTTATCCCCAGAATTCCGCAAAGCCGATCTATTGTCTACATGGCACCAGACAGGAGTGCAATTGAAGATCCTTTGCTACCTGGATAAGCGCATCTGCAACAAGTTTTATCGAGGGGCAAGTAGACAGCTTAATTTACTCTCCATCCTCATCGCAACAATGACACATAAGTTGCATTGCAATGTCTCCCTCTGAACTGCATTGTGGATGCACCAACACTAACGAGCGATATTAAAATCCCATATGAATTTAAAGGAACGTCCAATTTTCTAATACTTATTGTTCAATGCAGACATTAACTTGACTAATTTGAATACCAAGTGGCTGCGTTTAAATTTGTGATCTATTTGAGAATTTCAAGTCGTGCATACATTAAAACAAAACACCAACTGACAGCTGCGATCACAGATAAATCAAGATAATGAATCTGGACAAGATGTTGAGACATTGAAGAATCATCTGCATGAGCACTAAAATTTCAATACTTGATCGGCTGTCGACATCGAGGTAAGTGGTATTTAATACTGTTTGGTAGTTTTGGGCTGTCATAGACATGTTGGGATGAAGGGCCTTGTTATATGCCCTTACATGCTGTATGAAAAAATGATAAAATGCTTTTTAATTAATTTCATAACTTGTGAGCATCACATATTGAGGAACAAAATCTCCAAAGTCTCACAGCACCCTGAATTGAATCTCTGTCATTGTCCCATTCACTGTCACTTGTTCAGAATCTTGTACTGCTCTTTGAAACATATCCGTCGGTGTCTCTGCACCAGGAAGATCACCGTGGATCACCACCATAATCTGAAAGCAAATTAGACACAGGCAATAAATGCTAGTCTTGCGAACGTAACTCACCTCACAAGAACAAATCAAAGGAATCTGCATTATTTCAGACATCCATGTGGCCCAATGTTATTTCTTACGCTGTGCTAACAAACCTTTGAAAGTTTCTTATCTTCCTGCAAACGCATGAACTTTTCTCCAGTACTTTACCAGTACTTTAAAAAAAAACCATCATGTGCCGTTGTGCCCATCATTGTAAAAGAGAAAGACCTCGTGTTCATCAGGATGCTATCATTATATTTGTACATCTAAACACAACGGAAATTTAGAAACTATTGTCAGGAGTTTGTGATTGGATAATTTCAACGAACACTGACATGGGATAATATCGTGGATGATCCATTGTTTCCTCAAACACACATTCCACACTACCCCTTATAACGCTAATGCGTCTTTCATAGTCAAAAGCTGCCTGCCTCTGCTTTAAGAATAATCAATATCGTATCCTCCATCGTTCTTTGAGAATAGACTTTCCAAATACACAATCGTATGAAACAGTTAAATAATTATCTTCTGAATTGTGATGTTCTTCACTTTTACATCGATTCATTAGAGGAAATCTCTCGCAAAAGCTGAATAATTATATTAGCATACGGATTGTAAGGGTGTCATGCCACGTTTTCCTAATTTTCAATACATCCATGGCCAGTCTTGTCAACATTGCCTTCGAAGATTCATGTTCCACAAAGGAATCAATTGAGAGAATATTCGCTGGCTTGCTTTTATCTTCATTATATACACAGCTCTCTCGATTCGGTCTCACCATTACCTTGTAAAACTGCAGATAAACCTCTTAACTCGTAAAAAAACACAATGTCCATGAATTGTTGTTATGTGTTCCAGTTCGTCTGGGTCTCAGTTTTGATATCTGCCCATTGAAATAGTACAGTGCAATTCCATGTCGCTGCTCCAAGCACAATATATGTCCATTCACTTGACCACTAAACCTCTTTGTAGTGTATGTAGGCTTGCCCTCTGAACTGGCAGGTTCCTTTTCAGACATTTCGTTTTGATGAGGGGAGACGTTCAGAAGTGTCCGGAGAGAAATGGAGGGTGTCAGAGAGAGGGAGGTGGCAGAAAACGTGATTGTGGGTGGAGATGCGTGAGGCATTCAGAGGCAGAGACGAAGAGAACCAGCGAGAGAGGGGGCAAAGCAGGAAGACAGAGAGGTGGGGAGAGGGAGAGAGAGAGAGAATGACAGTATAGAGAGAGAGGGGAATGATGGTGTGAGCAAGTGAAAGGAATGGAGAGAGGAAAGGGCGAAAGACAGAGAGGGAGGCGGGAGGAACAGAGAGAAAGCGACGAGGAAGGAGAAAGAGGGGAAGCGAGGCAGAGAGGGATTCGACAGGGTCAGGCGGAGGAGATGGGCAGGTGGGAAGGGGAAGGGAGGGGTTTAAACAAAAGAGAAGGTGAGAGGGAGGGAAATGAGGGTAGAGAAGATAGGGAGAGAGAGAAAACGGGTGAAGAGAGAACAAGGGGAGAGGGACAGGGAAGGGAGCAGCGGACGGAGATTGAAGGAGGGGGCAGAGAAGGTCAGGGAGGGATGACAGACAAGAGGGAGAGAGTGGGGGGAGAGAGAAATGGGGAGAGAGACTGTACGTGGAAGAGAGGGAAGGTGAGAGTGACTAGGAGGACAAAAGTGAGAGTGAGAAAAGAGGAAGGGAGAGTGGAGTAATGAATGAAGAGAGGGGACAGTCGAGACAAAGAATGGTGTGGGATGGAGAAGGAAAGGGAATGGAGGGGCAGAGAGAGGGAGGAAGGTGGAGTGAGACGAGGGTGCGAGAGAGACTTTGGGTGGTGAGAGGAATTCCAAGACTGTGGGTAGGTGAAATGGCAAGAGAGAGACACAGAGACAGAAGGAGAGAGAGACAGTCATGAGGGGGAGAAAGATAGGTAGGTGTGGGGGTGAGAGGGGAGCCAGAGGGAGTGTAAACAGAGAGTGAGGGAGAAGCGGGGGCCAGGGGGAGAGAGAGATGGAGAGGAGAGAGAGGTTGGGAGCAAAAGAAATGCTGCAAAGGAGAGAAAGAGCATAGGGGGATAGAAAGAAATAGGGGAGAGACAGAATGCGAGGGAGATAAGGCATAAGGAAGTGGAGACCGATAAGATGAGATGGAAGGGAGATACAGAGATGAGGAGGGTCAGACAGAGAGAGGGAGGGAGGGAGGAGAGGGCGAAGGAGGAGATTATGAGAGAGATGAAAGAAGAGAGGAAGGTGACTGCGAGACAGACTGAGAGAGAGGGAGAGTGAGATAAGTAGAGGAGGATGGGGCAGGACAGAGAGAGGCGAGAGAGAGAGAGAGTCGCATGGATTGAGAGAGTGAGGCAGGTGGGGAGTGAGAAAGTTGGAATTGGGGAGATATGATAGAAAGTAATAAAGGGAGCAGAGAGAGGGCTGCAGAAGAGAGAGGGAGAGATTGAACGGTGACAGAGAGGGAGCGAGGTGGAGAAAGTGCGGCGGCAGTGGTGAGAGATCGAGCAGGGGAAGAGAGGGATGAGTGAAAAGGGAAGAGAGCGGAAGGGGGAGGGGTTAAGGAACATGACCGGTAGCTGACAGAGGGGGAGGTGAGGTGGGACATAGTGGGAAAGAAATGGAGAGAGAGGGTTTGAGTGAAAGAGAGAGAGGGTGATGGTGAGGGAGAGAGGGGGAGTTAGAGGGAGCGAAAGAGATAGTGGGCAGGCGTTGGGGAGTGATAGACAGGAGGGAGATAGAGTGAGGGACAGAGAGGGAGAGGCACTGAGTCGGAGGGCAGAGAGAGGGGAAGAGAAATAACGAGGAAGGCAGGAGGAGGGGAGATAAGGAGGGAAGCTGAAAAAAGAGAGATTTAGTGTGTGGCTGTAGAAAAAGAGAGCCAGAGAGGGGAGAAGTGTGAGAGAAGGGAAAAGAGATAGAGATTGGACTGGCAGAGGGGGAGATTGAGAGATGGGAAGGAGAGAGTCGTGTTAGATAGTTAGAGAAAGAGGGGCGCGTATAGATAAAAGAGATGTAAGGGGGCAGACGGGGAGAGAGACAATGGTGGGTGCGTGACAGGGATGGGAGAATGGGGGCAAGACATACAGGAGTGAGAAAGAAAAGAGCCAGGGTAGAGACAGAGTGGGGCAATCAAGAAATAGAGATAAAGAGAGGGAGACGCGTGAGAGAGAGGGAAGGTGAGAGAAATAGAGTGGGGACAGAGAAAGATTGGTGGAGAGCGGGAGAAATGTGCAGGGAAGCGAGTGGGAGACAAAGAGAGGGAAGGGAGTGAGAGTGCGTCGGTTAGAAGGAGGAAGGCAGGGAGATATGGAGTGGGGAAAGTGAGGGACAGGTTGAGTGAGAAATTGGAAGGAAGTGGAGAGGGGAGAGATAAACAGAGAGGGAGGGAAAGAAGGGGAACACCAGGGGAAGAGAGACAGACAGCGGGAAAAGCGACAGAGGGATGGAGATGGGGTAGGCAGGGAAGCGTGTAGCAAGTGGGACGCCGCTGATAGAGGGAACTGTGGATTAGGAGTGAGAGAGATAACGACGGAACGTTGCTCTCTTAGAGAGAGAGGAAGCAGAGAAAGGGTGAAGTAGAGAGGGAGACGGCAGAGAGAAAGGGGAGAGAGAGAGACAGAGAGGGAATGGAGTAGATAAAGAGAGTGGGAGGGGGAGAGCGACGGGAGGGAAATGGAAATGGAGGGGAGAGAGAGTGGAAGAGAGAGGGGATAAAGGGAGGGAAAATAGTGTGGGAGGGTGTTAGAAGGAGAGGGGAGGTGAGCGTGAAAGAGGGAGAAGCGAGATAGAAAGAAAGAGGAGGGAAACGAAATTTCGGAAAGTGATGGAGAAATGGTGAGGTGTGAGCGTGAGGGGAGTGACCGAGTTGGGGAGAGTCAGAGGGAGGGAGGGGGAATGAAATGGAGGGGAGAGTCAGAGGGAGGGAGGGGGAATGAGATGGAGGGGAGAGTCAGAGGGAGGAAGGGGGAATGAGATGGAGGGGAGAGTCAGAGGGAGGGAGGGGGAATGAGATGGAGGGGAGAGTCAGAGGGAGGGAGGGGGAATGAGATGGAGGGGAGAGTCAGAGGGAGGGAGGGGGAATGAGATGGAGGGGAGAGTCAGAGGGAGGAAGGGGGAATGAGATGGAGGGGAGAGTCAGAGGGAGGAAGGGGGAATGAGATGGAGGGGAGAGTCAGAGGGAGGAAGGGGGAATGAGATGGAGCGGAGAGTCAGAGGGAGGAAGGGGGAATGAGATGGAGGGGAGAGTCAGAGGGAGGAAGGGGGAATGAGATGGAGGGGAGAGTCAGAGGGAGGAAGGGGGAATGAGATGGAGGGGAGAGTCAGAGGGAGGAAGGGGGAATGAGATGGAGGGGAGAGTCAGAGGGAGGAAGGGGGAATGAGATGGAGGGGAGAGTCAGAGGGAGGAAGGGGGAATGAGATGGAGGGGAGAGTCAGAGGGAGGAAGGGGGAATGAGATGGAGGGGAGAGTCAGAGGGAGGAAGGGGGAATGAGATG
This sequence comes from Chiloscyllium punctatum, assembly GCF_047496795.1. Lineage (NCBI taxonomy): Eukaryota > Metazoa > Chordata > Chondrichthyes > Orectolobiformes > Hemiscylliidae > Chiloscyllium > Chiloscyllium punctatum. The sequence goes on from NC_092773.1 coordinate 51,971,386, forward strand.
GAGGGGAGAGTCAGAGGGAGGAAGGGGGAATGAGATGGAGGGGAGAGTCAGAGGGAGGAAGGGGGAATGAGATGGAGGGGAGAGTCAGAGGGAGGAAGGGGGAATGAGATGGAGGGGAGAGTCAGAGGGAGGAAGGGGGAATGAGATGGAGGGGAGAGTCAGAGGGAGGAAGGGGGAATGAGATGGAGGGGAGAGTCAGAGGGAGGAAGGGGGAATGAGATGGAGGGGAGAGTCAGAGGGAGGAAGGGGGAATGAGATGGAGGGGAGAGTCAGAGGGAGGAAGGGGGAATGAGATGGAGGGGAGAGTTAGAGGGAGGAAGGGGGAATGAGATGGAGGGGAGATTCAGAGTGAGGAAGGGGGAATGAGATGGAGGGGAGATTTAGAGGGAGGAAGGGGGAATGAGATGGAGGGGAAAGTCAGAGTGAGGAAGGGGGAATGAGATGGAGGGGAGAGTTAGAGGGAGGAAGGGGGAATGAGATGGAGGGGAGAGTTAGAGGGAGGGTTTGAGTGAGAGCGAGGTGCCTGGTACAGAGAAGGTGAAAGTGGGAGAAAAAAGATAAAGGATGGGAGAGCTAAGATGTGGTGTAGTGGGGTAATGGAGAAAGAGAGAGGGAAGGAAGCAAAAGAGACTGGGCAGTGGGGAGAGAGCGAGAGAGAAGCAAGACTTAGAGGTCGAATGAGAGGGGTGCTGAGACAGGGTTGAAAGAGAGAGAAATGGTTGGGGCGAGGGAGAAATAGCGAATGAGGGTGCAGACAGAGAGAGGCAGTGTGGTGGTACAGAGAGAGAGAGAGAGAGAGAGAGAGAGAGAGAGAGAGAGAGAGAGAGAGAAACTCAGGGAAGTGGAAAGGGAATGGGGAGAGCAGGATAGCCGGAGGGGTAAGTTTCAGAGAGGATGGAGAGAGAGCGTGACGGAGAGAGAGATTTGAGAGAGAGAGAGATCGTGTCAGGGTGAGGGAGATAGGGAGAGGGAGATCTGGAGAAGACCAAGTGAGAGTCAAGAGAGAGAGGAGGAAATAAGAGGTTTGGAGATAGAGTATGGGGCGTGGAAAAGAGAGTGAGAGGCAACGGGAGAGTGTGGTCGGGGAGAGACAGTGATAGTTTAAAAAAGAGAGAGATGGAGTGGATAGATAGAGAGATGGTGCTAGCGAGCTGGAGTGAGAGTCAGACCGAGGGGTGGGGGTGAGCGAGAGGGAGGGGGAGAGAGTGAAGGTGGATAGACAGAGGGGGCAGAGATAGCGATGGAGGGGTGAGAGAGGAAAGGGATGGGAAGGGGCAGAAGAAGGAGGGGCAAGGGAAGAGGGAAGGGAGAAAGGAGAGAAAGAAAGAGGTGGAAAAGAGAGATAGTGTTTGGAAACGGAGGATAGAGGGAGGAAGAGGCAGGGATAAAGAGAGAACGATTGTAGTGGAGATGAGAGCGAGGGGGAGAGACAGGGAAATGGATGAGAGAGTGGGAGGGAAGAGAGCTAGAACGGGAGTGGAAGATAAAGACAGAGAGGAAAGGGACAGAGAGACAGAGGGAAGGATTCGAGAGAGGGAGTGAAGAGAGGAAAGGGAGAGGGCTGGAGGGAGGATGAGCTTAAAAATGTGTTGCTGGAAAATCGCAGCAGGTCAGGCAGCATCAAAGGCGAAGGAGAATCGACGTTTGAGTCAAAAGCCCTTCTTCAGACTTATGCCCGAAACGTCGATTCTCCTTCTCCTTTGATGCTGCCTGACCTGCTGCGCTTTCCCAGCAACACATTTTTGAGCTCTGATCTCCAGCACCTGAGGTCCTCACTTTCTCCTGGAGGGAGGATGGCAGAGTAATATAGGAAGGAGGCGAGTGAGAGAAATAGAGAACGCGAGTAGAGTGAAGGAGAGAGAGAGCGTTGCGAGAAACAAAGAGCAGGAGGAGAGAGGTGATGAAAAGTAAGAGAGGGCTAAAGGGATAGATAGATAGAGAGGGGAAGCGGGGATATGGGGAGAGCAATAGAGCTTAGGGAGAGAGCGGGAGAGTGAGCGAGAGAAGGGGTGAGAGAGAGAAACGGAGAGAGGGCAGTGACAGAGAGGGAGGGGAGGTGAAGAAGGAGAGAGGTAGAGGGACAGGTAGAGAGAGGGCAGTGAGGTGATACTGAAAGGAGGGGGACGGGTGAGAGTAAGTGAAGGTAGAGAGAGGGGAGAGGGGGAGGGGAGGAAAAGGGATACAGACTGAGGCGGGAGGAAGAGCGAGGGAGACAGAGAGGAGGAAGGTGAGAGAGGGGAAGGGAGTGAGAGAGACTGGAATGGCAGAGTTGAAGGGAGAGAGTGAGACAGGGACAAGTGGGAGAGAGGACAGAGAATGATTTAGTGATAAAAGGAGGGGCGAGTGATAAAGAGATGGAGAGAGGGTGCAAGAGAGGGATGGCAGTGATAGAGCAGGAGAGTGGTGACGGGAGTAACAGAGAGAGAAAAGGCAGGAGGAGAGAGGTGCGGGGAGCGAGATACAGCAAAAGAGAGGAAAATGAGAGACAGTAATGGAGGGGGTTAGAGAAAGTGAGGCGGGAGAGAGAGGGAGCAGAGAGAGTGAGGGACGGGGAAGTAAGAGTCAGGGAGGGATGAGAGGGGAAGAGATAAACAGAGAGGGAGGGGGAGAAGGGCAGGAGCAGGGAGAGAGAGACAGTGAGATTCAGGGAGCAAAAGAGTGGGAGTGGAGACATAGAGGTAGGTGTATAGAGAGTGTGTGGAAAGGGAGAGTGAAAGGGGAAGAGAGACAGTGAGGGAGGTAGTTGAGAAGCAGTGATGGTGGATGGAGAGAAGGAGAGCAGATGGAAAAGGACACAGAGAGAGAACTGGGAAGGAAGATTAGGAGGGAGGGTGGAAGCTGTAGCATAACCTCATGGTTCTGGAACCCAATCACTCGATTTACATAAGCTCTAACAATGTATGCCTTTTTAACAACCATGTCAATCTGGGTGGTAACTTTCAAGGATCTGTGTACCTGGCCACCGAGATCTCTCTGCTCATCTGCACTACCACGAATCTTACCATTAGCCCAGTAATTTCCATTCCGGTTATTCAGACCAAAGTGAATCACCTCACACTTGTTCGCATTACACTCTATTTTCCACGTCTCAGAATCAGCTCTGCAACTTATCTATGCCTCTTTGTAACCTACGTCACTATCCACAACTCCATCGACCTTCGTGTCGTCTGCAAATTTTCTAACCCGCCCTTCTACGCCCTCAACCAGGTGGTTTATAAAAATGATGAACAGCAGTGGTGCCAATACCGACCCTTGCGATACACCACCAGTAACTGGACTCCAGGATGATCATTTCCATCAACCACAACCCTCTGTCTACTTTCAGCAAGCCAATTATTGATCCAAATTGCTGTATCTCCCACAATCCTATTCCTGCACATTTTGCACAACAGCCTACTTTGGGGAACCTTGTCGAACGCCTTCCTGAAATCCATATACAACACATCAACCGGTTTACTCTGATCTACCTGTTTGGTCACCTTATCAAAGAAGTCAATAAGGTTTGTGAGGCACAACCTACCCTTCACAAAACGGTGCTGACTACCCCTAATCAAATTATTATTTTCAAATTATTACAAATCCTATCTCTTATAACCTTTTCCAAGATTTTATCAAATACTGAAGTAAGGCTCACTGGTCTATCATTATCAGGGTTGTCTCTACTCCCCTTCTGGAATAGGGGAACCACATTTGCCATCCACCAGTCTTCTGGCACTATTCCTGAAGACAATGACGATTTCCAGAGCAATGCCAGAGGCTTAGCCATCTCCTCGCTGTCTTCAAAGAGGTTCCGAGGATACATCCCATCGGGCCCATGGGAATTATCTATTTTCACACTCCGCAGGAATTCTAATACCTCGTCCTTCTTAACTTCAATCCCACCTAGTCTAGTAACCTGTATCTCAGTATTCTCCTCGACAACATTGTCTTTTTCTAGAGTGAACACTTTCGAAAAATATTCATTTAGTGCTTCCTCAAACTCCTCTGAGTCCACGCACAACTTTCCACTACTATCCTTGATTGGCTCTAATCTTAATCTCATCATTCATTCATTTCTTAAATGTCTGTAGAAAGCCTTAGGGTTTACCCTGATCCTATCCGCCAACAACTTCTCGTCCCTCCACCTGGCTCTTCTGACCTCTCTCATCCTAACATCAGCCTTCTTTTTCCTCTTTACCAGAGTTTCTACTTCCTTTGTAAACCACGGCTCCCGCACTCTACAGCTTCCTCCCTGCCCGACAGTTACATACTTATCGAGGACACTCAGGAGCCTTTCCTTGAATAAGCTCCACATTTCTAATGTGCCCATCCCCTGCTGTTTCCTTCCCCATTCAATGCATCGTAAATCTTGCCTAATCGATGGTCATTGCCTTTCCCCCAGCTGTAACTCTTGCCTAGTGGAATGCACCGACTCATTTCTATCACCAAAGTAAACACAACAGAATTGTAATCGGGAACACCATAGTGTTTACCTACTTCCAAGTCTAATACCTGGCGGGGCTCATTACCCAGCACCAAATCTAATGTGGCTTCGCCCCCTGTTGGCCTGTCTGCATATTGTGCCAGGAAGCCCTCCTGCACACACTGGACAAAAACTGACCCATCAAAAGTAGTCGTACTGTACTGTTCCCAGTCAATATTTTGAAAGTTGAAGACCCCCATGAACATTACCCTGTGTCTTTCACTCCTATCGAGAATAGTCGTTGCTATCATTTCCACTCCATCCCTGGAATTATTCGGAGGCCTATAAAATGTGTGCATGAGTGCCATGCCTCTAAGAATTCCCTGGCTGTTCTCGGTTTGCCTTGTCCTATAATCGCAGTTTTGTCCCAGTCGAACTCATGTTGCTTGTCATCTGAGTGTGTGGCTACTAAGGATAGCTGGTCATGTCGTTTCGTGGCTAGTTGGTGTTCATTGATGTTAATCGTTAGCTGTCTTCCTGTTTGTTCTGTGTAATGTCTTGTGCAGTTCTTGTATGGGATTTTATACACTACATTGGTTTTGCTCATGCTAGGTGTTCGGTCCTTCGTCCTGGTGAGTTGGTGTCTGAGAGTGTCTGTGGTTTGTGTGCTGTTATGAGTCCTAGTGGTCGCAGTAATCTCGCTGTTAGTTTAGAAATGTTTTTGATGTATGTTAGTGTGGCTATTCCTTTGGATTGTGAAATGTCCTCATTCCGTTGACTTTCCCTTAGGCATCTGTTGATGAAATTGCGGGGGTATCCGTGTTTGGCGAATACACAGTATCGGTGTTCTTCTTCGTCTTTTTGCAGTTCTGGTGTACTGCAGTGTGCTGTGGGCTTCTTGAACAGTGTGTTGATGCAAATTCTTGTGTGTGATACGGTAGTTGCTTTAGTTGCATAGGACTTGGTCTGTGTGCGTGGATTTCCTGCATACATTTGTGGTGAATTCTCCGTTCGGTGTTTTCTGTACCATCACGTCTCGGAATGGGAGTTGGTTGTCCTTTTCTTCCTCTCTCGTGAATCGGATTCCTGTGAGTGTGGTGTTGATGATCTGGTGAGTGTTCTCTATTTCTGTGTTTTTAATGATTACAAAGATATCATCTACATATCTGATCCAGAGTTTGCGTTGAATTTCAGGTAAGTCTGTTTGGTCTAACCTTTGCATTACCGCTTCTGCTATGAGTCCACAGATGTGTGAGCCCATGGGTGTGCCGTTGATTTGTTCAAACATTTGGTTGTTGATTTGGTATTTCCTTAGTAGCCACACACTCAGATGAGAAGCAACATGAGTTCGACTGGGACAACACTACTATTTTCGGACAGGCCAAACATAGAACAGCCTGGGAATTCCGAGAGGCATGGCACACATCCACAGATTCAATCAATAAGCATGTCGACCTGGAGGCAATACACCGCCCACTGCAGCGGACAGCTGGAACTGACAATCGGACGCAGCAAAAACAAATCACAATTAATGCCGGAGGAATCATCAAAGAAGCGTTTCACAGGAGGCTCCCAACACTGAGGAAGCCACCTAGACAGGGGGCGAAACGTCTGCAACACAAATTCCCAGCTCGGCGAACAGAACCACAACAACGAGAACCCGAGCTACAAATCTTCTCCCAGACTTCCCAATCCATGTCTGGACTTTGTCCAGACCTTCGTTCAATTGGATATGAACAGATAATGGATTTCAAGAATCCATTATGATACAGGACACAGAAATGTCATTGTTGAAAATCGCTGTTATTGTGGGAAGATCATTGATGAAGCAGCTGGAGATGGTTAGGTAGATGAGAAACTTAGGGATTCCTGAAGAGATATGCTCGAGCTGGGATGACAAACTAAGCGCTGCCATAGGTTCTGGCGTTAGTTAAAACCAAACAACCAGAAAACGCCTTACCTTGTAATATATTCAAATGTGAAGGCCAGTAGAGTTCCCATTTCCCATTTTAATAACAATATCAATTTACTGTCCTCATTCTAAATGTGAACACTGAACAAAGAAGCTGTTCTCAAATCCTAGCTCCCTTTTCTGAACGTTTTACTCTCTCACGCAAATCTATACAATTTGCTGTTCCAGTGCAATTATTATACATCCCATCTTAATCTCAAGACCTCTGTCTTGTTCGCTGGCTTCAGTCTTCGTCAGCTGATCGCTCAACTTTATTTGGTTTTTATTGTTAGCATGTTTTACCTGAAAAGGCACCTTCGGTACAGACGTTTTCTAATTACCTTGAGAGAAAGATGTTAGATGGCCAGCAAAGTCTCCATCTTGATGACCGACACTTAGCTGATCGATGGCAGTTGCGCACTGTTCCAATTGTCAAAATTCCCTTGTATTTCAGGCACCCCCAACGTCGGAACTTTGCATTGGACTGATGTTGTCAAAACAATTAATTCAAATTTGATTTGTTTTTTTTGTATCATGAGACTTATTAAACAAATTGGTTACATACGAATTGTTGTGATTCAGCAACCAAAACCCAGCTCCCAATTTCACAATCCATATGCCATATTTATCTATCTTGTTTCACAGCCTTTCCATTAACAAACCTGAGCATGCACCTCAAGTGCCTTTCAAAATTCAAAAAACTCTTTCCATTTTAAAGGAGACATAAATGTTTAGGTCGGAGCATTAATTGGTAAGGTCACGTCTGCACTTATGAGAATGGCACTGGTGATGGCACTGAGTGAAGTATGTTGCTGTGTTAGAAACATAATGGAGAGTCTCGACCAGCGAGGCTGGAATTGAGAGATTCAGAAGTGACACAATTGAAACAAAAAAAATCCTGAGGAGAACTTACTCGGTGCATTTGCAAATCGTGCTTCCTTTTGAGGGAGCACCAACAAATT